>NC_041408.2:43089481-43436981 GCF_900747795.2 Erpetoichthys calabaricus | reverse complement strand
TCCACAATCGGTTTCATATTGTTTTCGTACCTTATCAATTGTGTAATGTGTTTTTTGAACAGGTTTGATTCATCGAAGTGATCACTCCTGCTGCGTTCAGTCACTTCTCGTGAGCCGCTGTCTTGTGTGATGTTGCGATGTCCACGGGTTTATTTAATGACCCGGCAGTTAAAAGTTTCTCGCTACAGCGATTTTAACTCTATTACAAAGTGATCCAAACTGTCGTTTATACCTCGTGTCTTCTCATTAAACTTGTATCTCGCGAATATGGCATTGTAAACGGCAGTGGGTCAGTTCACGTGCTTACGTGGGAGGCGTGATGACGCGATATATTTTGATATATATCAAAATACCCACGCTTCGCAGCGGCGAAGTACTGCTTTAAAAATTTTATTAAGAAGAAAAGTAAACCTTTTAAAACTGAGGAAAATGAACCGGTTGTAATATGACCAAGCTGTGTGCTGAGTTTACTCTTGAGCATGAAATCTAACGTGGTTTGTGCCCTTCAGAATGAAAATAGTTTGCATTTACCTCTTTAATAAAAGGCGAGCTTTTAAGCCTGAGAAATCACCCCGTAAATGCACACGTTTAATTGCACATGTGTTAATATGTATACTTACACAGTATTAAAAGACACTCAACAATTAACGTTATTTACCTTTGTTCCCGCGTTTGATAAAAGGTGAGCTTTTAAGCCTGAGAAATCACCCTGTAAATGCACACGTTTAATTGCACATGTGTTAATATGTATACTTACACAGTATTAAAAGACACTCAAAAATTAACGTCATTTACCTTCGTTCCCGCGTTTGACTCATGCTGTAAATCTCTTCCTTGTTTTTAGTTCACGTGATTACATAGGAGGCGTGATGACGCGATATGTGATTCCGCCTCCTCCATTAGAGTATATGGACAAAAAACAGGTTCCAGTTATGACCATTACACGTAGAATTTCGAAATGAAACCTGCCTAATTTTTGTAAGTAAGCTGTAAGGAATGAGCCTGCCAAATTTCAGCCTTCTACCTACACGGGAAGTTGGAGAATTAGTGATGAGTCAGTCAGTGAGGGCTTTCCCTTTTATTAGTATAGATAGACATACATACATATCTATATATCTATATCTATATCTATCTCTATATATATCTATATCTCTATATACATCTATATATATATATATATCTATATCTAAATCCCCGCGAAGTACTGCTTTTAAATTTTTATTAAGAAGAAAAGCTTTTTAAATTGAGGGAAAATATCCCAATAACAATTTGTTAAGGATCTGATTTTTTGTGAAGCAGCCTTAACACAGCTTTTCCGCTGTTTTATAAAGGAACGCCATATAAGGTCTTCCTTTTTCCTTGCTTCGCCAAGGAAGGAGCCTTTTTATTAAATCCAAGGGTTCTTCGCTTTTTTTTTTGTTCGTTTATTACAATTGTTATAGTTCTGTTTGTATACAACCTTGTCAGTTCAGCACTCCGGTTGTAATATGGCCAAGCCGTGCAAGCTTACCGTTAAGAATGCAACGTATAGTTGTACAGGAGAAAAGCAATCTTGCCTCAAATCAATGGCAACCTTTTGTAGGTCTATGAACTTAATTTAAACTTTAGGTTTACACGGTGCTTTCTTTCCGAAGTACTTGCACTCATGAATATGTCTGTAAGCGTCAATCGCTCAAATCCACGCGCTTCGCACCGGGGAAGTACTGCTTTTAAATTTTTTATTAAGAAGAAAAGAAAACCTTTTTAAATTGAGGGAAAATATCCCAATAACAATTTGTTAAGGATCTGTTTTTTTGTGAAGCTGCCTTCACTCGAGTGATCACTTCGAGCTTTAAGCCTGAGAAATCACCCCGTAAATGCACACGTTTAATTGCACATCTGTTAATATGTATGCTTACACAGTATTAAAAGACACTCAACAATTAACGTCATTTACCTTCGTTCCCGCGTTTGACTCGTGCTGTAAATCTCTTCCTTGTTTTCAGTTCACGTGATTACGTAGGAGGCGTAATACGTGATGACGCGATACGTGACTCCGCCTCCTCCATTAGAGTATATGGACAAAAAACAGGTTCCAGTTATGACCATTACACGTAGAATTTCGAAATGAAACCTGCCTAACTTTTGTAAGTAAGCTGTAAGGAATGAGCCTGCCAAATTTCAGCCTTCTACCTACACGGGAAGTTGGAGAATTAGTGATGAGTGAGTCTGTCAGTCAGTGAGTCAGTCAGTGAGGGCTTTGCCTTTTATTAGTATAGACTAGCAAAATACCCGCGCTTCGCAGCGGAGAAGTAGTGTGTTAAAGAGGTTATGAATAAAAAAAGGAAACATTTTAAAAATAACGTAATATGATTGTCAATGTAATTGTGTTATCATTGTTATGAGTGTTGCTGTCTTTTATATATATAACTAGCAAAATACCCGCGCTTCGCAGCGGAGAAGTAGTGTGTTAAAGAGGTTATGAAAAAAAAAGGAAACATTTTAAAAATAACGTAACATGATTGTCAATGTAATTGTGTTGTCATTGTTATGAGTGTTGCTGTGTTTTATATATAGAAAATACACACACACACACATATAAACATATATATACATATACATATACACATATATATACATATCTACATATATATATATATATTATAGTATATATATATATACATATACACATCCACATATCAACATATATATATACACATATATACACACACACACGCTTTATGGGTGATGATTGTTTTACTCTTTTTATTTTTATTTTATTTTATTGTAGAATCAACTCCTATCTGCGCACAGCAGGGCAGCCGTGGGCGGATGCGTATGGTGTATTCACTCCATGTTATCGTGCATTGCGCTGTCAGTGGTATTTTGATAAAAGAATTGGAACAACATATAAGAAGCGTATAAATTATTAAACAGTAAAACATTAACATTTAAGAAGTAAAGTTACATTAAGTACTACTGCAGTGCCTTCGGGTATACCTCATTTTTTGTTTGCCCATTACATGCTTAAATGTATAAATTTTTTGGTGCACCTACCCGAGAACACGCGACATATAACCGAGCGTGGGAGAAGCATGGATTTTAAACACGCGTTGAGTTCATCTGCTGGTCTCCCTCGTGGAATAACTGGTAATGTTTGACTAAAATCTACAGCGAGTAAAAACGACATTACCTCCTATTTTTTTTTTTACGATCTCTGAGATCTTGCTTTTTTCGGTTCAAGGCTTCATAAGCTCTTTTATGTTGTATGGTGTACTTATCCCAAACCATCATCTTTGAATGTTGCAAGACTTTCGCCTTGTATGTAGATCGGGGTAATTACATTCATTGCATTCCTAGTTTGAATCACAATCTGATTGTATGGGTGGTTACCTGGCACTGTAGGGTTGCCACCCGTCCTTTAAAATACGGAATCGTGCCGCGTTTGAGAATGAAATTGCGCGTTCCGTTTTGAATCAATACTGGACGGGATTTATCCCGTATTTTTTTTTATCATTTTTTTTTTAAAGCAGCGTCTCATGCAAATCATCCCACACGCATTTTATGAAGATGCCTCCTTTCCTACTTTTGATTGGGTAATACTTGATGTCATCGTTAGTTTGATTGGTGTTTTTAACTGTCCAGTGAGGAGGGCGTGCGTATGGTGTATTCACTCCATGTTATCGTGCATTGCGCTGTCAGTGGTATTTTGATAAAAGAATTTGAACAACATATAAGAAGCGTATAAATTATTAAAAAGTAAAACATTAACATTTAAGAAGTAAAGTTACATTAAGTACTACTGCAGTGCCTTCGGGTATACCTCATTTTTTGTTTGCCTATTACATGCTTAAATGTATACATTTTTTGGTGCACCTACCCGAGAACACGCGACATATAACCGAGCGTGGGAGAAGCATGGATTTTAAACACGCGTTGAGTTCATCTGCTGGTCTCCCTCGTGGAATAACTGGTAATGTTTGACTAAAATCTACAGCGAGTAAAACGACATTACCTCCTATTTTTTTTTTTACGATCTGTGAGATCTTGCTTTTTTCGGTTCAAGGCTTCATAAGCTCTTTTATGTTGTATGGTGTACTTATCCCAAACCATCATCTTTGAATGTTGCAAGACTTTCGCCTTGTATGTAGATCGGGTAATTACATTCATTGCATTCCTAGTCTGAATCACAATCTGATTGTATGGGTGGTTACCTGGCACTGTAGGGTTGCCACCCGTCCTTTAAAATACGGAATCGTGCCGCGTTTGAGAATGAAATTGCGCGTCCCGTTTTGAATCAATACTGGACGGATTTATCCCGTATTTTTTTTATCATTTTTTTTTTAAAGCAGCGTCTCATGCAAATCATCCCACACGCATTTTATGAAGATGCCTCCTTTCCTACTTTTGATTGGGTAATACTTGATGTCATCGTTAGTTTGATTGGTGTTTTTAACTGTCCAGTGAGGAGGGCGTGTGTTTTAAGTACAGTCTGCAAAGTGTTGGCACTGAGATGTGGCGTCAGCGCCATAGTTGAAGCCCCTAACGTTGCGGTCAGCAAGTTGGCTAACATCCGCCATGTGCCGTCTTTCAGTTGCGAGAAGCAGATCATAGAATGGTTGAACCTGTTGCCCCTAACGTTGCGCCACGGCGTGTGGTTCGTTTATACCTCGTGTCTTCTCATTAAACTTTTATGTCGCGAATATGTTATTGCAAACTGCAGCGGGAGCGTTTCTATAAACTTAATTTAAACTTATGTTTTACACCGTGATTTGTTTCCCTTATGAACATGCTTGTATGCTTAACTCGCTCCGTTCTCAATTGTTTAATTAATTTTTTGCTCTTTGCTGTTTGCTGCTCTTCCTCCATTTCCCCCTACTTCGTTCTTTTATCTCGCGAATATGTTATTGCAATCCTTAACGGGAGCGTTTCAATAAACTGATTGAAAATAGTTTTGCATTTACCTTTTTAGTAAAAGGCGAGCTTTTAAGCCTGAGAAATGACCCCGTAAATGCACACGTTTAATTGGACATGTGTTAATATGTATGGTTACACAGTATTAAAAGACAGTGAACAACGTCAGTTACCTTTGTTCCCGCGTTTGATAAAAGGTGAGCTTTTAAGCCTGAGAAATCACCCCGTAAATGCACACGTTTAATTGCACATGTGTTAATATGTATGCTTACACAGTATTAAAAGACAGTCAAAAATTAACGTCATTTACCTTCGTTCCCGCGTGTGACTCGTGCTGTAAATGTCTTCCTTGTTTTTAGTTCACGTGATTACGTAGGAGGCGTGATGACGCGATACGTGACTCCGCCTCCTCCATTACAGTGTATGGACAAAAAATATGTTCCAGTTATGACCATTACGCTTTGAATTTTGAAATGAAACCTGCCTAACTTTTGTAAGTAAGCTGTAAGGAATGAGCCTGCCAAATTTCAGCCTTCCACCTACACGGGAAGTTGGAGAATTAGTGATGAGTGAGTCAGTCAGTCAGTGAGTCAGTCAGTCAGTCAGTCAGTCAGTGAGGGCTTTGCCTTTTATTATTATAGATATACACACACACACACACATAAACATATATATACATATACATATATATACATATCTACATATACACATATCTACATATATATATACATATACACATCCACATATATATACATATATATATACACATATCAACATATATATACACACATACATAAACACACACATATACATACACACACACACACATATATATACATAAATATTTACATATCTACATATATACACATCTACATATATATACATATCTACATATATATATATAGACATACATACATAGATAGATTGACACATATATATATATACATATCTACATATATATATATGTAATTGTGTTGTCATTGTAATGGGTGTTGCTGTCATATATATATATATATATATATATATATATATATATATATATATATATATATATATATATATATATATATCAAAATACCTGCGCTTCGCAGCGGAGAAGTAGTGTGTTGAAGAGGTTATGTAAACATATATGTATATATATACATATATACATATATATACATATCTACATATACAGATATCTACATATAGCAAAATACCCGCGCTTCGCAGCGGAGAAGTAGTGTGTTAAAGAGGTTATGTAACTATATATATACATAAACATATATACATATATATACATATCTACATATACACATATCTACATATACATATATATACATATACACATCCACAGATACATATATATATACATATACAAATTTACATATCTACATATATATATATATATATATATATAATATATATATATATATATATAGATATAAATATAGACATACATATATACATACATACATTCACATATATATAATACTGTATATATACATATCTACTTATTGGCTCCTGTATTTAGGATATAGCGGGTTGGATAATGGATGGATGGACATCTGTATGCATAGCCCTATTTGCCGCAGCTGCCAAAATATGTAGCTTTCTTATTAATTTTTCAACATTGTGTAAAATAACTTTATAAAGTAACATAAAAGGTTTAAATACTGGTTATCCTTTTACACTAAAATATTACTAAAGAGATACAAAAAAAGTAAAATGGATATGTTCTTTTTCTTAAGGAGATTAAATATTACTGAAGAAAGAAAAAAAAAATTAAACAGCCAAATGGGGCTATGCATACGAACTTAAAAGGTTTTAAATAAAACAGAAATATATATTTTATTTTTACTTGCTTAACTTGTGGAGGGTGTATCCTGTAGCAAAGCCCTAACTTTTTTCATGAAAGCCCGTTTCAGTCAATAAGTCTTAAAAAAAGGTGTAAAGATATTGACAATAAGCTAAGCAAACCCAGGAAGACATGGAATCGTTTAAATCAAGTACCATTACATCTTCCTTTCTTAAAGAGAAGTAAGGCAGTACTTATAAGCTTACATATTTATATATAGAAATACATACATATATATATATATATATATATATATATATATATCTATATCCGAAGCCGTGCAAGCACACTCTTGAGAATGCAACGTATAGTTGTACAGAGAAAAGCAATCTTGCCTCAAATGAATGGCAACCTTTTGTAGGTCTATGAACTTAATTTAAACTTTAGGTTTACACGGTGCTTTCTTTCCAAAGTACCTGCACTCATGAATATGTCTGTATGTGTCAGTCGGTCAAATCCACGCGCTTTGCACCGGCAAAGTACCGCTTTTAAATTTTTATTAAGAAGAAAAGAAAGCCTTTTTAAATTGAGGGAAAATATACTAATAACAGTTTGTTAAGGATCTGTTTTTTTGTGAAGCTGCCTTCACTCGAGTGATCACTTCAACCTGACTTGGTGGCCAACTATAAGCGTTACCTGGTAGGTAACCACCCATACAATCAGATTGTGAATCAGACTACGAATGCCGTGAAATGTAATTACCCCGATCAACATGTTGTCAAATAAACGAACCACACGCCGTGGCGCAATTTTAGGGGCTTTGCCTGTAGCGCTGACGTCCGAGGTTCGATTCCCGTAAGGGAGTGAAGTGAGTGGCTGGTTACCTACCAGGTAACGCTTATGGTTGGCCAGCAAGTGAGGTAACATCAGCCACGGTGCCTTCAGTTGTGAGAAGCAGATCATAGAATGGTTGAAAATAGTTTACTGTCAAATAATGCAAAGAGTACGCGACACGTCTTTCCCCCTTATTCTTGGCTCATCAGGCGTACACACTCACTGCACTTGCTTACGGTAATCGAACCTCGGACGTCAGCGCTAGAGGGGCTTAGCAGCGGTGAAGTATTGCTTTCAAATTTTAATTAAGAACAAAAGAAAACCTCAGAGGTTCGATTCCCGTAAGGGAGTGAAGTGAGTGGCTGGTTACCTACCAGGTAACGCTTATGGTTGGCCATCAAGTGATGTAACATCAGCCACGGTGCCTTCAGTTGTGAGAAGCAGATCATAGAATGATTGAAAATAGTTTTGCATTTACCTTTTTAGTAAAAGGCGAGCTTTTAAGCCTGAGAAATCACCCCGTAAATGCACACGTTTAATTGCACATGTGTTAATATGTATGCTTACACAGTATTAAAAGACAGTGAACAACGTGATTTACCTTTGTTCCCGCGTTTGATAAAAGGCGAGCTTTTAAGCCTGAGAAATCACCCCGTAAATGCACACGTTTAATTGCACATGTGTTAATATGTATGCTCACACAGTATTAAAAGACAGTCAAAAATTAACGTCATTTACCTTCGTTCCCGCGTTTGACTCGTGCTGTAAATCTCTTCCTTGTTTTTAGTTCATGTGATTACGTAGGAGGCGTGATGACGCGATACGTGACTCCGCCTCCTCCATTAGAGTATATGGACAAAAAACATGTTCCAGTTATGATCATTACGCGTAGAATTTCGAAATGAAACCTGCCTAACTTTTGTAAGTAAGCTGTAAGGAATGAGCCTGCCAAATTTCTGCCTTCCACCTACATGGGAAGTTCGAGAATTAGTGATGAGTCAGTCAGTCAGTCAGTCAGTCAGTGAGTCAGTGAGGGCTTTGCCTTTTATTAATATGTATAGATAAAAGTGCACTTGTTTTGTTATACCTTTTGTGAAAGTGTTTATTTGATATTTAGACTTCAGTCTTCACACGTTATACACTTCACGTCAATATTTTGTCATTATTACTATAACATGAAAACATTTCTGTTTTAGTTATGTGTTCAACATTTCTTGCCTTGCATTTCCTGTCATCCTACATTTACCCAGATCGTTGTAGACACGGAACACACGTGGATTGTATGTATTCCAAATAACAATATATTATTTACCCTATACAATTCCAGACACTTAACTCCCAGATAAAGAGACTTGAGCTGTGAGAATTTTGTGTCTGACTTGACTTCAGTTGCCTCACTGGGGGATGGGAAAGCAGACTGCTTGCTGCCAGAGCTGATTGACACATTTGCAATACAAAGACGCTGATGAGGAGGTGTGAGGGAATTTAAGGTGGCCCGGCATTACAAATATTTTCATAGGCTTCAGGGATTCTAGTGTTAAGATAGGAGTTCATCCGAACAGACTTCAATTAGCAAGTTTAATTTGTTCAAACAACAAGTCTGACCTGCACTTTTCAAATATCAGTGCTTCTGAATGAAAACCGGAAGTACATCTGAACAGATCTGACCATATTTTACTTCCACCTATGAGCCTGTGATCAACAATTAGAACAACATGTATAGTTGTATAGTTGATAAATGAAATTTGATTTAATTTGATTTGAATAAGGAATAAGGTTTGCCGGTGGTGGACTGGCACCCTGCCTGGAGTTTGTTTCCTGCCTCGCACCCTGTGTTGTCTGGGATTGGTTCCAGCAGACCCCCGTGACCCTGTATTTAGGATATAGTGGGTTGGATAATGGAAGGATGGATAAGGTTTGCTGTAGCTTTGTTGAAAAATTTTAATACAAAGGATTATCTTCCTCTCTGTACCTTCATATTCTTTTAAATTGTCCACCTGAGTAGGCAGCTTCATGGCAACCACTGCACAGAAGTTTGGGGCAATATGGCAGTATAGTAATCATGGATGCTCCTGGGATTTTGAGTCCTTTACATAACACTGCTACAATAAAGATGTGCATTCCTGGTCATAGCAGACAGTACTCATCATCTAAGCTGTTGGCATAGTTAGTTAAGGCTTGAATCTTGGTAATAACGATTAGGACTTTAAAGTATTGTTTTTTGATTTTTGGATTTAGTTTTAACTTTGATTGCTGGCACCAGCCTTTTGCCTGTTTCTCTACTTCTTTATCTTCCTACCAATTTTTTTTTCCTCATCTCCTCATCCAGACTGCTCTTTAATTGTTGTCTTTGACAAGCCTAAGCCCTGTCTTAATCACAATGCATATTTAAAAATGATGCTCAGCTACGTGATGAAACATGGACATCATTATGGTAAAGGACATGATCACAGATACAAAACTAGTAACAAAACTGCAATTAACATCATAAAATAACTTTCAAATAAAATGTCAAATAATAACTATTATATTTTTATTAATATAAACTAAATAGGAAGAAAGGAGACTTTAAAATTATACATTTAAGTGGTTAAGCAGGTGTTACCTTGTTAATGTGCAATCTCTGCTTATTGCTACTTAATTTGCTTTTCTTTATTTAATTATTATATTTTAACATTTTCCTTATTTTTTTATTTTTTAGACATGCATTTTAAAAAAGGAAATATTTAAAATGTAAAGTATGTTGGTTTTGTCTTATTGTATGCTTGCTCATGTTTTATTTAAAGTCTGAAATTACTACTGTTATGTATTTTTCTAAGGAATGCTGTATTCCCTATTAGGAGCTTTCAGAAACTAATTTAAAAGAAAAGCCTGTATATACAGTTTGTGTATTTAAATATTGAATGGTGATTTATGTTTTTAGTGTTATTCCAGCTGTATGATATATGAAATAATGCCCAGTATCCTAAGACTGTTAGTATGAAGTGTGATGCATAAAATAAATTGAGACGTGTTACAGTGAACAAAAGAACTTTTAAAACAGTAATATTAGAAAAATACATTGTAATTGCTTTTTTAATAAATTGGCATATCAAAATTATAATTTAAAAATTGAGAAGAATAATAGTACCAGATGCATAGTAATAAAGAAATACTTGTAGTAAATATACAGAATATCGTGCTGGCAATATCTTAGGAGTGTTTCTTTGGCACTGAATCACTCTTTTCCTGTTTTTTGCAAACCTCTGTGACAAGAATGCAAATGACTTAATTTGAAATTGTAATATAATTTCTGTATAAACTGAACAGCTTGTGTTTTCAACACTATAAACTTACCAGAAGACAGGACCATTGCGGTGCCTATGCTTCAGTAGGCTTGCCTGTAGTCTGCATTTGCGTTTCCATGACATGGTGTTAAGGTTGGTGTTACCTATGGGAAGGGGAATTTTTTTTTCTCTGTCATAGTTGTTTTCCATAATAGCTTGCCAGGTGTCAGTGTATTTGCACAGAAGATTCAAGGTTAGTGGGTACGTTTAAACTCCTACATAGACCTCTTCATTTTTTGCTAAACAATTTCATCCACAAATGAAAATAAGTCTCCTGTTATACCTTAATTACCCGTACATGATACTTTTCAAGAACATAGGTGCTTGTCAGTTTAACCAGCCCACCTAGCTGTGCTTGCTGTAATAAAGCAAGAAAAATACAAGTTTTTTGTATATACAGTACACAGGTGCATCTAGTATTTGAAAGTTTTCATTACACTATCTAATAGTATATCTTTTGTCTGGATTATTTTATTTCATTTATGCTATTACTGATGGTAGAATCATCATGCATGCACATGCTGTTTCTTTTTGTAATAAATACAACACTTTTAAGAAATGCAAAACCAATCAGGTGACATAAGTGTACCTTCATCAAGGAGGTTTTTTTTTCATACACTATAACAGCTAGATGAATGCAGGCAGTTTTGTCACTAATATTCCAACAAGAACATTTTAATTTGCGTAGAGGTGCCAGAAACATAATTTGGCTAGCAGCCCAAAATAAGTGAAATCATATTTTAACCATTTTTGAGTGTTTGCATGCCCATATCATGAATAATATTGTCACCAGTCTTATTCAGAGTTGCTGAGATGAAAAGAACAAAAACAGTTTATTATAAGTAACTTTTTCAAGTTCTGTTACTTCTGCCAAGCTACCCTTTAGCTCGCTAGTAATAATTAGGCAAAGCTATTGACTTTTAAGCTTTTACTTGTAAATTATATTTATTTGTATAAAAACTAATAACTGCAGATACATGGAGATAAACAGAATTATACAACCTGGGTGTTTTAAATCTTCATATTGTCCACGCAGAAGCAGTAAGATGCTGATAATGATTCTCCTTCTATGTGTCTTCTTTTTCTTGCTGGTTAATGTGTTTTCAGGCAGAGGAAGAATACAGCAAGAGAAAAACAGATAACTCTTTATCAGTTTCCCACTTCTTGCCTAAACAGGAGAAAAACACATGCACACTGCTACTAGAGAATGTTGATATTATCCTTTGCTGTTTCTTACAGCTCAGTGAATGCTTCAGACATTGTTATCAGATCAAGATTGGTTCTCTGACATTCCCAACCAAGTAAGCAGAAGTATACAATAATATAATATAAAAAAACTCTAAACTCTGCTTTGTGTTCCAGCTTCTCTAAAATGCACTTCACTTCTGTTCAGCTTGACAAGATCGCCGACTAGAAACAAAAGGCCTCTAACCTCCTATACAGAGGTCCACAGAAGATAACAACATAAAAAAGTTTGATGAAAATGTGTTTTGCGTCCTAATTTAATTAGTCAATCTCTACACCAATAACTGCTTCAAATGCCTGAAATTTAATAATAATAATACATATTATTTACGTTTGTAGCACCTTTCCCATGTTCAAATACTACTGTCTACTGCACTGATTGGTAACCTTCTGCAGTATCTGTGTTTATGTTCTTGTTGAAGAACTCATTTGAATATAATAGTCCCCTAAATATGAACGAGTTCCGTTCTGAGAGCGCATTCGCAAGTCCAATTTGTTTGTAAGTCCAGCAATGTTAGCCTAGGCACCTAAAGAACACAATGCAACCCCCAACCCTCAACTCCTATAGAAAATATTGTACATGTACAGCTATTTATGTACAAGAAAGTGCTTTTCAAAGTTAATATTTGAATTTTTTGTTATTGATTTCTAGTACATTTAAACAACAAACAACTTAAAGTTATTTTTTTTTCCAATTGTTTTCCATCATCTGATCTGGGTACAGCAGACTCGCTAACACTACTGAATGATGAGCTTATGTAGCATACCCCTCTCTCCTCAACTCTTATCGAAAACATGTTATATGTACTAGATTTTTGAGACCCCAACAACCCCCAACTGTGCTGTGCACCGAAACACAGGCAGGGATTGCTTGTCAGCTGCCAATGCAACTGCAAGTGTGGAGGCTCACCATGCAACACATTTGGAAACCAGTTGCAGACTTGGCTGTTTTCTCACTTGTGCTTGAAGTCTTTCTACTATTTTAATCTGAGAAGGGAGTGACTGCAAGATGGTGACAGCATCACTGCGTGCATGCTGGGGATTCTGAGAGTGCTGAAGAGACAGTTCCAGTTTAAATAAATTTGAGATGACAATATAACTGATTTTTTTTTAGAGATATGGACTCACCTTCTTCTCTCTTGTGCAAGTCTGTGACCCAAATATTATTTATGCACAGCATTTTTGTATTGATTTTGAGTGCATTTTAACAACGCTGATTTCGGTAAAAGACATGCAGGTTAGGTGCATTGGTGATTCTAAATTGTCCCTAGTGCGTGCTTGTTGTGTGGGTGGGTGTGTGTGTGTGTGTGTGCACGCCCTATGGTGGGCTGGCGCCCTGCCCGGGGTTTGTTTCCTGCCTTGCACCCTGTGTTGGCTGGGATTGGCGTTATACACTTCACGTCAATATTTTGTCATTATTACTATAACATGAAAACAGTTCTGTTTTAGTTATGTGTTCAACATTTCTTGCCTTGCATTCCTGTCATCCTACATTTACCCAGATCGTTGTAGACACGGAACACACATGGATTGTATGTATTCCAAATAACGATATATTATTTACCCTATACAATTCCAGACACCTAACTCCCACTGTCTGACTTGACTTTAGCTGCCTCACTGGGGGATGGGAAAGCAGACTGCTTGCTGCCAGTGCTGATTGACACATTTGCAATACAAAGACGCTGATGAGGAGGTGTGAGGGAATTTAAGGTGGCCCGGGATTACAAATATTTTCGTAGGCTTCAGGGATTCTAGTGTTAACATAGGAGTTCATCAGAACAGACTTCAATTAGCAAGTTTAATTTGTTCAAACAACAAGTCTGACCTGCTCTTTTCAAATATCAATGCTTCTGAATGAAAATCTGAAGTACATCTGAACAGATTTGACCATATTTTACTTCCACCTATGAGCCTGTGATCAACAATTAGAACAACGTGTATAGTTGTATAGTTGATAAATGAAATTTGATTTAATTTGACTTGAATAAGAAATAAGGTTTTCCTGCGGTGGGCTGGTGCCCAGCCTGTGTTTGTTTCCTGCCTTGTGCCCTGTGTTGGCTGAGATTGGCTCCAGCAGACCCCCGTGACCCTGTAGTTAGGATATAGCAGGTTGGATAATGGATGGATGGATGGATGATTTCGGTAGAATCTCTTACAGCTAGCAAGCTGACATACATAACAAAAATATGTTCCATGATCTTGTCCTTGTTCTTTAGAATCATGCTGCTGGTTAAACAGTTCATTTTATTTGAACGAGTGATACCAATCATCTTTTTGCCTTGCTCTTCTCTCTGAATTATTTTCAATTTTGTCTCCATCGTTATCACCTGGTGCTTCTTAGCAGAACATCACCAGTGCTCTTACACTTAATTCCAGACATCATGGGCTTGAAATAAAGCATGTTAATTCAACATAAACAGAGATAAAGCCAAAAGCACATCCACTTGTAGAACTTGAAAGTTCTTTCAGCTCAAGTCTGTTACCTTTATACTTGTACCTTCTGTGAAAGTGCTTATTTGATATTTGGACTTCATGCTTCACACATTATACACTTCATGCCTACATTTTGTCAATTATTACTAAAACATAAAAAATGTTTCTGTTTTAATGACGTGTTTACATAAATTGTTGTAGACACAGAACACACATGAAGTGCATGTATTCCAAATAATGATATATTATTTACCCTATACAACTCTACGCAACTCACACGCAAGTAAGAGAACTTTCTGCCCTTTCTGGGTTGGTGGGGGGATGGGATAGCAGGCTGCTTCCTGCTTGTGCCTATCAACACATTTACAACACAAAAGTCACTGACGGAGAGGTGTCACCGGGATTACGAGTTTTTTCGTAGGCTTTGGTAATTCTAGTGTTAAACCACCATCCTCACAGGTACTTTACAATGATGGTGAAGGTCTTGTTATATTCTTACCATGACAGCGTCATATACAGTACTGTGCAAAAGTTTTAGGCAGGTGTGAAAAAATGCTGTAAACAAAGAAAGCTTTCAGAAATATAAATAATGATTGTTTATTGTTATCAATTTATAAAATGCAAAGTGAGCGAACAAAAGAAAAATCTAAATCAAATCAATATTTGGTGTTACTACCTTTTGCCTTAAAACCAGCATCAATTCTTATAGGTACACTTGCACAAAGTCAGGGATTTGGTAGGATTACAGTCAGGTGTCTGATCAACCAATTATACCAAACAGGTGCTAATGATCATCAATGTCACACGTAGGTTGAAACACAGTCATTAACTGAAACAGAAACAGCTGTGTAGGAGGCTTAAAACTGGGTGAGGAACAGCCAAACTCTGCTACCAAGGTGAGGTTATGGAAGACAGTTTCATGTAATGGCAAGATTGAGCACAGCAACAAGACACAAGGTAGTTATACTGCATCAGCAAGGTCTCTCCCAGACAAAGATTTCAAATCAGACTGGGGTTTCAAGATGTGCTGTTCAAGCTCTTTTGAAGAAGCACAAAGAAATGGGCAACGTTGAGGATCGTAGACGCAGTGGTCGGCCAAGGAAACTTAGTGCAGCAGATGAAAGACACATCAAGCTTATTACCCTTTGAAATCAGAAGATGTCCAGCAGTGCCATCAGCTCAGAACTGGCAGAAACAAGTGGGACCCAGGTACACCCATCTACTGTCCGGAGAAGTCTGGCCAGAAGTGGTCTTCATGGAAGAGTTGCAGCCAAAAAGCCATACCTCCGACATGGAAACAAGGCCAAGCGACTCAAGTATGCATGAAAACATAGGAACTGGGGTGCAGAAAAATGGCAGCAGGTGCTCTGGACTGATGAGTCAAAATTTAAAATATTTGGCTGTAGCAGAAGGCAGTTTCTTCGTCGAAGGGCTGGAGAGTGGTACAATAATGAGTGTCTGCAGGCAACAGTGAAGCATGGTGGAGGTTCCTTGAACGTTTGGGGCTGCATTTCTGCAAATGTAGTTGGAGATTTGCTCAGGATTAATGGTGTTCTCAATGCTGAGAAATACAGGCAGATACTTATCCATCATGCAATACCATCAGGGAGGCGTATGATTGGCCCCAAATTTATTCTGCAGCAGGACAACGACCTCAAACATACAGCCAAAGTCATTAAGAACTATCTTCAGCGTAAAGAAGAACAACAAGTCCTGGAAGTGATGGTATGGTCCCCACAGAGCCCTGATCTCAACATCATCGAGTGTGTCTGGGATTACATGAAGAGACAGAAGGATGTGAGGAAGCCTACATGCACAGAAGATCTGTGGTTAGTTCTCCAAGATGTTTGGAACAACCTACCAGCCGAGTTCCTTCAAAAACTGTGTGCAAGTGTACCTAGAAGAATTGATGCTGTTTTGACGGCAAAGGGTGGTCACACCAAATATTGATTTGATTTAGATTTCTCTTTTGTTCATTCACTGCATTTTGTTGATTGATGAAAATAAATGATTAACACTTCCATTTTTGAAAGCATTCTTTGTTTACAGCATTTTTTCACACCTGCCTAAAACTTTTGCACAGTACTGTACATTTCATTTTAATTAATTAAATAAATTGACAAACTTAATATAATCACAAACCTCAATGTAATAGATTTAAAATCACAACCTTTAAACATTTACTCCCAATTCCTATCTACCATATTCTTGCATATGCAGATACTAAAATATAACTATCAAATCTATGCAAGACTTCACACAACTTTTTAGCATGCTGTGATGGGCAGCCTCAGCCATTACCTGGCTGGGATGAAAGCTGGTTGGAAGGACTGGGGTAGAGAGCATCTCTGAGGCAATACCTCCCCCGGGATGGTAGAGGGCAGCCCTCCTGAGCAGCTGTGGCACCATGGATTCCTGCAGGGCACGCTGGGAGCTGGAAAGTTGGGTTCCGTGGGGGCCACCAGGGGGAGCTGAAAAGCCTTATAGTGGACTTCCACCATACCTGGGAGTAATTCCAGGTAATACTGATGAGCCACCTGGAGGACTCCCCGAAGCTGAATAAAAGGAGCTGCCTCACTCCATTTGAGGAGCCAGAGTTGGGAGGAAGTGGACAAAGCTTGCAGGGAGAGAGGTGGAGGTGGAAAGAAAAGAGAAGGAAAAGAGGACTGTGCTGTGCTTTATGTACTGTGGTGCAGGGAGCAGAGAAAGTGCTTTCCAGCTGTAAATAAAGTTGTGCTGTGTAACAACTCATATCCTACCTGTCTGTGTTGGGGTTAGGGCGGTGACGTGCCATGGTGGTCCACAGTGTCTAAAGCAAAGATGGTGGTTAACAATGGAGAACGATATTTGTGAAGTTTTAATGTAAACCTTTTTGTATGATGATTATGGTTTGAATTAAATCAACCTTTAGCAATGCATTCAAGAGCTGTAGTCCTGTTGACAATCATTTTTCTTTTATTTTGATATGTCTTTGTCTTCTATACTACAGCACTTTAAGGATTAATATTATCATTATAATTATTGTTGTTGTCATGTTGGGTTACTTTCTATGTTTTAAACGGCAGGTTTATGACAAGTCAATGCCCATGAGAACAAAACTAAACCTACGAACCTGCACCTCAAGAAAATAAAGAAACGTACAGAAGCCGTGGAGCAGAGTATCAGTATCAGTGCACTCTGGAATTGGGAGGACCACATATAATTCGTCAGAAGTCAAGACCAAACAAATGCAAAATAAATAGAGTTGTATTGAGTCCAGGAGTTTGTATGTCAGAGTTTGAATTGTAAAAAAAATGCTGTCCACAAATTTTGCCTACATAGGAATTCACCTAAATTCACCTAAATGGCCCTGGTGCAAACAAAAGTCACTAGCATAGGATTGTTTGGTTTTATCTGCTACATACATAGCAGCAAAGTCCAGCACATATCACACATTTCAGGTATCCACTCGCCTTACAGTACAGCATTAAACACCAGCAGTTGCTTTAATTTGCAGAGTAGCTCAGTTAAATAACATTTTGCAGCCACCTATGAAAGTATGAAGTACAGGGCAAACTATGTACAAGTTTATAGCAACAGGTATCAAAAACAGCTTTACTGATGCGAGACATATTGCAAACAGTGTGACTTACCAATGTCAACAATTGGTTGCTTTGAATGGTATCATATGGTTCAAAATGATCATGTATAGCATGCAAGATAGGAAATATGGGTGTTCCTTGGGGAGGTCTATGACCCACAATTAACCCAGTCGACCCCTGATAGTCTGAAAGTTAAAATAGAGGAGACATCCTTGAAAACATTTTTTAAAACATGCTATACTGTTATAAATCATTAATTACCCATTGCTGAGCTTGCGAGGAAATATAGCAGAGTGCATAAAGATCTTTATACAGTAGATAATGCTGACTGGCAGGTATCTGCGAGCTCTTCACAGGCTGAACTGAGCCAGATGCTTGGGTGTTTGCACTCTATCCAGCAAGAAAGGAGAGTTGCTCTTTAATTCAGAGAATTCAAGAAAGAAACTTTCATATTAAACAAATATATCAGAGTCACAGACAGGGATTATTAGTGCTTTGCTGTCTTGGGCTTCACCTCCATATGATGAAGAAGACTGACAAAAATTACTAATACCATGTTACTGACAGTGATTAAGTTGGGACAAAGAATGAGACTATCAAGAACTTGTTCACCATTCGTATTTCTTGCTTTGGAGGCATTTCCCATGGCCTGTAAAATGGAAAAAGTAAGTCATCACTCTCATTAGGCTCATAGGTGTTACAGTTTATAAGTCCATTATTGTGGTGAACCTGTGGCAGTTCTACTGAGAAGTCAACAGAGTATGCAGGGGCTGAAGGAAGGAGTTCTTGATCAGCAGGCTCTTTAAAAGGAAACACCATTCACAGAGATTGAATCAGAGTGGAGATTCTTCAGTTTTTCACACACAGCATATAAGTGTCATGAATAGTGGCTGTTGTATAAAATGTTGGTCAGAAGTAGGTGGTGGTGTGGTTTTTGTTTGCAAAGTGTGTATCCATGTATGATGTAATTCATCTACTTTATATATGCACATCTTAAGTGGCAGCATTCTCCATATTTAATTTATTGTATATTCTGTAGTATCGGAGTAAGACTGCAGGGTTCTGCCAGTGCTGATGTACTAATGAGATAACCCGATTACCACAGAGTATTTTGCACATCAGTATAATATATAGAGTGTTCACAAATTTTCAGGCATTTGATAGTTGAATGCTTTGGGCAATTTTAGCAATTTAATTTTTCTTTTACTTTTTCACTGTTTCACTGTGCTTAAATGGGAGTAACCTAAAATGTTTGTGAATATATTGTAAATTAACAAAACACTTTACATTAGTGACCTTTCAGTTTTATACATTTTATAAGTAATAGGTGGATTGATGGCACAATGACTATTATAATTTTAGTAGCATTATTATACAGCAATGTTTTCCAGGGTGGCCTAGGTCTATTTTTGAACATCACTGTAAATTTTACTTTGTGCTTGTTGGAGCAAATGACATACAGTTGCTTGTAAGAGAAGTAGTTTCACTAGAGACATCTGACTACAAAACAGACTTACAGGAAACTGCAGTTATTTGATGGAAAGAGTAGAGGAAGAGGGTTGGGAGTAGTTTTGTATGGTGGCTGGAGTGCCAATCCTGCCACCAACCCACAAGTTTTATATATTTATATGTACGCTTGTACTATTTGTAATGTTTTGTATTCCTTATAATTAATTATTATATTTTTTTTCTTTTTGATTGTAGTATGTCTGGAAAGAACAATGTTCTTATGATGTGTGCAATTACTAAAAATAAACAGACAAATCTAGAGCCTTTAATTGAAAGTGACACTTAAAAACAAAGCTCTTCATAAAAGTAGAATTTTGTGCATGCATAAACTGATATATAAAAAGAACAGAAGGAAAATTAAGTACCCCTTTTGATTTAGTGCAAACATGTAAACATGTGATTGTTGCTTATCTCTTTATGCTCAGATACATTGTCATTTCTCCTTTTGCTTTTATGCATGCTCCATCCCAAATGCAGTCATGCCTGTCAGCATTGTGGCTACTTCATATTGTTTTTTTTTGCACCAGAGTCTGCTCTTTCTTGTTTGTATGTGAATTATGTGTTATTTTCATTTCAGTGGGGTGCTCTTTGAAAACCGACAATAAACTTTGCTAAAAGGGTGTCAAAAATGCCACTTTTCAGAAAATGTTCAATTTTATCTTAAACCAGTTTGATGCACACACTCTGTTCTTTTAGCAATAAATACTCTACCGAAATCTTATCAACAAAGAAATACAAAAAACTGATGTATGCATAGCAAAATAGCAGTAATAATAATAATAGTATTAGTAATAATTTCTTGACTTTCAAGGACTCTTTAGAAAGAAAGATATTTAAAAGAAACACCATAAAAAGGAATGTATACATACATTTAATATACTTGACTGCTTGTTTCAAGTTTCCCTAGTTATGTTGGGGCGTACAGTTGAAGTTTCAAATGAAAAAAGTTTGGAAAAGCACTGCTTATGCTACAATAATCTGTATAGAAAACCACACCACTTTACTTGCTCTACTTGCATTTTACTAACTTGTGTTGTGTGATAATATCGGAGGGTTTTGAACAAATGTCACAGTAAATGGATTGTTTTAATTAATGTAATTTTAAAAAATATTGTTAAAATTTGCAGACTACACTACTGTTTGTTTTTTACCATTGTATTGGCTTGTGATCCTATGAAAACCTTTAGAACAAGTGTAGTCCCTCATGAAGGATATAACTATCTTTATTTAGTTTATCTTTTTTTTTAAATAAAAAAGTCAACATTAAAAATTGTGTGTCCCCCTATCCTCCCTACCTGTGGTATCGAAAATGGTATCAAATATTTGTATCAAAGTTGGGAATTTCAATATCTCAGTAATCCTCGCCAGAAAAATATATATATTTATACATATAAACAGACATCAAGTTAGATTAATTTATGCAAAAATAGCTATGCTTCTTGGCTTTCCTCTGCTGCAAATTTAAAGTAGAAAGCATGATTTTAGACCACATACGATCTCAATGTATTACTGTATGTGGTTTGACTCAGTTCTGGGGTTATGACTACTGTTTATCACACTTCATCTTTAAATGAGACAGAGAAACAGTTCTTGGCAAGTAGCAATGGCAGGGAATAAGGCTGAAATTAATGTCAAAAATCTAACTTATTGTGAAGAGCACATCTCTCCCAAATTTTAAGAATATGGCTTGAAAAAAAATGAAGCTGTGAGTGAGTAAAGAACAAACAAATAGAAAAGATGCCTTAAAGATAAAGGGATCTAGTCAAAGCCTTCCCCCAAGGCTAAATAAACAGTAATACCACTAGTGATCAGGAAAAATTGCAATTGCTTACATGTACGATTCACAATTGGAACAGAGACTACTTAAGTGATTTACTCAAGGATATAAATTAGGAAAATGATTCCCTCTAAACTGAATTTGCAGTAAAGCGTAGGGTTTCACTTTGCAAAAAAATACATTTGCAAATGGTGGTCCATGACCACCAAAATTTGTATCATTACCTCATATGTTTTTATTTCATCTGCAAATGTTTTCTTTTTTGCAAAGGAAAGGGAAAATTTATTTTAGTGGGGCACAGATAGGGCACACTTATCTTTGGAGGTGGTTCTCAGCCATTGGCCTGGCTTGCATCGCCACCAACAAAGCTACAGAAGGATTCTGGCTTGGATTTGTTTATGAATTTGGAGAAAGGGGAGTGCCGGTGGTGTTACCTCAGATACCAAGTGAGCTGTGTAAAGTGAAGGCAGCAGCATGAAGGTGCAGGCAGATATTGCACAAGACAGATGACAGCATTTTAAGCTGCATGGAAGCAGCTATAGAATACAGGGGCAGCAGTACCAGAATTGGAGGGCATCTGAGAATCAAGACACCATTAGGGAGCAATAACCCTTGCATTTTATCTTATTTAATCTCATTTTGGTCTTTCACTATTTGCAAGACACATGCAAAATGAAATTTAGAGGTAAAATCACAAAATGAAACTTGAGTCTTTTGCTCATCACTCCTCAGGGTAACCTTTTCAGTTGTGGGTGGGGATTGAACCAGGAATTTTATAGTTTATAATCACTACAGCAGACATTAAAAGGATCAAACGCTTTTAAAATAGTTCAGTAATTTGCTTTATGACTTTTCATTTGTACATGTGAGAATTGTTAAAATTTAATTCAGAGAAGTATCGGATGAAGCAGAACAGCTCTGATTTACTAACACTAAACTGCCTTACACATAATACTAGAAGGTGCCTTATTCAAAAAGAGCTGAATAGCAAATGAGTCTCATACAGCCCTGCAGCATGTTGTGTTGTGATGTGTGCAGAAGGACGCTTGTTATATCGTTTTATATTCCAGAAAAAATCTGTTTTTACATTTTGGAATAAAAAGTGCATACTTCTAAAAAAAATGACGATGCCGAAATTAAAAAGACTTCAGAAAAATGAAGAATTTAATTTTCCCACACATTCATTCAATGATTTGTGTGCATCAGTACAAACTTTGAACTACTTAAGAATTGAGTTACTGCCACTTTACAATATGAGCTAAACTCACATGAGAGGTAATTCATCAGTTTGGTGCCAATATGCCTTGTCAGGTCAGGTCAAGTTTCGGGAGCATGCAGTGGTACAGCGCGTTGCTGAACCCACCACACGACGGGATCCTGGTTGGCAACCCTCCAGGCAGACATGCGGTCCAATCCCACTCTCTGGAAGTGACCCTCTATCTGCGCCTGGTCCAGCCACTTGGGATTCTGCGAGCCGAGAATCATGCCACATGGCCGTAGGGCTGTAACTGATGCTCCCTCACAATTCAGGTAATGTGCATCATTTGGGACTCCATGAGCAACCACACATTCGACACAAAGTCAAACCAGCAGTACCCAAGGATTCTCCAAAGAGACACAGTACCAAAGGAGTCCAGTCTTCACCTCAGGTCACTGGATAGCGTCCATGTCTCTCAACCATATAGCAAAGACTTGGACTTTCGTCCTTTTGCAAAAATATTGGGACCACCACACACCCCTTTCCAGTGACCTCATGATCCCCGATACTCTCCCAATCCGTCTACTGACTTCATAGGAAGAGTCACCAGAGACATGAATGTCACTGCCAAGGTAAGTAAACCTTTCAACAAGGTCGACACTCTCTCTGCAGACAGACACACTGATTATGGCTGTGCCCAAGAGGTCATTAAAGGCATGGATCTTGGTTTTTATCCAGGACATTTGCAAGCCCAGACACTCAGACTCCTCGCTCAGTCTCTCGAGAGCCCTAATCAGAGCCTCCATTGACTCTGCGAAGATCACAGCATTGTCGACAAAGTCAATATCAGTGAATCTTTCTTTGCCAACAGATGCCCCACAGCCACTGGACCCCATGACCCTGCCCAACACCCAGTCAATGCAAGCAATGAACAGAGTAAGAGCAAGAACACACCACTGATGAACCTCAGAATCAACTAGGAAAAACACAGAGGTTCTGCCTCCACTCTGCACAACACTCACAGTACCAGTGTACACGCTGGCCATGATATCCAGCAACCTTGAGGGGATCCCGCGAAGTCTCATGATGTCCTACAGGGCAGCTCGGTCAACTGAGTTGAAAGCTTTATGAAAATCGACAAAGGCTGCAAAGAAACTCTGCTGATATTCACATTAACGCTCCAAGAGAACCCTCAGAACCAGGATGAGGTTGATCATAGACTTCTTAGGCGTAAACCCAGACTGCTCTGGTCGCTGGCAGGTGAGCAAGTGATCATGGATCCTACTGAGGACAACCCTAAGAAGGAACCTTACCCGGAACCGAGAGCGGTGTTATCCTCCTGTAGTTGCTGCAATCCAGGCGATCACCGTTCCCTTTTACCAGATATAGATAGATAGATAGATAGATAGATAGATAGATAGATAGATAGATAGATAGATAGATAGATAGATAGATAGATACTTTATTAATCCCAATGGGAAATTCACATGGAAGAGAAGTCCCATTTTCCAGTCAGTTGGGATGATGCCTGTCTCCCAAATAAAAGCAAAGATTGCTTGCAATGCCAGGAGGACAGGCTTACTAACAGCATGGAGTAGTTCACCCTGGATACCACAGAGCCCTTCAGCTTTCCCTACCCTCAGCTGGTTCAGCACCTGTGTAATCTCAGTGAGATTGAGTGGTTCACAGCTAATGGGAGGATGAGCTTCAAGGACCATGGACCCGTAGATATCCAACATCCTAGCCGATATGCCACTGACAACAAAATATCTCCAGTAAACATTGATGACTACGAGCAAAAGATGGTCTGAAAAAGATGTTGTATAAGGATTTGATCAATGTTGCATTGTTTCCATTGCCATTGATTTCTTATTAATAGTGTTGGAAAAAATAAGTGATTCAATTCTTCGTTGATATTTTTATTTCACAAATGGTGTTGTCTCCTTAGGAGTGGATACATTTTATAAAGGCATATTTCTAGTAAAATAAGAAATGGTGGAGTATCACGATCATGAACTTTATCTTTACATTGATGAATGTACTCTATAGTGTTGTCAACCTAAAAGATCAGAAGACAGTACAAATAATTACAGTTAAGTAACTGTTAGCTGGAAATAAGAACTGAAACAGCAACGTTTTGCAGTAAAGTACAATAGCATTGCCACCAACCACACAGGTAAAAATATTTTTTTCTTTCACAATTTATTATCAAAGGCATTTTATTAAAAATACATGCTGCAGTTTTTCTTAAAAATATTTTTAAAATACCACAGCAGCTATTTATAATAAGATTCTTTCGATGTGGTTCACTGTCCAGCTCTTATCTCTATTGATGTGTTTGCAATTAAGAGTTGGGGGAATTATGATATGGTCATTTACAGGCAAATTGCTCTGACAGGGTGTTTGCTTGTTGTAGACATGGAGTGTGTTATATACTTGAAGTAAATCAATTTTGGGGAAATAGTTTATGTATTTAATTCAGCTTAATTGAGTTCAGTGAGTTAGATCTGAACAGGTGGTTTATATAACTTTAATTAGCCATGACTTAAAATTCTCTAATGTATACAAACTTGATGACATTTTGAGATGCTATCATGCACAAGGGTGCACTTTTAAACATTTTTTTTTTCTTTTCAATGTCCAATGTCTACTTTATATGTATACTGATTGAGCAAATATTATTACTTGTTGATCTATCAAAAATGATAAAAATGTTAATTATTTTAAGTCTATTTGAGAATCGGCACAAATAAAGAAAAATACATTTAGGTAACTTATCAACCTAATGGACATCACTGTTCAGATCTAGATACATCTTCTGATGCATTAACTTGAGCACATCATCAGTGATAGCTCCTGGAGTCATTGGGTGAGTCAGTCCTTTTCAAACTACCATACACCCTCTTCCAGGTGACTCGAATGAGGCTGATCAAACCTCAGTCTGTGTCCAAATGGCATGCCACACTCAACTGCTCTCCTGTCTTCAGTCAAAGCCATCTGGAGGCTCCTTTTGTAGGCTCTTACCCTGCTTGCCTTAGTGATTCTAAGGGTTCCCATAGGCCCTACTTAGGGATTGTCCTGCAAACCACCTGCAACATACCTATACTGGCAAGCAACTTGTCCTCCACTCCCTACCTCTGGCAGTACTTAACCAGTGCCTGCTATTTGCCTTCCTTTTCTCATGAGCCTTCTCCGTCCTCTTGTCTCAAGGATCATTTTCGGTCAAATAGGATACGTTATTTTGTCACTTCAGAAATGAAGATGACATCTGATATCCATGATGTGAGATGGTATCTTCAGATGCCTCTCCAAGTCAACTGACATCACCCAGTCATGTGCTGTATGCAACAGACCAGTAATACAAAGCTTCATCATCGGCCTTGGATGCTCTCCCACCATGACAATAAGAACTGCCTTTATAGATGAGAAAGTTCTGTAACACTGAATTTCAGATATATGGTCATTTTTAAATTTCTAAGAGCTATTTCAGCTCAAATTTAGTATATTTTATAGTGGTTATTGATAATTTTAGTTTTTATTTTGTATGAAATTAATTTGCTTTCCTACCTCCTATAGGAACGAAACTATAACAGGGCACACTTAATTGAATTGGTTAATTAATTGATTGAAAGAATTACCAAATAACTTAAGTATTAGGGCAAAGTACACACAGACAGTGATTATTTTTTAATTTTTATATGCTTTATATCTCTAAAAGGAAATTGTCTTTTCACATGACCTTTTGAGGTCATAGAGCCGCAAAAGCAATTTTCATGTTAAAGGCCTTGCTCAAGGGCCTGACAGAGTAGAATCCCCTTTGGTAGTAATGGGATTTGAACCAGCAACATTCCAGATACCAGCACAGATCCTTTGCCTCAGAGCCACCACTCTGCCTTAAGATAGTAAAGGTAGTTTATCTATTTCTTTAAGCGAGTGGGTAGGTAAGTAAGTATGTCTGGGACTTCACTACCAATCCAATACTGTTGTGGTCTCTAGAAGGTGCCATGAAGCCAAACTCAAATGTTGCCTGTGAGAGAACAATAAGTAAAAAAGTAAAATCTATTCCTTTACATGAGAATTTTAACTAGATTAGTAAGTCAGTATGTCCATTTCTTCCTAATCAGAACAAATTTATTATACATGTGTGTGCACTGAAGTGAATGTCAGTGCTGAAAAAATCATATACATTAACTCAAATTGGCTGCTGCAGGCAGTGTGCAGAACTCATAACACTCAGTCGTTAGTAAATGTACAGCATTAGATTCTAGAAGGAACAATAGTTGTTCCAAAATAACTCCTCCGCTATTCTGGTTCCATGTCCACTACCTTGGGTCTTTATTTTGGAATTAGCTGACATTTTTGCAATATGGGATTCTAGAATCAGAATGCTTTATGCATGTTAGGAGTTTGATTAGTATTAAAGACCCCAAATGTTTCTACACATTACGGAGCAATGGCACAAGCAGAAAAAGCAGATTTTAACCCCAATTGATATAGTAGGGTAAGTGTCTGGCCGATCTTTATAATAACAATTTAAAAAGATCTTAATATATGTTTTTTTTAAAGCTTTATCATAACAGGAGAAAACCTGTGGTGAAAACCAGTTTCACATTCATGTTAATTGCTGTATAATTCTAAATCAGGGAAACTCTGTAGAATAAATGTGGATAAACTCATTTCTGAAGGATCTTTCAATATTCAGGAAATTGTTGCTAAGCACTCTGGAAACAGCAAGTATCATTTTGCGTTATTTCCTCTAATTGGACTGATAAGGATACCACCTGTGCGCTCACAGACTCCCAGAGAAAAAAAAAATTCCTTTTCAGATTAGTATAGTTTTTGAAACACCCTGTGTTAAGTGGAGGAACATGAGGAATTTCTAAATAAGAAATCAATGACATATTCATTTTATGGCAAGCAGCAGTAAGTTCATTACAGTGTGATTAACATGAGAGATGAAATGTTTCCTGGGGGCTTTAAATCTGGCTCTTTTACAAGCTGATTGTGACCAGAAAAAGTGCCGTATTCATGTATGATGAAGGCAGGAAGCATATTCCTATAAGCTCTCTACTATATTAGTAGAATATCATTAACACATTGCTTTTAAATCATTCAGGATTTGATGTTTGCTGAATTTAGCCCCGAAAATATTTTAGTGTTGTTAGAAAGGAAGCTATTTTTCACTTTTTTGATACACAGTACAGTATTTGGATAAATGCACATATTTATCACTTATACATCCTGGAGTATTAGACTGGATTTGGCAGAATGCCAGCCTGAGTTGTGTTTTTGGGTTTTTTTTTTGGTGATGATCTGGGCATTTTTATGCTGCCTTGCCTTTCTTTCTTTTTTTTGCTTCTATTTTCCTTTTTATTTTCCTATTCACTAGAAATTGGTTGAGGAGTGAGATAAAGTAATGAACATTAATGACCGAGTAAAGAAACAAGAACTCATCTGTGTCCAGGGAAGCATAAAGATTGTCAAAACCTTCATTTTGAAGCAGTCTAGCTGGAAGGTTTATTTTCTTAGTATTTATGTATCTGTATATTTCATTTCAGTATATTTCTGGATAAAGACACATTGAACCTTTTTCTATGCCCAAAATATTAAAAGCCTTTTTGTTGATAAGAAGAGAAACTGTGATCTCTTTTACATTGTTACCTCCTTGCTCCCCCCATTTGTTTTGTTCATGTGGTAAAACTTGTTGGTGCTATGCAGTTTGTTTTATGAAGTTTTTTGATTTAGATGGGTGTGAGTATAAATTACTCCTCACTCTGCATTTAAATCAGGCAGATAATACAGTTTTTGGGTCAGCCAAGTGGTTCAAATCCTAGTCTTTCTACAGCTTGTGTGGAGTTCACATGCTCTTCCAGTGTATGATTATTTTTTCTGGGTACATTGGTTACTGTCTGATATCCCAAAGACATGCAGACTGGTTCAATTGGTGATGTCTAGTGATGAGCGAACCCCACTGAATTCACTTTGCCAAATTTGAAGTAATTTATGGGAAGTACACTGAAATGTATGGATTATAAATGTGCCATTTTTTTAAGTGTCTCTAATGGCTATGGAAATGTTTGCCAACTATGCTTGATAGATTATTGTGGTCAAAAATGTGATGTGAGCTGTGAGGCACTAATGCTAACCCTTGAGCCACTGTGTATCCCTGAAATAATATTAATAGAATTCAATATCAGAACAGTAAAATGTTTGGAGACAGTTGCAGACAAGAAGCATGAATCACTAAGGCTTGTCCCCCACAGATTCAATAGCAGGTGCTCACCTCTCGTAAACCAAAAAGTCCAGTGTTTTTTTTTTCCCCTAAGGCAAGTTGATTCTTCACTCCTTTCTGTGTGCATCAAGTGCATAGCACTTTGGGTAATATTATTACAGGGATAGGCTCACATATTACATACAGAACAAAAGCCCTTACAAAAAGAAATTATCTTTAAGATACAAATGCACCAACACATGCCCAGTTTCCATCAGCATGCACCTTTTGTGCTTAAAACTACGTTTTCCACAAATTATTAGCCCACTATTAGGATCAGCTTTATATACCTTAGGGCTGTCCCACCCAACATTGGCTGCTACAGCTCTTTGATTTCACACACTGGCCTCACAAAGCATCATGAGACACTGGGAGTAAAAGTTTTTCTAAGTCTGCTGCACTGCAATATCCGGTAAAATATTTGATAAACTAGGTCACCGGTAAACATAGTATATTCACTGCTTTGGTGAATTTTGTGTATTAACACTAGTGACCTTAAACTGGCCAAGTTTGGGTGTGCATGTGAGTGAATCCTGCAATGGCATGTTACACCATCCAAGGTTAGCTGACCCAGCACCCAGTGCTGCCAGGATAGACACTCATTCAATGTGACCCCGGACTGGATAATGGGTTAGAAATTGGATGGATACATTGTAACATTGTCTGTGTGTAACATTCAAATGCTGTGCACATATAGGTCAGTGATGCCCCTGTTTGCATTGCGCAAATCTTTTTTGTGTTTTTCCTGTTTTATATAGAGCAAATAGACTTTCTTTTGTGTCAGCATAATATTGTCCATATATTAAATGCCATTTATTAGTGTCCCTTGCTGATATATCCATCCATTTGACTTTTATGTAAATTTATATTCAAATATTGGGTACAAAATGAGAGCCCACCCTGTTCGGCATACCCTTCAATAACGGGGCACTTGCAAATACACCAGAATTCACACTGCAGCAATGTTAAAAGCACCTTAGGGAAAAATCATCAGAAAAAATACACACAGTGAAGGTCAGACTTCATTCAGGGAGCAGAAAGTCAGTGGCTGCCACTTCACCATGCCATACTACAGTATATTTATTTTAATTACTGTCAGAGGCATCTTTCCTATATTACAAAATATATCAGTTGTAGTAAATGTAGAATGGATGGTAGGAATTCTTATGAATAAATTCAAGGTTGTGCAGTTTTTCCATAGACACAACAGTGTAGATTGCTGTTCCATATGAATTCAGAGGCTCCACTGAATTGCTTGGTTCCACCGTCAGGACTGTAAAGCTATCAGATGTGAATCCTATGAACACATTTGTAAACAAACTGCTTGCAGGTATGGTAGTTGTGTTAAAAACAGTCATGAATAGCACTTTTCCAGGCCAAAGAGGTTGGATGATTTATCTCATATCACTGACTGACATCCAGTTCGTAGTTGTGACTTTCACTGAGCAAGTCTGACCCAGAATCTGAATTGAAAAATGATTGTCATGATTGGATGGAAAAAAGAATCTTTTTATCCAGTGGGTCTTTGCGTCTTTTTACTGTGTAAACTTTATATGAAGAAATATGTATACTTTTTCTGACATCTCACATATTGTTGTGTGTATCTCATTTTCTTCAGTTAGTTATAAAGTCATTATTGGCAGGGGCCACTAGGTATGGCAGTTCTCTGTGTTAATTTTTCTCAGTGTGTTTTATGAAAACATTAATACAATGTTTTTTTATGTCTGTGGTTTCTTTGCCATCACTCCAGTTTTAGTGAGATTAAAAGAGGTAGAGTGCCTAGAATTTACTATAATAATAATAGAGCCCTTTGCTTTATTTTTATATGTTTTGTTTTGTTAAAGTATATCACACCCTGACAGACTGGCTGTCAGGTTTTTAATTATAACATAACATTTACAAACCAGTTTGATCCAATTTCATGTTGTGGTGGTCACAGCTTGTTCTACTGAAGCATTGGACACAGGTGAAACAATCCTGGACAGGTGACAGTCCTCATAGGCATCATCCAGACCCACACTGAACGCTCAAATAGGATAGTTAACCTTAATATTCATGTCTTTGATAATTTATAGTTAGTGGAAACAAGGAATGTCCAAAGGAAAAATGCATCCAGACAGGTGAGAACACACAAACACCATATGGACAATCATTGGGTCCTGTTTTTAAGTTTAGGATATTTGATCAATAAGGTAGCAGCACTATCCTCTGGGCTACCATTAAGCCTACTTTCTAATTATATTTGCAGTTATTATGTGTACATCCAACAGGGTTAATAATAATAATAATAATTCATTACATTTATATAGCGCTTTTCTCAGTAGCGCTATCCACACAGGGAGGAACTGGGAAGCAAACCCACAATCTTCCACAGTCTCCTTACTGCAAAGCAGCAGCACTACCACTGTGCCACCTGTGAGGACCCTGTGAGGGTTGGTTATCAGCTGGCATCCAATTTTGCAAAATAAGGATTAAGCAACTTTAGCAATGAATATATTGAGGCACTGGTTCCAAGTGCCATTATGGACTCTCTGCTTTTTACTTGGCTCATTTAGGAGGCTCACTATCCTTAAAAGGACCGTCCGCTGTTGCTGCACAAGCTGGAATTTTTGCAACTTTGTATACTTGTCATTTTCATGGGCTCTCCTGCAGCTGGCACTGAAACTGCTCGTTTTTCATGATAAATTCCTAGCTCGTACTGTTGGAGATTCATCCCCAGACTGATGCAACTGCCAGTACTGTTACATAGCCCTCCCTCCGAAGTTGGTGTCCCCAGAAACTACTTTCAGCTCCTTGCAAAAGTGTTCACTCTCTTCAAAATGGCAGGATGGTCTTTATTTTAGATGTGGTCATATGGCTGGTAACAAAGACAACCTTGTGTGGAGCTGCAGATGTATTTCTTGGCCCTCTTCGTTCCATGAATTGACACTACAGACACCATTTCAGATCCGGATTTCAGTTTTGAGACTCTCTTCTCCGTAATGCCTGTTGTTGCCTGCATAGTCTTCCACTGGACGGTTTGTCACTGCTCACCTCTGGTTAGTGGCAACTCAGTCTGCAACACTTTTTCCCAGCATTACCAGATGGAGGAGCAGTAGTGGAACTAAAGAAGAAACAAGTGACATTCCAGATCCCCAAGTTCATCCTTCACACTCTCCAACAACTCCTCCGATAAGCTCAGGAAGTCCATTTTTGGTCTCCACAGTAATCAGTGCTTTTCTAAGTCAGACTGTAGGCCTTCTCCTTTTCCCCCATGTGACACCAATGGAGTGAAGGTGCTCAGTCTTTACATAGCACTTTTAGGTTGATTGCTACCCTTAAAAAGACTGTTCATTGCTAATGCACTAAATGTAATTCCTGTCAAACATTTTATAGACTCACCTGGAGCTGTCACTGAAGCTGCTCATTTGCATTACGAATGTCAACCCATAATGTTGGTGATTCATCACCAGACTGATGCAACTTGTCAGCACAATGACAATATGAGTTTTGTGGGCATTTCACCAAATAGTGTATTAAGTGAGCCAATTATGAACTCTTTTAAACAATTAGAAAATTAAGAAATTTTAAAAGATATTGCAAAAATCATGGTCATGATATATGTGACAGTCATAGTGGCCAAGACAAAGTAATGCTCAGTATAGTGAGGGCAAATGATCTAGATAGGCTCCTCACTACTCTTTTTTGACTGGAAAGGCCTCTACTATTTATATTAAGATACATGTTATCTGCCTTTGTTATTATTCTCTACTGTTACACTGCATGCTATTTTAATTGCTGTTATCACATCCTGGACGGATTCTTTTGCTATGGTCATTACTGCTGGTTTAAAATCTGGGTCCCCACTGCTTAGGATAATCTACAGTATCCGTAAATGGATGGATGCATGTATTATTTATGACCTTCATTTCAATTATGTGCCTTCAGTGAGATTCAAAGGCTACCAAAGCCACAATTTATAAAAGCTCTAGTAATAAAAATATAGTAATGATTAGAATTTCTGTATGTTCAACAGCTTAATTTTCTTCATCCAAAAAAGAGTTTTCATCCTCTCTGTATTATTCTTAAAAATGTTGTCTTAAACAAGGAAATATACTGTTTTTGGTAATGTTTTGCAGTCTTTATGGTGAAGTAGTTCTAGTTCACATGATGTTCTTATCTATAATTCAGTCTGAGAGTTTGAGCCCCTTTGACTGACATCTAAATACCTTTTTATGCTGCAAACTCTGAACTTGTTTAGGTGAATTAAATCATTTGGTATTTCTTTTTTTCTGAATTTGCCTCATTAGTTCATGTGGACTAGCATCATTGTTTATTTTTCCTTTCTGAACAAATTCATACCTTAAGCCCTTTCTCCTTCTTAGTGATTCCTTTCTCCTTTTGCTTGCCTTTGCTTCTTTCGTCCTTTAACATATCCACTGCACCAGGAACAAAACATACATGAATTTCTTATTCTGGGTTACTTAAGCCCTGCACAACTGTACTTTTTCAACTTTTTTCACTGCCCTGAAGCACTCCTTGACAGACCGCTTATAAAAGCCATGTTAGACTTTGTTCTATATTTCTGCTATGCCATCTCTAGAGGTGACTACAAGCCTTTTTATCTTTACTTACGATGGAGAGAGTGTTATGATATTTTCCAAAACCATCAAAAACACTCTCACAATTTAATTAAGCCTTTTGATTACTTTTAATAGTAAATGATTTTATTTGTTAATTAAAATTTAGTAGATAAATAAGCAACAAATAAATCAAATAACGAGATAAATAATAAACGAAAATCATCCATTAAAAAAAAACAAGAAAAACTATCAGAGCATAATATGCTCAAAAGGTAATGCTGAAAAAAATGGAAAAAATAACCAAAGGCAAAACCTAAAATAAACAGAATAGTGCAAACTTTACCTTTACCAAGGGGCAACCTAAAAGTAAAATCCTAGACCAAACCAAAAATAATTCAAAACTAGAGGTCCTAATAGAAAAGTCTCCAAGGAAACACAAAAAGCAATACTAATACAAAAAGTCTTGAAAGAGTCAAGAATAAAGCTAAATACCTTCATAACCTAGGCAGAAAGAAAGAGTTTTACAGTAGGGCCGAAAACACAACTAGCAAAGCAAGCTAAAGCCACAGGAACAACAAGAGGTTTTCTTAGGTCTCGTAGATTAGGAAATCTCCTGATGGTGCTCCTATCAGTGCAAAGAAAAGCTTTATGGATTGGAGTTAAATTAAAAATACAAAAGAAAACGTAATAAGGACAATAGTAAGGATGTATGGGAAAGTGAAAAGTTCAAAGGAAAAATAAAGAGGGACAAGGCACTGCTGCAGTTGTAACTGTTGTGATCTGCCTGCTTATAATTCTCAGAAAAGAGGAAGATGACCTCAAAAAGAAATGCCAGACCTATAGTCCATCACAAGTGTGAAATAAAAGTGTAAGCATCACCAGTCTTATGCAGCATAGGCCCAAATTCAAGTTACAAGATTATGGCCTGTACAGGCCTAGCAGTAAGGCAAAGATTTTAAAGTCAGAGGTATGCATGAGGGGGGAGAGGGAAAAACCACAAAAAAGTCTCTGGTCCATAAAAACAGAAGTTTCTTCAACATTCAAAGATTTTGTTAAGAATGCAAAAAGCATGAAAGAAAACATGGACAGAAATAAATGAAAAGGAGACATAAAGGTTTACCTCAAAGGCAAACATGGAAGCAAAGAAGTCCAAAACATTCAAGAAAAGTATTTTATAATGAGAATCAGAAGTTGAAAAGCCAGGAAAATCAGAGAACAGGAAAACAACATCAGTAGTGTGTGCTGCTGGCGCTTAAATAGCACTGGGGCTGGTCCTACAGTGCAGGGTCAGGAGGCCCTGTCCTCTTGGGATCAACATAAAGAAAACATGGTACATAGAGTAAAAGACTAATTAATACACCATAAACATGGTGCAATAAAATAATATTTAATTAAAGCACAATAAAACACACATGAAAAGAAAATAAAACATTTTCAATATTAAAGACAATAGTTGTCCTTTTGACAATAAACCTGAATATTAACAGTGACAGATACTTTATTAATTATTATTAATATTAATATGTAGAAAAGCTTAAAGACAAAAATTAAGAGCATCAAGAAACATACAATATGAAAATAAAAAACTTTATCTCCTACCTTTTTGTACCACCAGAGTATATACCACCCCCTGAGTATGTCACCATGTATTATATTAAATTCATTAAGGAAAATGAAAAATTCCAAAAGCCAAAATGCTGAAAGTTGAGACTGCTGGCATGTGAAATCATCTTAAATTTTTGCCAATATACAGTATAAACTGCTGGAAGTTTAGTTTCTTCCAAAGTGTAAGTGAACAATAACAATTTGCTTTGATATAGACCTATTTGTGGAGAATGGTGTCCGAACTGGGCAGTAATCAGTAAATCAGACATTGATTAACACTTAAAATCAGTTAAACATAAAGTCAACAAATAAAATGAGAAAATGAAAAAGGCTAAAGAAATGACTTGCCCCTCAATGAAATCAGTAGTGCCATAAGCACGGAAATTGTGCTGTTCACTTTCCTAACTTGCTGTTGTTCTGCAAAATATACTTATACCCTAACTCTCCTCCTGTCTACAAGCTCAGCTTGGGTCTGGTCAAGGGGCAGCTTGATATCTCAGAATAGATTCTTTCTTCATTAAGTCTAAAGCTCATTTAACCATCTACATGTCTAGTATGTGTTTTACATATGACAACAGAATGGAAAAAAGAAAAAGAACAGAAGATACTTTGATATATTAAACCTTTGTCAGGCAGTATGCTCTTGATTGTCAGAATTTTCAGTTGTGTAAAACACCATGGTCCAATGATCAGATCAGCAACTGCTGTGAGAAAGTCTGACTACCCAATGCAAAGAGGTTTATGAAATGTGACATTGGCTTTATATACAAAGGCATTTTTTGGGTCATTTTGACTTCAGGTCCCATAGGTTTTTAAAACTTAGAAAATGTAAAATATTTACAAAATGTTTTAATCTTTCCCTTTTTTGAATGGTCATGAGATATTGCCATGGAATTTTCAGTGTTTACTAAGGTTGAAAAACTGATGCAAGTCCCACAAACTGGGGGAGAGACAAACATATCACAAGCTGGAAATTGTCTGCATGGCTTAAATTCTGCTGTGAGGACTTAGTTTAACTGTTTGAAATTGTTTATTTAATTCAACAAAGACAGACATCACATTTTTGATTTTTGTAAAAGTGAGTCACATTAAAAAATAATTAACATAATGTAACTGCATGATTTGATAGAATATACAAAGTGCATTTTTAATAGCATTTTTAAATATTTTGCTGTTAAAAACCAAATCCAATTAGATTTGTGGCTGACTGAAATAGCTTCCATAAACTCCAGAGTCGCAATGCAAGAGATGTGGAAATTGAATCAGTTCATATACTATTGTTAGCTGTTGGTTGTTGAAGGTCTATGGCTAATTATAGCTCACACTTCTTCAGAATAATAATATCTGAAAAAAGATCAAGGTGAAGAGTTAAAATGTACGTCGAAGTTCACCTGCGTGAGCAAAGCATTTCATATGAGTACAAGTTCCTCAGCTGCATACAACTCTGACTTTTCTTGTACTGCGAGTCTGTTTTACCATCAGGACTGGTAATCCGATACGTAAAAGCAGAAAAATATACGAGATGAAATAGTCTCTGTCAAGTTAAATTTGTAAAAACAAATTAATCAGTAACTGACATTGCATACAAAAGTTTCTATTTTTAAATGGAGCATTTTGTAAATTCATCTATACTTTTTTTAAATTAAAGTTTGGCCTGTAAACCCTGGTTTCCTTTCTGGGTGGCAGCAGCTTTACCTCTGCACCACCATGCTGCCCTAGTCTAGATAGCTCAACAAAAATAACTTGACAAATTTCCTGGTTCCCAAACTCAATCCTGGGAAACTGGTTAGAACAAAAACCAGCAACCACAGTGGGTGCCCAGGATCAAGTCTGGGAAACACTGTCCTAGAAGAATAAGTGTGCCTGCTTTGAGTTATTTTTGTTTTGTTATGATTCAGAGCTTAAAATTTTAAAGAGGTTTCAATCCTTACAAAAAATAGGCCTATGCTTTTAATTGCACAAAGGCTTGAAGCCAGAATAAGTAAAGAGCCAAATTAATTATTGTAAATACAAAGTTTATGAAACAAAGTAAAGTTTATAAAGCAAAAATCAGAGAATAATATTACAAGAACCAAAAGTTTTAAAAATGTATAAAGCGTCCAAAAGTAATCAAAACTAAACCTAAAATGTTGCATCCTAATGAGGCAATACAAAAAAGAAAAAAAGCAGAAACAAAATCTAAAGGCAGAAAAAAACAATAACCAAAAAGTTCAACCTAGAATAATCAAAAATAAAATGAAGAGGTCAAGCAACCAACAACCTTTCAAATTTTCCACAAAAGCTCTAAAGAAATGATTGTCTGACAATGAGCAGGAAAGCTGATGCCTCAGTGCTAGTCTGAGGTATCTCAGAGTTTTATATGGGTTACCCCGTCAGGTAGCTACAATGCTGTTGTGAGAGGAGGCTCAGTAACCTTGGGCTTAACATACAAATAACAAGGAAGATAATAAATTCAAGTAGCAAAAGACAAAAAAAAAAATTACAAAATGATAAATTAACAAGAAAACACTGAATAAAAAAACAATACAATATAATTCATATAGAATAAAAAACATATTTTGTAAGAAAAATCAGTACTAGAGTGTTGTACCATGTTAGCCATTATGGATGTAATAAGTACTCAAGCAAAATGACAAAATGCCTAAACAAGGGACCTGACGAGTCCAGTCTTTGTCTCAGGTCACTGGATAGCATCCATGTCTCGCAACCATATAGCAAGACAGGGAGCACCAGGACTGTAAAGACTTGGACCTGCGTCCTTTTGCATAGATATTGGGAGTGCCACACACCCCTTTCCAGTAACCTCATGACCCCCCATGCTCTCCCAATCCTTCTACTGACTTCATAGGAAGAGTCACCAGAGACATGAATGTCACTGCCAAGGTAAATAAACCTCTTGACAAGGTCGACACTCTCTCCGCAAACAGACACACTGCTGATGGCTGTGCCCAAGAGATCATTAAAGGCCTGGATCTTGGCTTTTATCCAGGACACTCGCAAGCCAGACACTCAGACTCCTCGCTCAGTCTCTCGAGTGCCTCGATCAGAGCCTCCATTGACTCCATGAAGATCACGGCATCGTCAGCAAAGTCAAGATTCGTGAATCTTTCTTCACCAACAGATGCCCCACAGCTGCTGGACCCCACGACCTTGCCCAACAACCAGTCCATACAAGCATTGAACAGAGTAGGAGCAAGAACACACCCCTGACGAACCCCAGAATCAACTGGGAAAAACACAGAGGTCCTGCGTCCACTATGCACACCACTCACAGTACCAGTGTATAGGCCAGCCATGATATCCAGCAACCTTGAGGGGATACCGCAAACCCTCAGGATGTCCCACAGGGCAGCTCGATCAACTGAGTCGAATGCTTTATGAAAATCGACAAAGGCTGCAAAGAAACTCTGCCGATATTCGCGTTTGCACTCCATCAGAACCCTCAGTGCTAGGAGGCGGTCGATGGTAGACTTCTTTGGAGTAAAACCAGACTGTTCCGGTCACTGGTAGGTGAGCAAGCAATCACGGATCCTATTGAGGACAACCCTAGCAAGGACCTTACCCGGCACCGAGAGCAGTGTTATCCCCCTGTAGTTGCTGCAATCCAGGCAATCACCCTTCCCTTTCCAGATAGGGACGACAAGTTCCGTTTTCAGGTCAGTTGGGATGATGCCAGTCTCCCAGATGGAAGCAAAGATTGCTTGCAATGCCAGGAGGACAGCCTTAACACCTGCCTGGAGAAGTTCACCCCAGATACCACAGATCCCTTCAGCCTTTCCTCCCCTCAGCTGGTTCACCACCTGTGCAATCTCAGTGAGATTGGGTGGTTCACAGCTAATTGGAGGATAAGCCACAAGGACCGTTATCCCGGAGACATCCAACGTCCTAGCCAGAGGATCAGCTTTGAACAACTGCTCAAAGTAGCCAGCCCAGCGGGTCACAACTGCAGTGTCATCCATAAGGACCGTTCCATCAGCCGCCCTGACTGCGACTCTCCGAGGAACAGATTCGGATGTGCTTAATGCTTCAATTCCTCTGTAAGCAGGATGTGGGTCGCTAGACCACAGATAGTGTGTCACTTGTGTCACTTACTCACAGATTCCTCTAACAAAAGCCTCTTTATCTGCCCTCACAGCCGACCTTCTCAGTTCCCAGTACAGACCAGAATTGCCATTAAGCTGTGCGCTGCAACTCCCCTCGATGATATCCAGGGTGCCCTGCGAGATGAAGCACCTCCTTCTGGGAAACACGGGTAACACCATCACAACCCTTAGCAAACTTCAGGGTCTTGACACGGAAGGTCTTCCACATCACATTAGGATTGGCAGTTGCACACAAATCTGCACGCTCCTCACACAAACTGCATGCAAACTCATTACAAACAGCCTGGTCTTGGAGTCTGGCCAAGTCCAGGCTCATTTTCTTAGTAGGTGGTAACCTACTGGACCTAAGCTGGATCCTAAAAGTAGCAACAACAAGTATGTGGTCAGAATTCACAAACTGGGCACTTCTGTAGACCCTGCAGTTTTGCAAGAGCCTCTAGCGTCTGCCCACGAGGATGTGATTGATCTCCTTCACTGCACCTCCAGTACTGGAGTACCAAGTCCAACGATGCGGTTCTGGGTGCTGCATCCAGGATCCAGCAATTCTCAGCCTCTGACCTTTTGCAAAGTCAAGGAACATGGAGCCACTTTCACCACAGCCACCAGACCCATGGGGACTGAGACAATCCTCATAGTCAGCCCTGTAAGCGCCAGTGGTTGCATTGAAGTCACCCCTGACCAGAGGAGTGTCACCTCATGGGCACCAATCAACCACCGAGCAAAGCTGCGAACAAGATGTTTACCTCGCCGAGACATCACTCACAGCGGTCGGAGCATACACTGAGATAACAGAAAAGGCACTCAGGGAGTGCCATCATCTGAGTCTCATAAAACACTCATTGAAAGGAGTGACATCAGACACCATCGGAAGAAGCAAATCTGCTACAGCAACAGCTACTCCCCGAGTATGACAGCCATCAGAGTGACCAGACCAATAAAAGGTGTATCCACCTACAGAGATTTGGCCAGTCCCCGGTCTGCGCACCTCAGAGAGTGCAGCCACTGAAATGCGGAGTTTACGCAGCTCCTCCAACACCAGAGGAAGATGATCATATTGCCGGAGAGACAAGATGTTTCATGTGCCTACCCGTATGGGCCGCCTCAAATTGGGGCCCGAGTGTTGCCGTGCAGTGGGACAGACCTGACCCCATTGGCTCTCCAATGGTTTCGACTCTTCCGGGGATGGGGCTCCTGAGGGCTTTCCCCCATCCCCTTAATGATGTGTGCAGCCTTCCTATGGGCGGCTGCAGCAGAACTACTCCCGTGGGCAGCAAAAAGGAGTCCTTTCTGTCGTCTCGGAGCTGTGTGAAGTTTTTTAACAGTGGCTGGAGTGCCAATCCTGCCACCAACTCCCCTAGATTTCCCTGCAAGTTGGAGGACCGCTTGCAGGGCTTGATGCAGTTTAACGTCATACCCAGGACATCCTCCTCAGATGTCAATAAAAGTATTTAAATGTGCTTTAATAACCCAGTTATTCGCAGAAGCCTGGTTTCTAAAAAGGCCATGTACATCATTATTCTGGTTAGAAAAACTGGGTTATTTGTGTCCGAGAAGCCCAGTTAACAGACGTAGAATTCTCCACAAGTAAACCAGTTATTTGGCCATCTAAACACTTAACACTACAATCCCTGAAGCCTACGAAAAAACTGGTAATCCCGGGCCACTTTAAATTCCTTCGCACCTCTCCATTAGCATCTTTTTATTTTGCAAATTTGTCAATCAGTACAAGGAGCAAGCAGCCTGCTATCCCACCCATACCGCCGAAGATCATCTTGGGCAAAAAGTTCTTCCAGCTCAAATCTGTTTATCTGGGTATGAGGTACCAGGAGTTGTATTGGGTAAATAATATATTGTTATTTGGAACACATGCATTTCGTGTGTGTTCCATGTCAACAATGATCTATGTAAATCTTACAGAAACCTTAAAAATATCTGTCCCTCTATCCTTTCTGGATCCATTTCTGATCTTTTACTGTCTTCACCTATTCCATCAACACTAGATAGTCTTGTTGACCACTATAACTCAGCCCTTCACTCAGCATTAGATAAAACAGCTCCTTTAAAACATAAGGAGGTTTCCTTTAAACGCTCAGCTCCTTGGTATAACTCAGAATTGCGATCTATGAAAGCAGCTGGCCGACGCCTTGAGAGAATGTCACGTAAGACTGGCCTCACCGTGCACATCCAGGCTTTCTCTGACCACCAAAGAGCTTACAGAGAAGCACTAACTTCTGCCAAGAACACCCATTATGGCAGAATAATAGAAAGTGGCCATGATAACCCAAGGGTTTTGTTCTCTGTAGTTAATAAACTACTCGAACCTGCATCTGGTCCAACTACCTCTTCTATTGAAGTCTGTGAGGAATTCCTCCACTTTTTCCGTAACAAAATTAAAGATCTAAATAATTCAACTAACATAAATATATCATCTGTTTATATCTCTCCCTGTTTTCCCACTCCATCCAGCTCCTTCTCTAAGTTCTCACCAGTCACCTCTGCGTTTGTTAATAACCTGCTTTGTAAGATGAGGCCGACTACTTGTGTACTGGACCCCATCCCCACCACACTACTTAAATCCTGCCTTCGTGCCATAATCCCGACTGTTACAACAATAATAAACTCATCCCTTGACACTGGCTCCGTGCCACTCACTTTTAAAATTGCTTCTGTAACCCCAATGTTAAAAAAGTCTGGCCTTGATGCTGACAATCTTAACAATTTCCGGCCTATTTCCCACTTACCTTTCCTGTCAAAAGTTCTTGAGCGTGTTGTAGCTTCCCAACTCACCAATTACCTAACCTCTAATAATTTGATGGAACCCTTTCAGTCTGGATTCAGGGCGCGGCACAGCTGTGAAACTGCTCTGCTACGGGTAACCAATGATTTGCTTATGGCAGCAGACTCTGGACAAACTAGCATATTAATTCTGTTAGACCTCAGTGCAGCATTTGACACTGTTAGACATGACATCCTACTGTCCAGAATGGAGAACATGCTGGGTATCTCTGGCACTGCCCTCCAGTGGTTCAAGTCCTATCTGAGTGATAGGCAAGAGTTTGTTAGTCTTGGCAACAGCAGATCCAACTCCGTGCCAGTCACACAAGGAGTCCCTCAGGGCTCTGTCCTTGGTCCTCTGCTTTTCTGTATTTTATATGCTTCCCCTTGGCCATATTATCCGTAGTTATGGATTGGGTTATCATTTTTATGCAGATGATACCCAGCTCTACTTCAATGTTAAAAGTGGAACTTCATCAGAGCTTTCTCAGCTCACAACCTGCCTTAGTGAAATTAAAACCTGGATGGAGCAGAACTCTTTAAAATTAAATTGCAATAAAACTGAACTCCTGCAAATTGGGACTAAAATGCAACTTAATAAAATGAGCTCCTTCCCAGTCCATCTTGGCAGTGATCTCATCAGACCTGCCTCTACTGTAAAAAATCTTGGTGTCATTTTTGATTCCTCCCTCACTTATTCCACCCACATATATCACATTAAGAAACTTTCTTACTTTCACCTCCGTAACATATCCCGTGTTCGCTCCTTCCTCTCCTTCTCTAATGCTGAGAAACTTGTCCATGCTTTTATCACATCCCGCATCGATTATTGTAATTCCCTACTGGCAGGTGCCCCTTCTAATCTTATATCACAGCTCCAGCTTATTCAAAACTCAGCTGCAAGAGTCCTTACTCGAACCAGCAGCAGCGAGCACATCACACCCATCCTGCTCCGTCTTCACTGGCTCCCTGTGTCCTACAGAATCGAATATAAAATCCTACTAATAACCTACAAAGCTTTAAATAACCTCGCACCAAACTACATCAGTGACCTCCTCCATCACTATGTGCCTGCCCGCCCACTAAGGTCCTCTGATTCTGGTAATCTTGTTGTGCCCCTCACTAATGTACACTCCATGGGTGACAGGGCCTTCAGCTGTATAGCGCCCAGACTCTGGAATGACCTACCAAAATTAATCAGGTCAGCTGACTCCATGAATTCCTTTAAAAAACAACTCAAAACTCATCTGTTCAGGAAGGCTTTTAGCTCTATTTGACTTTATTACCTTTCTCTCAGTTTACATCTCTGTCAAGATGCCAATGTAACCTGTATGTGTGTGCGAGACCATCAATTATGTTGTCTGTTTTTTTTTCAGAATTTACTGTCTTAATCTTCTTTACTTATTTATCTGGTTTGTACAATGCTATATACTGTATATTCTGCCGTTCTTTATTATATTCTGTAAGTGCCTTGAGCATGGGAAAGGCGCTATATAAATAAAATGTATTATTTTTATTATTAAATGGAGGATGACAGGAAATGTGAGAAATGCACGAAATGTTGAACACATACCTAAAACAAACTTTTTTCATGTTATAGTGCTAACGACAAAATTTTGCCATGAAGTGTATAATGTGTGAAGACTTAAGTCCAAATATTGAATAAATACTTTCACAAAAGGTACACGTATAACAAAACAAGTGTGCTTTTATTCAAAAACATCAATCCATCCATTATCCAACCAGCTATATCCTAACACAGGGTCACGGGGGTCTGCTGTAGCCAATCGCTGCCAACACAGGGCACAAGGCAGGAACAAACCCTGGGCAGGGTGCCAGCCCACCGCAGGGTACACACACACACACACACGCACACACACACACACACACTCGCACACACTAGAGACAATTTAGGATCGCCAATGCACCTAACCTGCATGTCTTTGGACTGTGGGAGGAAACTGGAGCACCCGGAGGAAACCCACGCAGACACAGGGAGAACATTCAAACTCCACGCAGGGAGGACCTGGGAAGTGAACCTAGGTCTCCTTACTGCATGGCAGCAGTGCTAACACTGTGCCACCGTGCCACTCATTCAAAAACGTAACCGAAGAAATAGAAACTGGGTTAGGGTACAATGCTGACACGACCGCTTGGATGGGGTTCGGGGGGAGGTGATAGCAGGCTTCTTGCTTCTTGTGCTGACCAACACATTTACAAAACAAAAAGACACTAATGGAGAGGTCCGAAGGAATTTAAGGTGGCCCAGCATTACGAGTTTTTTTGTAGGCTTCAGGGATTCTAGTGTTAACCAAGTTACACTTCTAGTTTGCTCATGTCTGTTGCACCCTGTCTGTGCATGTGTTAGCTTCACATATCCTTTCATTAGCCATAGGTTAAAGCACATACAAAGATAAATTTCCTGAGGGCAAATACTCGAATGGTTACATTATTCCTGCTCAGAGTAACCTAATGCAATACTTATCTCATTGAAGTAAACATACATTTACTTAATTTTGCTGATGCCTTTATTCAAGGCAGCTTACAGCATTTATGATACAATTGGTTACACTGTTTTTGGTTTTCCAATTGGAGCACAGATGGGTCAAGTGACTTTCTCATGGTCACATAGTGTTAATAGGGGAGTTGAACCCACAACCTCAGGGTTTGAAGTCCAAAGCCTTAACCACTATAACACACTTGCCTTGCCTGCATGTGTTATTATTATCCCAGTGGCACTGGGTGTAAGGCAAGAACCCCATGTACTGGTATACCGCTCCTTTGCAGGGTTCAATTGCCCATCCAAGAAGAAAAGAGTATGCTGCATGCACTCCAGTAACAGAAACCTATAAATAAAGGCTCAGTTTAGCTTTAGTCCAGCTATTTGCTATAGATAAATTGAAACAGTGTAATCAGGTGATGCAGTTGCCAGTGTTCATAAGCAGGTGCAAATGATGAGAACATCATTACAGAGGATCTTGTCTGATCTTATTTAAAACCTCAGTCGTTTGGTTTGGGTTTCTCGTTGATGTAGAAGTTTGTGTTATTGCAATTCCTAGATCCCAAAGAGCTCTCTTAAGCTGTCACAAAGAAGGTTATAGATGCCTATAGGTCTAGGGAGGGATTTGAAAAGATCTCCAAACAATTGGTCATCAACTACTCCACTGTCTAACAGATCTATAAGTGGAGATTTCACACAACTGAAACCTATCCAGGCAGGCCACCCCAGCAATTAAAACCCAATAGCTGAATGATAGATGCTGAAAGAAGTCCTAGCAACATGACAGTGTTCCCAAACATACCAGTAAATCCACCAAAGAATAACTGAAAAGGTGAGAATGGAGGGTTCTGGAAAGCCCGGATCTGAACCTCATCAGAGATGCAGTGGAGGGATTTAAAATGGGCTATGCACAAATGAAACTCCTCAAACATTGCACAGTTGATAGAATCCTACATTGAGGAGTGTGTGCCCTGTGTTGGCTGGGATTGGCTCCAGCAGACCCCCGTGACCCTGTAGTTAGGATATAGCCGGTTGGATAATGGATGGATGGAAAAGCTTTCTCCTAGTTGACATCAGAGACTTCTTGGCAGTCAGTGGAAATGCCTAATTGAGGTTATTTCTGCCAAATGAGGCAATACCAGCTATTAGAGCCAAGGGTGTACTTACTTTTCTATAGACAGAAATGATATATCTGACAGTACTATAGAAGGCCCAAGAGGGGTTAGTCTGCTAGTTGGCCAAAGTCTGCAGGACTGTGACTGTGTCTGACAGTGTCTTTAACTTTCTCTCTTGCAATTTTCATCTCCACTATTGTCAGCTGGTAGTTCAACAAATAATTAATGGACAGATATTGTTGGCTTCTATTAATGGTTATCAGTTTCTGCTTTGCTTTATTTGTTTTATATATGTTTTAACAAATCTGTATCTTTATATTTACTAATTCTGCATTTAGTAATTAGTATAATCTATAATTGAGTGGCACAGAGGTAGTGTTCCTGCCTTGCAGTAAGGAGGACCAGGGTTTGCATCACAGTTTCTATGTCTGAGTGGGTTTCCTCCTGGTGCTCCTTTTTCCTCCTATAGTCAAAGGACATGCAGGTTAGGTGAAATCGTGATCCTAATTTGGCCTTCAGGCATGGTTGGGTGTGTGTGTGTGTTGTCCAGGGTCTGTTCCTGCGTTGTGCCCTCTGCTAGCTGGGATAAGCTCCAGCAGACCCCTATGACCCTGTATAGGACAAAGCAGATTAGAAAATGACTGACTGATATGTCTTATGCACTTCACCTATACTCAATGAAGAGAGCTATACACAAACATTGTGTTATATTATGGTATATTATAAAGCCAAAATTTCATTGTTTTTTTTGTGATAACATCAACTTTATCTAAAGGCACTGTTCAAATGAAGATTATATTTTGATAGGTCCACATATGTTATAAAAGAAAAACATTACTTTTTTCACATGAGTAGTTCCATCCCATACTAGGTTAATTTCTGCCATGTGCCCAGTGTTGTCAGAACTGGCTTTAGTCCACACAACCCTGAATTTTAAATAAGCAGGTTTGTTACCTTTATTCTATATAGTTAATGAAGTACAGTAATCCCTCCTCCATCGCGGGGGTTGCGTTCCAGAGCCACCCGCGAAATAAGAAAATCTGCAAAGTAGAAACCATATGTTTATATGGTTATTTTTATATTGTCATGCTTGGGTCACAGATTTGCGCAGAAACACAGGAGGTTGTAGAGAGACAGGAACGTTATTCAAACACTGCAAACAAACATTTGTCTCTTTTTCAAAAGTTTAAACTGTGCTCCATGACAAGACAGAGATGACAGTTCTGTCTCACAATTAAAAGAATGCAAACATATCTTCCTCTTCAAAGGAGTGCGTGTCAGGAGCACAGAATGTCACATAGATAGAGAAAACAATCTCTAGCAAACAAATCAATAGGGCCGTTTGGCTTTTAAGTATGCGAAGCACCGCGGCACAAAGCTGTTGAAGGCGGCAGCTCACACCCCCTCTGTCAGGAGCAGGGAGAGAGAGAGAGAGTGAGAGAGAGAGAGAGAGACAGAGTTTGTTTTTCAGTCAAAAATCAATACGTGCCCTTCGAGCTTTTAAGTATGCGAAGCACTGTGCAGCATGTCGTTTCAGGAAGCAGCTGCACAAAAGATAGCAACGTGAAGATGATCTTTCAGCATTTTTAGATGAGCGTCCGTATCGTCTAGGTGTGCGAACAGCCCCCCTGCTCAATCCCCATACGTCAGGATCACAGATAGTCAGCGCAAGAGAGAGAAAAGTAAGTAATCTAGCTTCTCAGCCATCTGCCAATAGCGTCCCTTGTATGAAATCAACTGGGCAAACCAACTGAGGAAGCATGTACCAGAAATTAAAAGACCCATCGTCCGCAGAAATCCGTGAACCAGCAAAAAATCCGCGATATATATTTAAATATGCTTACATATAAAATCCGCGATGGAGTGAAGCTGCGAAAGGCGAAGCGCGATATAGCGAGGGATCACTGTATATACTGTACCTTCCAACTCCTAATTTCATCACTTCTTTATACATTTGTTTTCAAAGTCTCTGAAAATTGACATTTTGTTTTGTTTTTTTAACTGTTGGCAAGTGGCTGATAAGTTAATAAGAGGAAAGACAGAACATACATGAAAGCTTAAATCACTAAACCACAAATGCCTTAGTGTACTGACCCCTCGGCTTTGCTGCTACATGTTCAAGTCTGGACAGAAGAGTTAAATGTGTGACAGGGCCGTACAGCAACAAATATTTAACTCTAAAGTGTCATTCAAAGGGAATGTAGGAAAAATTTGTAGGGCTGTGGAGAGGTGGAATTTAGGAATCTTTCTTTTATTGTGTGTCACAGAACACACATTAGAAAAGACCTGGACAACAAAGAGTCAATTTTCTTGGTAGGCATTAACAAAGGCTACATTAAAATTAGGCTGCAAATGGACAGTATTATCATTCCTATGACAACAACTATGCAATGAAGACTATAAAGACATTAGAAAGGAACAATTATAGGTTTAACTCTCTGTGCTTAAAACTTACTGTAAAGTTGCACTGACCCAAAAGCACACTTTCCGCAAGCCCTCCTAGGGTCCATTTGGATTTCATTTGGTGGCTTGGCCTAAAAATGCAGCTTGATCATCCTTGTTGCAAAAGGCCTTTATATCACTTGTTAAATCATTCTCCTTTGATTTATTGTTTAAGCAGCTTTTCAAAGCCATGTGTAAGACAGCCCTGGCTTCTAAAAAAAAAAAAGCCTGGCAGCTAAAGAGACAAAGCCAAAACTCCATTACTCTTAAAAAAAGGGAGAGTTTAAAAACACCATAAACCTTAACTGTGGAAATATTTAAAAAGAAGAAGGATTATCAAAGACAAGTCATTGTTAATGTGTAGCATTTCCTCTCCCTCTCTCTTGACTAACCCTGTTGACCTTTGTGGACAAAAGGGAAAAAAAAACATACACAAGGGCCTAGGCTCTTAATATTGATTGAGTTTTCCAGTCAGGCTTTTCACATTTGACTGCCACACTCTTTTTTTTATCATCCTCATCTCACAAGAAATATTCAGGCTAATAACGTCTTCATCTCTGCTTTTGTTTACTGTTTCCTTTTGTTTCCATTCCTCACTAATCCTTATGTTGGCCTAGATGTCACAGTTTGCAAGTCGATGTTGTCATCTGTGGCCTGTCATTCCTGTAGCCATTCAATGCATGACACTCCATCTCTGTGTTAATTGCCCCTTTGCAGCACGGCTATCAGCCGGTCCTGTCTTAGATTTACTGATTGCAGACGTGATCTGATTGACTGAGTGAGTTGCCTGGGGTCAGGGCGCTCCGGGGCCAAGTTCAAGGGCACAGACTGGTACAGAAGTATAAACAAGGGAATGGTATGTAAGCAATAAAGACGTAAAGGTTAGGATCAGGGCTGGCTGTACAATAAACAGTACTGATAATCTAGCTTGTTTATAGATACAAAATTTACTGTAGGAGCCGAGCATAAAGAATTCAGTTTATTAACCCTTGGTGGCCCAAAACGAAAGATACGTATTTACAAAAAGGGGGGTGATTTGTGTTTTGAGAGTTAAAAATAAATGCAAAAAAACTTAAAAAGACGTTTCATAATTTAAAAAATGTAACTTTGTCTGGTTAATAATGTTTTTTCCCACTTCAAAGTTGTGTGGCAGGCCCATCCACATCAAGCATAAGGCAGGAAGCAACCCAAGAGGTTATGCTGATCCTTGGCAAGGTGAACATACACACACACACACACACACACACACACTGATTCACATTATTAAGTTTAGAGTCACCAACCAATTTACTATACCTGTCTTTGGCACCATAGTAGAAATGGTAGTTAGCACTGCTCCTTTACACCTCAGGTCTTTAGTTTGATGGTCAGTTTGGCCACTGTTTCTGTGGCACTTCCATGTAGCTTTCTGAGTTTTGCTTTCCCTCCAATGCAGTACAGACATCTAATTGAGTTAGTTGGTGTGTCTGCATTGTAAGTGCTGCTATGTGTGTGTGTGTGTGTGTGTGAATATTCTTAGCAGTGAATTTCCATTCTTATTCAGTAGTTTACTGCTCCCAGTGATTTTATACTGGACAAAGTGGGCTTAGAAAATGGATGATGGGAGGGATGAATGAGTAAAGGTAAGAATATGTGCATGAGTGTACCTTGTGATGGGCTCAGAACAAGATGCCTCATTCCCTGTTTTCCTTAGCAAACTATCATTAGGGCAGTGACAGGGGTGGAATGACATTATTGATGCCATTGAAAATAAAATAACACTAGTGAAACACATGGACCTATGGTACTAAAGTAAAAAGCAAATAAAAACTAAGTTAAGGATTAGGAGCTGTTGATACTTGTTAGTTTAGAGCATTTAGAGCAAGAGGAAATTTTCTATTTTGGAAATACATTCTTTTGCTTTTAACATGAATAATACAGCATGGTATTGATCACAATGCCAGTGTCACTTTGTCCAAGTAGTGGCTTTCTAACAAACATCACTGTAAGGATGCAAAAGGAATGTTTTCATATGTTTAGAACTTTTGTTTATTTCACAATCTTCTTTCTCAGGGATGTTCTTGCTTAAAGAACTTTATCCTTTATGCTTTATCCTGGACTTTGTTTTGCTTGCCTATGAGCCATCATGTTTGTCTGGTTCTCAGTTGGTCTATATTTAGGATTATGTCTTGCTTCTCACTGTGGTGGGGTGTCTAGTCTTCTTACTCTTTCTTGTTTTTCGTCTCTTAATAAAGTTCATTATTCGATGATCAATAAATGCAACATTGGAGTATGAATTAAAAATCATAAGTACCAGGTTCTGGGGAATTATCAATAGATTTTCTTGCTGAGTCCATGCTTTTAATGCAATAACATTTTCTGGTCAACAGTAAAGTGGCCATCAGGGTGCCACGACCTAAAATTGTTTGACATTCCAGAAAATATCAGGCCATATTCAGCATTCTGTCTTGTCTATATCCTTCAGCATCTTGTCTGCTTCTTCTTTCTCATTCTTTGTCACTCAATCATCTTTTGTGATATGTGTGACGCTCAGCAGATGATGCTGCTCTTCTTTTTCTTTCTACCATCATGATTGTCATCACTTAGTGTCTTGATCACTTTGCCATAAATACTCCCCTCAACCACATGCCATAGCCATCAGGTTACAGTAGGTTACAGCAGACTCACTGGTGACTGAAATTGGTCCCTGCCTAGGATCGTGTGGATGTCCGCAATACCACCAGATGCAAGGACAGGCTTATCTCCTCCAACTATGTGTCTGACAAAACATAATCAGAAAGTGGAGAAATAGATCAAACTTGGGGTTGTGTAGGGAAAAATCTTCTGACTCACAGCTCTGCGAATGTGGATCTGAATGATGTGTCCTGTTTTCATGAGTTTTTTTCTGCCACTCCAGTTTTCTTTTCAGATCCTTTGAACAAAACAGTCACTAAATGGTGAACTGGCAGCTTTAAATTGATCTATTGGGAATATGTATGGGTTTGTGTGTAAATGTGTGCCCTGTGAGGGACTAACATCTCATCCAGGGTGGGTTCTTGATGCTCCCAAGATAAGCCTCAGTTCCCTGTGACCTTAGAGATGGATTGAATGGATTTGTAAAATGAATTAAAAAAACTATTATGTAAGCTTTATAATATTTATATGATATGTCAATAAAAATGATTAAATTAGGTTTTATTAAAACAAACCAATAGCATGTGAAAATTCAGTTTGCATATGATTATTTCTAAAATTGTTCAAAAAATATCACCTAGCAATAGGTAAAATTGTCACCACATTCAATTTTCACTCTTCAACAAAGGATCAATACAATAAACCCGTGGATCCAACAGGTGCAGTGCAGAATGTTATACGTAAGATAGAAAATAGACAAATAAATATAAAAGTCATCTTCATTTTTTTAAAGGTAGGTTCTACCACTGGTGTTTCTCTCAGGATCTCCTGTGAGACTTCCATTCAGAGTTTAGTATATTGTAACTATTGATCGGAATGGCTACGTTCCTAAAGCACAAAATAATTGTGTAGCGAAAGCAGTACAGAGGTGCAATAAAATGCCCTCAAGTACATAAAGATGTTAAGATTAAAGACACCCAGCAGATTTACTTTAACTCCTTAAAAACTCAAATGTAGCTGACTGACTGCACTATTGCTGTAACTGCAGAGAAAAATATCAACATATGATAATTAGCCCTGTATGTCCCTTTCACCGTGCACACAATCACACACAGACATGCAAAGCCTGTGTGCAGTCTAACAGTATCATTGGTCTTGTTTTATTTCATTTCTGTTGATTGATTAAAAATAAGGTGGTATTAATAGGAATATAGGCAGACTCTTACAGTACCAAGATCTTTTCCTATCAGGAGTTAATAAGTGTCCTGTACAGCAGGGAGCAATCCGGCAGGGTTCACTATAGGTCAGTGCAGTGTTATCAGTGGCTGTAGCATTGCCCTCTGTTCCCCATATGGAAAACTCCTATCAAGATGGTTGCCATGCCAGCAAGGGGATTTGCATGTGTGTTATCTATTTAAATAAATTCTCATGGTTTATAACTACTATAATGCATCTTCGCCAGACCTAGCTCATTGCTAATTTATAGCCAGTCTAGTGTGTCTGAAGTTGATGATACCATCTGAAGCATGTTGTCTAGACGACATTGAACCCACTGTCCGTGGGGTAATTGTTTTATGCAAATGAATAAATCCAAGGGTGACATGTTCATCCAGCATCCATGTAATTTGATTGAGGTATGCTATGACTTATGCCAGCTGATTTTTTTTTAATCTACCACTGCTTCTGAGGTTGTGTGTGCCGGCTTTAGCAAAGGGCATTTGGTTTTCCTGCTGAAAGGTTATATTCTTTATGTCCTCTGTTTGTCTTTCCTTGCTATTAAGTTTTTCAAATTGTTGTATTTTTCACAGTAAGTGTCCACCAGGTTCAAGACTAAATAAACACACAAAACTGTGAATTTGCTGCCTTAATGATTTAATTTTGATTCTCACTCTCTGCATCCTTTTGGAGGTGAATTTATCAGTACTCTGGACTGGCAATTCACATCAGTGTAATGCCAGGGATTCAAACAGATTGCAGAGATCACATAATGTGGGGTCATACTACTTGAACTCAGGACTGCTTGAGAAGAGAACATTTTAAGTCATTTTAGTGTCTCTTATGTTTATTCTTAGGCTTTAGCTGCACCACAATAAAAAGTACTTATTAAGGTAATGCGGTGACTCGCTGGAAATGTGTTGGCCAAGAATGTAAGGAAGTATTAGGTCAGTAGAGGCTGCACTTTGTTAACATTTTAATCCTGTAGTCTTGTTTACTTTTGTTTATAATCCACAGTTTTCAAATTATGTCAAATGCAGTACAAACAAAACTGAAGCTTCAGCAAACACATTCATAGCATTTATAGCATCTTTACAAACTTCTTTACAAGAACACAGCTATAGTTCAATTGCTTCCATGTATACTGTAACATTAGTACTATTACTCCTCCTCCTCCTACTAATTATTATTATATTATTATTATTATTATTATATTTGGCAAATGCCTTCACCAAAAATATCTTACAACATATTTCATATATGCTGTATATTAACAGATAAGTGCCCTGCTAGGAACTGGCACCCTGTCAAGTCCTGTTTCCTGCTTTCCATCATTGATGAAGGTATATGAAACAGAACTGGACAAATCAGGCTAAAGAATGAATGAATAAATATATATTACAGACATTACAAACAGTATAAATATATTCTAAGAAATTAATTTTATATTTGTAATTCAAAAAGTATGACCTCAGCAAATATATTAATGGTAATTTTATACATTCTTTAGTTTATATAGGGCTGTCCTATAGTAAAAATCAAATCAAAGTGCTTTACAAGATACTTTATAATTGGGTCAATTTATTATTATTATTATTATTATTATTACTTGGCAGATACCTTTTACTTCAGGCAAATTTCAAGATCCCACACATATATTACAGTTACTACATATTTTGTTTCTAACTCAACCACAGGCTGCCTGTGTTATTTGCCAGGATGAAATGGCAGCCTTGTGGCTTAGGATCCGAGGTATTAGCCACTAGGCTACAATGCCCATTTACTGCTTACATTTAAATGTATATGGTAAAGTGAAAAATCAGATTGCTATGTAACACTTTTAAATAAAAACCCCTCACAAAACATAACAGGAAAGGTATAAATCTGCATCATTATACTGACATACCACAAGATTAACTGAATTACTGAGTTATTTATTTTTTTTATTATTATTATTTAAACACCACATAATGCATAACAGGTGATTACTCCAGATAAACTCACATGCCATGGAGCTGCAGATACACAAACATTACACAACTTTTTCCTCAAGTCAGGCCATGTGATGTTTGTGACCAACTCAATGTTCGTTAAATCCTGTTAGTTGTTTTATTAATATATCACTTTTATATGTAATAGGTGAAAGCTGAAACACTATTCATTGCAGAATTTATTGTTTTTATAACTGATTTCCTTTGGCCTCCGAATGCAGGAAGGACTTTTTAGTGAAAAACAATAAACTTGAGGTTTTTGTGGTGTCAGTTCCAAGGTTTCACAAGCCCTTTGCAGCCTTTTCCCCTTCAGTACAAGTACATTTCTATTAATAAAGGTCTATTTAATTATGGAGAACTAAGAGTAAGCCACAAGCGGGTAAACAAGCATGATTCTGAAACACACAGCCTGAGTCCAAGGGCACCGTCTTGTGAATGAATGGATTTCACAGTAGACGACCTAACGGCTAATCTTATGATCTGGGCAACGCCATCCGACTCATAACTCAAACAAGCCTTCTTTTTACCGCTGGGACAATCACACCGCCTTCACATGACATCTGCCATTAGCATAGCAAATGTCCAGCGGTCCAGACTGACCTCTTCACCTTTTGTCTGGAGAACAGGCTTTTGTACTGACAGCACAAAAAGACGGGGCCGTCAGATACATTGTTAAGAAGCAAAGGCAGGCAAGCGAGCCGTCCCTTTCGAGGTCTTATCAACGAGTGCTATCTCTTTGTTTGTGTCTGGGGCTTAGTGCTGACATATTTGAATAAATTCAACTGCACCCCTTATTTGCCTTTTGTTGGAGCGAGAGGCTGAATGCACTGTTCAATAAAGAACTCGCTCCTTGGATATTTATATCCACTTTGTTGACTGGGTTTTGTGCGGAACTACAGCACAGCAAGACTCCTCTCTTTTTAACCCACGTCTCTTCACTTCCATATTCAAAACTGCCTGAAAAAAAACGGCTTTAATTTGCCTTATAGACAGCATTGGAAAACTACTAAATGTGCTTCATTTAGAGGAGCAGCTGTATGGTGCTCACACTCTACCAGCAGTATGAAGACCGGGGCACTAATTTCTTATTTGATGAGCACATTATAATGATCAGTTGTTTTGTTTGGGATAGATTCAGAACCCTAGTCCCAGTAGTAATATTCCGAAGCCTTAGAGAAGAGCAGCGGGCCGTTACATCACCTGCATCACCTGCTCCCTTGGAGGCTGATTGCTTACTTACTTTGTACGAGACATAAAGGAAGAAAAATCATGCTCCCTTCAATTAGAAGCCTTCAGCCTCTTATCTGTGCAGTCTTTAATAGCAGCCATATATTGTTCTACAGCACTTCATGCAGGTATACATTCATTCATACATCTGTATTATATACATGCAGAACACCATATAAATTTGAAAAGGAAAAAGTGTGTGTGAAGCAGACATCGTGCTGAAATACACAAAGGCATTCTTTTTTGTCTTGCAAAAAAAGAAAGACAAAATTAGACAGTCTTGGGGGAATAATTCTTTTCTTTAATTGTGAACAATTTTTTTTCTTATTTTGACACAGTTTGACACAGTTTGAAAATTATTAATCTTACTTGCCAACTCGTGTGTATACAGTAAAATTGTATGTGTATGCTCAAGACTAAATTTAAAAAAATATAAAAAGCATCTAAATGGAATGCCAGGATTGTTTCTTTTTATTATCCTTCAAAATTCTGATACATTTTGCCCAATTTTCTCTTTTCATTAGTTAATTTAGAGTAAAACAGTATCTTTTTTCCAGGCTATTCTGGATGATATATATAGGTTTTCTACTATTCATGGTTTTCATTTTATTTCTTAGCATGTATCAACAAATTTTTTCCAAAAGCTTTCAAAGTTTTGGTTTTTCACTCCATGCAACGAGTTAGGGAAGTTTCTGCCAGCTATGAATATGATGGGTAAAAATGCGTCCTGAGCTATGAGCCAGCAGTCCTACCCACTGTTCCACCATGCCTCCCAGAGGTAAATTTAATGGAATTAAATTTCAGAACAATAAAATATCTTGCAGACAGTGACAGTTAGGAAACATGAGTTTACTAAGGCTTGCCTCCTCCCAATTCAATAGCAAGTGCTCACCTCTCTTTAATGGGAAAAATCCAGTTTGTTTTTTTTTTGCTCACTCACTGCCACTGCTACCAAATAAGCACAACACTAAAGCATGTTGATTCTTCACTCCTTCCTGTTTTCTGCAACTGCACAACAATCTGAGTAATGTTTGTAAAGGCGTAGGTGCACATATTGCACTCAGGTCACATACAAGTCCATGAAAAAGACGCTGCCTTAAAGGCACAAATACGTCAACATATTTCCAGGTTCCTTCTGCATGCACATTTTGTAGTTAAATGCACTGGCAAATGTACTGGCAAATTGTAATCCCACTACTAGGATCAGAATTATATACATTGGCTGCTACAGCTCTGTGATGTCATGCTGACCTCACAAAGCACCATGGAGCTCTGGGGAAAAAAAAAAAGTTTATTTAAGCTGTTCTACAGCAAATTTCCAGGAAAATATTCAATGAAAAAGGTTACCAGCAAACACAGCACATTGGTGAATACTGCCGAGCAACACTATTGATGTACTTTTTTTTTTTTTTAATTTTATACTAGGATTTGAGTTTTATACCACCTAAGGCACAAAAAGTATTAGTCACATTTAGCTTTCATCTACTTTAATAAAACATTGGTTTCAAAACAATGTTACCTTGTTACCTCATTCTTTGGATTCAGTTTCATACTTTACACTTCTTACTTTAGTCCACAGTCTTCAGGGCTGCGGTGTATTCAGAACTGTTATATGTAATGAGGAACCAATAATAGGCATAGCAGAAGCAAGTAAAAGCAGGGCATTAGCAGACACAGACAACGTGGAAAATCCACAGACAGTACCAGGCTCAGGTTTTAAACCAGTACTCTCAAACACTGAGGCTCTAGCATTAATCACTGCACCACCATGCTAGTCTCTTTTCAGTATTTCAGATTTAATTATTATTTTTATAAATGTTGCCTTTTGTGATTTGTAAAATGAAAGCTGCAGTAGCATGCCTGTGCATTATGCCTGATTCAGGTCAATGTACTCTTTATTACCCTATAATATGAAATTCTTTTGGACAAGTGCATTAAACATGAATGGACATATCATTAGATAATAAGAAGTACCCATTACACTACAGTAAAATATGCTCATAATATTATATATATAGCATCTACCACCGATTTACTCATATTAAAAAACATAAATTTAAAAGGCATCAATAAATGTAAGTATGTAAAAAAAATACAGTCTAGTCATTTTTCTAAAGGACTGCCTAAAGGTGATTGTTATTTAAATATTAATTTATTTTCTGCTTTATCATATCATGAAGTGAGTCATTTTAAAAAGGAAAAACTTTTAGCTGTACTTACAAAGTGCATATAGGTGCAAAAAACATTTAATATATTTTTTGACAACTGTGCGTGTTTTATATATATATATATATATATATATATATATATATATATATATGGCATTCATAGTCTGAATCACAATCTGATTGTATGGGTGGTTACCTTCCAGGTAACGCTTGTGGTTGGTCAGCAAGTCGGCTAACATCCGCCACGGTGCCCTCTTTCAGTTGCGAGAAGCAGATCATTGAATGGTTGAAAACAGTTTTACTGTCAAATAATGCAAAGAGTATGCAACACGTGTTTTGCCCTAATTCTGGGCTCATCAGGCATACACACTAACCCTAACCCTAACCTCGGACTTCAGCGCTAGAGGCGAAGCCCCTAACGTTGCGTCACGGCGTGTGGTTCGTTCATTTGACAGCATGTAGAACAGGGTAATTACATTCATGGCATTCGTAGTCTGAATCACAATCTGATTGTATGGGTGGTTACCTACCAGGTAATGCTTGTGGTTGGTCATACAGGTAAATAAAAAAAAATAAAAATATATATATATATATATATATATATATATATATATACACACATACTAGGGAGTTTTGCTCGCCAACCCCTTTCCCCCCCACCAGTGCCACACGCTGTTGTAAAGAGGGGGGCTGAACGCTCCCCAAGGAGACGCGGCCAGTCCTCCGAAACCCCTCTTAAACTGTGATACAATGGGAAACAAATGATTTGTTTTTTACCTCCTCTTTTCTCAATCAGCTGCTGGCTTGCTGCTGCTGCAGTGCCACATGATCTGCATTTCGTGCAGTGATTCAAACGTTTAAAAGCCTGTACAGCTTCTGTCCTTTTGTCCCCGTGTCTGTCTGGGTTTCCTCCGGGTACTCCGGTTTCCTCCCACAGTCCAAAGACATGCAGGTTAGGTGCATTGGCGATTCTAAATTGTCCCTGGTGTGTGGGTGTGTGCGCCCTGTGGTGGGCTGGCACCTTGCCCGGGGTTTGTTTCCTGCCTTGTGCCCTGTGTTGGCAGGGATTGGCTCCTGTATTTAGGATATAGCGGGTTGGATAATGGATGGATGGACATTTGTATGCATAGCCCCATTTGCCCATTTTCATTTTTTTTCTTTCTTCAGTAATATTTCAGCAAACCCGGAGCTTGTCAGTTCAAATCCTGGTACTGACCACTGTGTGACCCTGAGGAAGTCACTTCACCTGCCTGTGCTGCAAAAAACAAAAGTAATGTAACAAATTGTACCTCAGATGTTGCAAGTTGCTGGAATAAAGGCATAAGTCAAATAGATAAATATGTATTATACACATAGGAACTATTCATTTATTTTCAGTTAAGTCATCTGCAGCAAACCTTTATAAATGAGGGTTTCTCCTTTTTAACTGTTTCTTCTTCATTGAGGTTTTCTCTTGGAGAGCTTTTTTCATTTCATTGAAAATTAAAGCAGCAGCTGCCAAAATATGTAGCTTTCTTATTAATTTTTCAACATTGTGTAAAATAACTTTATAAAGTAACATAAAAGGTTTAAATACTGGTTATCCTTTTACACTAAAATATTACTAAAGAGATACAAAAAAAGTAAAATGCATATGTTGTTTTTCTTTAAGAAGATTAAATATTACTGAAGAAAGAAAAAAAAAAAACTAAAACATCCAAATGGGGCTATACATACGAACTTAAAAGGTTTAAATAAAACAGAAATATATACCTTTATTTTTACTTCCTTAACTTGTGGAGGGTATATCCTGTAGCAAAGCCCTAACTTTTTTCGTGAAAGCCCGTTTCAGTCAATAAGTCTTAAAAAGAGGTGAAAAGATATTGACAATAAGCTACGCAAACCCACCAAGACATGCAATCATTTAAATCAAGGCGCGAGTCGAAAAAAACACAATCCCATACTATTAGTTAACGATTAACACATTTCTACAGTGGTGTGAAAAACTATTTGCCCCCTTCCTGATTTCTTATTCTTTTGCATGTTTGTCACACAAAATGTTTCTGATCATCAAACACATTTAACCATTAGTCAAATATAACACAAGTAAACACAAAATGCAGTTTTTAAATGATGGTTTTTATTATTTAGGGAGAAAAAAAAATCCAAACCTACATGGCCCTGTGTGAAAAAGTAATTGCCCCCTTGTTAAAAAATAACCTAACTGTGGTGTATCACACCTGAGTTCAATTTCCGTAGCCACCCCCAGGCCTGATTACTGCCACACCTGTTTCAATCAAGAAATCACTTAAATAGGAGCTGCCTGACACAGAGAAGTAGACCAAAAGCACCTCAAAAGCTAGACATCATGCCAAGATCCAAAGAAATTCAGGAACAAATGAGAACAGAAGTAATTGAGATCTATCAGTCTGGTAAAGGTTATAAAGCCATTTCTAAAGCTTTGGGACTCCAGCGAACCACAGTGAGAGCCATTATCCACAAATGGCAAAAACATGGAACAGTGGTGAACCTTCCCAGGAGTGGCCGGCCGACCAAAATTACCCCAAGAGCGCAGAGACGACTCATCCGAGAGGTCACAAAAGACCCCAGGACAACGTCTAAAGAACTGCAGGCCTCACTTGCCTCAATTAAGGTCAGTGTTCACGACTCCACCATAAGAAAGAGACTGGGCAAAAACGGCCTGCATGGCAGATTTCCAAGACGCAAACCACTGTTAAACAAAAAGAACATTAGGGCTCGTCTCAATTTTGCTAAGAAACATCTCAATGATTGCCAAGACTTTTGGGAAAATACCTTGTGGACTGATGAGACAAAAGTTGAACTTTTTGGAAGGCAAATGTCCCGTTACATCTGGCGTAAAAGGAACACAGCATTTCAGAAAAAGAACGTCATACCAACAGTAAAATATGGTGGTGGTAGTGTGATGGTCTGGGGTTGTTTTGCTGCTTCAGGACCTGGAAGGCTTGCTGTGATAGATGGAACCATGAATTCTACTGTCTACCAAAAAATCCTGAAGGAGAATGTCCGGCCATCTGTTCGTCAACTCAAGCTGAAGCGATCTTGGGTGCTGCAACAGGACAATGACCCAAAACACACCAGCAAATCCACCTCTGAATGGCTGAAGAAAAACAAAATGAAGACTTTGGAGTGGCATAGTCAAAGTCCTGACCTGAATCCAATTGAGATGCTATGGCATGACCTTAAAAAGGCGGTTCATGCTAGAAAACCCTCAAATAAAGCTGAATTACAACAATTTTGCAAAGATGAGTGGGCCAAAATTTCTCCAGAGCGCTGTCAAAGACTCATTGCAAGTTATCGCAAACGCTTGATTGCAGTTATTGCTGCTAAGGGTGGCCCAACCAGTTATTAGGTTCAGGGGGCAATTACTTTTTCACACAGGGCCATGTAGGTTTGGATTTTTTTTTCTCCCTAAATAATAAAAACCACCATTTACAAACTGCATTTTGTGTTTACTTGTGTTATATTTGACTAATGGTTAAATGTGTTTGATGATCAGAAACATTTTGTGTGACAAACATGCAAAAGAATAAGAAATCAGAAAGGGGGCAAATAGTTTTTCACACCACTGTATATGTATTGTAAGCATACAATACAACTGGTAATATGTTGCGCTTATTTATCTGGTGTACCGACATTTTTGCGCGTTTAACGGCTGAAATCTAACGTGGTTTGTGCCCTTCAGAATGAAAACAGTTTGCATTTACCTTTTTAATAAAAGGCGAGTTTTTAAGCCTGAGAAATCACCCCGTAAATGCACACGTTTAATTGCACGTGTTAATATGTATGCTTACACAGTATTAAAAGATACTCAATAATTAACGTCATTTACCTTCGTTCCCACGTTTGAGTTGTGCTGTAAATCTCTTCCTTGTTTTCAGTTCACGTGATTACGTAGGAGGCGTGATGACGTGATACGTGACTCCGCCTCCTCCATTAGAGTATATGGACAAAAAAGAGGTTCCAGTTATGACCATTACACGTAGAATTTCAAAATGAAACCTGCCTAACTTTTGTAAGTAAGCTGTAAGGAATGAGCCTGCCAAATTTCAGCCTTCCACCTACATGGGAAGTTGGAGAATTAGTGATGAGTGAGTCAGTCAGTCAGTGAGGGCTTTGCCTTTTATTAGTATAGAGATATATATATATATATATATATATATATATATATACATATATACTGTATTGTTTAGTTTCTGAACTCTTTTGGGACCCCCCTGCCCCCATTGGGACGACATGCCGAAGTGCATCCCAAAGCGTGATTGCTGCGTCTGTGGGAGATTGCATGTCTGTTGCGAAGCAAATCCGAGCCGATCATGGTCGCACTATAAGTGGCTGTCATTAATGGGTGATGCAAGGAACATTGTAAATGCAAGGAACAGGATTACTTGGCCACTAACTTGGCCATAACCCTCCCTGACTGCTTGTGTCTGTGTATAGGAGAGTGGTAGATCCCGCTACAATAAATAACCGTGCTGTTCCTGTTTAAAGTGGAATAAAGCTGGTTTTGCTAAAGTACTGAGATTCAGCCTCATGTTTTGGGGTGCAAGTACGGAATCTGTTTTATTAAAAATCTTCGTGGAGTGTAAAGTGGACATTGGAAAATTCTTTCATAAGTATACTGTGATAAAAGGGCATTGTGATGGCACACATCTCAAAGCAATATTTGTGAGATTAAAAATAATCAAAACATTAAATATTTTGTTTCCTTGTTTCTCAGCTTCAGTTTTTCATATCTTATGCTTAAGATAAATAAGGAGGAAGAAGAGCTACTACTTCTTAGCTTTAGTGTCGTGAAAAGAAATCCCAGACTAGTTTCACTCTGTTTGGAGTTCCTGTGGCTACTGAGTGTTATGATCCTGCTTTATTCTTTAATTTTTCTTCTCTTGTATATACTTTTTTCTATGCATTTTTTGCTCATGCTAAATTTAATTGTATCAAATGTTTTTTCTGGAAACTTATTTAACGTCATTAGGAATAGTTTCTATTATTTATAACTACATTTTTGATTCTCATGAGTATCACCATTTTAGATAGATAGATAGATAGATAGGATAGAACTTTATTTGTCCCCAAGGGGAAATTTGACTTTTTACAAAAGCTCTTTGAATAAATAAATGCATAAATAGATAGAGCCTTTAATTGTAGTGTTGCCATGGTGATTTGCCCAAGACAAGCAGTGTGTGAAGCTTACTTTACAACAGGATAAAAGGTCAAAGGATGTTTCAAATCTATCCAAGATTGTGGATTAATCCCTTCAGTTACTAGGTGTGTGTCTCTTGTTTAGTTAACTTTGTCAAAGACTTCTGCTGTGTATTTTGACATTAAATTTGTGTTTAGTGATACATCACCATATACTTTTATCTTATCCCACTGTAATCAGAAAATCAAACAATTTCTAGGCCTGTAGTTGTAATCTTCAATTAAATTTCTCTTTGGATGTTTTCATTTCAAAAATGTCTTGTCCATCCATCCATCCATTGTCTCCCGCTTATCCGAGGTCGGGTCGCGGGGGCAGCAGCTTGAGCAGAGATGCCCAGACTTCCCTCTCCCCGGCCACTTCTTCTAGCTCTTCCGGGAGAATCCCAAGGCGTTCCCAGGCCAGTCGAGAGACATAGTCCCTCCAGCGTGTCCTGGGTCTTCCCCGGGGCCTCCTCCCGGTTAGACGTGCCCGGAACACCTCACCAGGGAGGCGTCCAGGAGGCATCCTGATCAGATGCCCGAGCCACCTCATCTGACTCCTCTCGATGCGGAGGAGCAGCGGCTCTACTCTGAGCCCCTCCCGGATGACTGAGCTTTTCACCCTATCTTTAAGGGAAAGCCCAGACACCCTGCGGAGGAAACTCATTTCAGCCGCTTGTATTCGCGATCTCGTTCTTTCGGTCACTACCCATAGCTCATGACCATAGGTGAGGGTAGGAACATAGATCGACTGGTAAATTGAGAGCTTCGCCTTGCGGCTCAGCTCCTTTTTCACCACGACAGACCGATGCAGCGCCCGCATTACTGCGGATGCCGCACCGATCCGCCTGTCGATCTCACGCTCCATTCTTCCCTCACTCGTGAACAAGACCCCGAGATACTTGAACTCCTCCACTTGGGGCAGGATCTCGCTACCAACCCAGAGAGGGCACTCCACCCTTTTCCGGCTGAGGACCATGGTCTCGGATTTGGAGGTGCTGATTCTCATCCCAGCCGCTTCACACTCGGCTGCGAACCGATCCAGAGAGAGCTGAAGATCACGGCCTGATGAAGCAAACAGGACAACATCATCTGCAAAAAGCAGTGACCCAATCCTGAGCCCACCAAACCGGACCCTCTCAACGCCCTGGCTGCGCCTAGAAATTCTGTCCATAAAAGTTATGAACAGAATCGGTGACAAAGGGCAGCCCTGGCGGAGTCCAACTCTCACTGGAAATGGGTTCGACTTACTGCCGGCAATGCGGACCAAGCTCTGGCACCGATCGTACAGGGACCGAACAGCCCTTATCAGGGGGGCCGGTACCCCATACTCTCGGAGTACCCCCCTCAGGATTCCCCGAGGGACACGGTCGAATGCCTTTTCCAAGTCCACAAAACACATGTAGACTGGTTGGGCAAACTCCCATGCACCCTCCAGGACCCTGCTAAGGGTATAGAGCTGGTCCACTGTTCCGCGACCAGGACGAAAACCACACTGTTCCTCCTGAATCCGAGGCTCGACTATCCGACGGACCCTCCTCTCCAGGACCCCTGAATAGACTTTTCCAGGGAGGCTGAGGAGTGTGATCCCTCTGTAGTTGGAACACACCCTCCGATCCCCCTTCTTAAAGAGGGGGACCACCACCCCGGTCTGCCAATCCAGAGGCACTGTCCCTGATGTCCATGCGATGTTGCAGAGGCGTGTCAGCCAAGACACTCCTACAACATCCAGAGCCTTGAGGAACTCCGGGCGTATCTCATCCACCCCTGGGGCCCTGCCACCAAGGAGTTTTTTGACCACCTCGGTGACCTCAGTCCCAGAGATGGGGGAGCCCACCTCTGAGTCCCCAGGCTCTGCTTCCTCATTGGAAGGCATGTTAATGGGATTGAGGAGGTCTTCGAAGTATTCCCCCCACCGACCCACAACGTCCCGAGTAGAGGTCAGCAGCGCACCATCCCCACCATATACAGTGTTGACACTGCACTGCTTCCCCTTCCTGAGACGCCGGATGGTGGACCAGAATCTCCTCGAAGCCGTCCGAAAGTCGTTCTCCATGGCCTCCCCAAACTCCTCCCACGCCCGAGTTTTTGCCTCAGCAACCACCAAAGCCGCATTCCGCTTGGCCTGCCGGTACCTATCAGCTGCCTCCGGGGTCCCACAGGACAAAAGGGTCCTGTAGGACTCCTTCTTCAGCTTGACGGCATCCTTCACCGCCGGTGTCCACCAACGGGTTCGGGGATTGCCGCCACGACAGGCACCGACCACCTTACGGCCACAGCTCCGGTCAGCTGCCTCAACAATAGAGGCACGGAACATGGCCCATTCGGACTCAATGTCCCCCACCTCCCTCGGGATGTGGTCGAAGTTCTGCCGGAGGTGGGAGTTGAAGCTACTTCTGACAGGGGGCTCTGTCAGACGTTCCCAGCAGACCCTCACAACACGTTTGGGCCTACCACGCCTGACCGGCATCCTCCCCCACCATCGAAGCCAACTCACCACCAGGTGGTGATCAGTTGACAGCTCCGCCCCTCTCTTCACCCGAGTGTCCAAGACATGTGGCCGCAAGTCCGACGACACGAGCACAAAGTCGATCATCGAACTGAGGCCTAGGGTGTCCTGGTGCCAAGTGCACATATGAACACCCCAATGCTTGAACATGGTGTTTGTTATGGACAATCCGTGACGAGCACAGAAGTCCAATAACAAAACACCGCTCGGGTTCAGATTGGGGGGGCCATTCCTCCCAATCACGCCCTTCCAGGTCTCACTGTCATTGCCCACGTGAGCATTGAAGTCTCCCAGCAGAACGAGGGAGTCCCCAGAAGGTATGCTCTCTAGCACCCCCTCCAGGGACTCCAAAAAGGGTGGGTACTCTGAACTGCTGTTCGGTGCATACGCACAAACAACAGTTAGGACCCGTCCCCCCACCCGAAGGCGAAGGGAGGCTACCCTCTCGTCCACCGGGGTAAACCCCAATGTACAGGCTCCAAGTTGGGGGGCAATAAGTATACCCACACCTGCTCGGCGCCTCTCACCGGGGGCAACTCCAGAGTGGTACAGAGTCCAGCCCCTCTCAAGGAGATTGGTTCCAGAGTCCAAGCTGTGCGTCGAGGTGAGTCCGACTATATCTAGCCGGAACCTCTCAACTTCGCGCACTAGCTCAGGCTCCTTCCCCTTCAGAGAGGTGACATTCCACGTCCCAAGAGCCAGTTTCTGTAGCCGAGGATCGGACCGCCAAGGTCCCCGCCTTCGGCCACCACCCAACTCACACTGCACCCGACCTCCTTGGCCCCTCCCATAGGTGGTTAGCTCATGGGAAGAAAAATGTCTTGTTCTGCAGCTTATTGTTAAAACCAAGAAGAAACAATGGCAGTCTGTAAACTTAACAAAAGGTCTAAATTAAGTAGGAAAAGGAAGAAAACTCAGCAGCTAATGAAGAGAGTAGTCAGAAGACAGGCTTTCATTTAGTTACCAAAATATTTTAGACAGAATCGATCTTCAAAATCAGAAGGCAAAACAATAATCAAAATAGAGAAAAAAAAGAAAAAAAGTTCAAAACCTGTGTGATGTCCTTTCCCTACCAAAATTCTGTAAAAAAAACTTCTTTGTTTTATTATTATCCAAAAGCTTGGAGTACTGCATGTCATCATCTTACATAGACAGACTGTAATGGCATCATATGTCAAATGACTTCCTTATCACATGACTGACAACATTCGTCATTTTTATAAACAATATTGCTGCTACCACTAAATGCCAAAATATCCTCTAAACACAAACTACCATGCCCAAAATGTGAGAAAGAAATATTTCATAACATAACACAGTGACCATAAATTCTGATTTCATTTAGTTCCCTTGACCTGGGCCAAGCTTAAAGTTAAGGCAAAATTCTGAAATATTACCTAAAAATTATTCTAAATAGGAACACTTCCTGCTCTGTTGGGTTGATGCCTTATCACTTAGGATCCTTTGTTCCTACATCTGAACTTTCCATCTTGGCTACGATCCCACCTGTTGATTCATTGTTACTAGTACTGCAGCTGAAAGGTTTATCCAAATGAATACCCACAAATGCTACTAATGCCTTTTTTCCCTCATCTCTGTACATTTTTCTATGTCCCTTTAGGTATGGCATATTACTAGTGGAGGTCTCAACTGGTAACACGTTTCTTTTTACAAGCATTCTTTTTCATATTTTTAGAAACATTACTGACTGTTGGAAAACATAAGTGTTTTAGCAAAACCTACTTAGTAAAATACATCTGCTATTATTTAAACAGAGCCAAAGTACATGTTTCCTGTTATATATTGGGTAATCAAAGCAAGGTTTTGTATTAACTACATTAATAGTATCACATTTTTCAGCTGTATCAGAAGCTAATTTAATTCTTTAATTTACAGGTAATTATCACTTCTATATAATGTGTGGTCCCCTCCATTTAGGCACCAGTTTTGCAGAGAATTTTTCTGAAGGTTTAGAGAAGCATTCTTTATGCCCCTTCCAGTTAATTCAAAATGCTGATGTAACAATTATTACACAAACTAGAAAATACATACACATGACTCCAATTCTCAAGTCCTCATGCTTGCTCCCAGTTAAACTTAGAGCTGATTTCAAGAGCCTCCTTTTAACTTATAACGCGCTAAATGGCCAAGGCCCTGCTTACTTATCTGATCTTATTATTATTTACAAACCACAGCACACACTGAGATCTGAAGATGCTGGCCTACTTAAGATTCCACGGATTGATAAAATAACAATGAGAGTTCAACCTTTTAGTTACAGGGCCCTAAAGTTCTGGAATGATCGGCCTGCTAGTAAAAGAGATACCCTTTCAGTTTCAGCTTTTACATCCAGGTGGAAGACTTAGTATTTTAGTCTAACATACCCTGACTAGAGCTGCTGATTAGTTGTGCATACTGCAGTTCTGTTTGTTAGTCATTTGTACAGAAATATAACAATATTTTTAAATTGTTACTAACTTCTTCTATTCTGCGTATCTTCTTGGTATCTGGATGTGGCACTTTGTACTGCTGCTCTACTGCCAGGCTGCTTTCCTGCATATGAAAAGATAAAAGAGAACTGGAATCATTGGATGGAAAAATTCTCTCATCAGATTGGGCAGCAAAGATTCCACTATAGAAAACTCAGGAGGCAGTAGGCAGCCAGTTGGCCGAGGTCTCCAGGACTGTGACTTTGTTTTTGACTTTCTATTTTACAATTTTATTCTCAGTTGTCAACTGGCTGTATTTCATCATGGTTAATAAATGGAAAGATCTTGTTGGTTTCCATTTATGTTTAATCAGTTTCTGCCTTGTTCTCTGTGCGTTTTAACAAATCTGCATTCATATGTGTACCAGTTCTGTTTTTAGTAATTAGTATAATCTATACTTTTATTTTAACAGAATTGTTCACAGCGCTGTGACCAAGCAATCTGTGAAAAGCACCATACAAAAAATAAGTTGTATTGTCAGTCAGTCAGTCATTTTCCAACCCGTCTGGATTAAATTGTATTGTATTGAGCTTAAATCCAAACTAAATCGCTTACCAAAAACAGTATAAATAAATGGTATTTATTGTATTTTTTGGTTTGTATGGACTTGGATAACCCCATCCTTCTCCTGACTTCTCTAGAAAGCTGACACTGTGTCTGTAATACTGTTGTGATTTGTGTTTTTAATTAATAGTGCAATATGACTTTGTGCAACAAAGTTATATTTCATTGTTCCAAGTGTTATTTATGTCCCCCTTTTACAAAATGTGTAGTACTATATGAAAAATGTAAACTCTCACCTAACCATTTTAAAAACAGCATCATGTATACCACAAACTTTTAATTATGGGAAATAGCTGCACATTTTAATTGTGTGATTTTTTAAAAACATTTATATAAGAAGGTGGACAGTCACTTTGGTTTCAAAATTAGCACTGACTAGTTTATGTCTTTTATTTTTTAAACATAATTTAATTTTACAAAGAACCATCTTATATTCTGTGAAAGCCTGAAGGCATTGATTCTCAAAGACGCTGAACTCGTTATCTTGTTGCTTTGAACTGTAAAATATATCTTCTGAAGGCGGGTTCTAATAAAGGTGACAAAAAATTAAATTTGATTGACTAATTGTATGCTAAGAAATTATTGCAATGGGATGACTGTGTGATTGCATCCTCAAAGAACCATGCATACTCGACCCTAAATATTTCAGCGAAAAGAAATTTCAATTAAAATAATTTTTCAAACATGAAAAAATTCACACTTTTTTGTGGGGGTTTTTTCTGAATACTTTGGTATCTTTTCTTCTAAACTTATTTTTTCATGATTTTTTATGCATCATGGTAATTTCACTCCTAGAATTAATTTAGCATAACTTTAATTTATTTTGCTATGTATTCACCATTTTTTTCATAGTTTATTACAGGACATCATTTCATTGCCATTTAGTAAATTTTATAATGTTGTTTTTGAATCTTTTGTCATTATTGTTGATAACATTTGTTGGTATCAGCATTAGTTGCTGGTCATGTGCCTTACGTGGTTATGACACAGGATATCATTATATGCATCAGGATAGGGGCATAATATTGCAGTTTACCCATTTTTCTGGAAAAAAACTTACATCTCTGCTTTGTGATTATTTATGGAAATTAGTTCAGATTAACTGAACAGTATTAGTCCACTTTTAAATGATAGAACCAGAAGAGCTGTCAATGTGAAACACAAAGAATTCGATACAAGACAAGACGCTTATAATATGAACATTGCATTGCACAGGAGGCAAGGTCATGAGATTTCCACAGAGAGGATAAAAGCAACTTAGCTGCAATGGTAGTAGTTTTTAAAAGCCTCTGCCTGTAAGGCAAAAAATAAGGAAAGCCAAAATAGACCTAGGATGAGCAGAACTTGAAGGGACAGAAGAATGAGAAAGCATAGAATTGTGGAAAGGGATATGACCATGTAGTGCCAAAGAGCTGCAGCCAGAAGGTATTCCTAGTAAATGTAATGTGAGATATCCTACAAGATGGCATCTCCAGGGAATGGGGTATATAGTCTATGGGCAAATTTAGACTGTATGTGTCGGTGATTAGGATTTTTAAAACAATTTGTAATGTTTTCAAACATAGTATACTGGCACAACATAGAGGCTGGATAAAGGTCCAGTAGCTAATTAGATGTGATGGGGAGAGTTTTGATGGAAGTTTTGCAGAAGGTGTTGAGACTAGACACAGTTTTGAACTGAGGAGAAAGTAGGTAAATATATAGGATGAATTGAGGGGATGGCAGGAATCCACATGCCTTGAACACAGACCTTGGCTACAAATCAAAAAAGTAGTAAATGGAATAGGATGCCCTAACTGTAGAAAGAGAAGCATTTAAAGCTTTTACTCAATAAATGTATGTTCCAGTATGGAGATGCCAGACTGACACAAAGGGAATTATGAGATAGGGCAGTCTCCAATATTCAGGTTGTGAAATAAAAGAATGTTGAGGTGCCAAGTTTCAGTTGGGCAATTCATTTTTCAATACATCTTCATGTCAGAAGGTTTTAAGATATAATGGGAACAACAACAGGAGAAAGGGACTACCAAGTATCTAAAACACCTTATCTGAGGAATGAATAATGGAGGTGTTGCAAAATAACAAAAAGAATTAAAAGGAAGAAGACTCAGACCAGTTAATCTTAGCCCCATCTACACATTACCTTTTATGGTTTATCCAGGATTATATTTCTAGCCAAAGTTTATTCTTTGTGTATTTGATGTCATCGTTATTTTTCAAATATCATTTGCCTTTTTAGGTTATTGACTATGTTTGAGGTTTTGATATATATAGATATGTGTATATATATATGTATATATATAGTCACACACGTGCGATTAGGAGGCAGTCTAAAAGCCTAAAGGTGAGTGAAACATCGCAAGATGAAGGGTTGTCACATGGTACTTACCGGAATCTCTTCTCTCCACAGAAAAACCGAAGAAAACTAATTTCCGACCTTTCTGAATTTCAAAATGGCCGCCATGACATCACTTCCGGTCACACGAACTGACATCACTTCCGACGCTTTCTCAAAGACATCACTTCCGGTTTTCATCAAACAACGTTGTTTCCGCTTCCTGTTACAATGTCACTTCCTGCCAACCATTTCCTGTTCTCACAATTCAATACTGTATATAAACGCCATTTTGTCAGATAAAGATTGTCAAATGTTACCGTTTTGGTTTGCTTTTGATCATTTATTTTGCTACTTTGTCCGCAGGACAATATACGGGGACAGTCCCCAACACTTTGTTTTGTGAATGTCTTGTTCTTTAATTGAAGACTTTCTACTATATATATATATATATATATATATATATATATATATATATATATATATATATATATATATATATATCTTCTTAAAGTAATAAGCTACCGTGGCTGTCCGTTTGCCTGACCAGTATATTAAATCACCTGTAGCTCGCAAACCGTTTGACCTATTGACCTGAAATTGGTACACATATACTACATGATGTCTACTATCTGCTTTTGGGGTGATGATTGACCTTCAAGGTCAAAGGTGAACCCAGAAAGGTCAAGGTCAAAAATCAAATAGCCTGTAGCCTGAAATTTGGGACACATATACTACGCTGAAACTCTGCACTACAGTTTTATATTAAAAGCGCCTTTACTTGTACATATATATATATATATATATATATATATATATATATATATATATTGTCACGCTTGGGTCAAAGATTTGCACAGAGACACAGGAGGTTGTAGAAAAGAAAGGAACTTTATTCAAAACACTGCAAACAAACATTTGTCTCTTTTCAAAAGTTTAAACGTGCTCCTCCATGACAACTCAGAGATGACAGCTTCCCCAGGAGGACAGAATGTCTGGGAGAGGGATAAGGAGATGCAAGCAATCAGTTTAACAAACTGAGAGAAGCCCGTATAGGCTTTTTGACAAGATGGAGTACCGCGCGGGAGGCAGATTACGTGACAGAGCCGGCCAGAAGGGAAAGGAGAAATGTGAAGGTAGTCTGTCTATGTTTCCTAGGGGTTTCCTAGGGCTTTTCCCAGGGGCGTCTGTATCTTTTTGGGGGTACGATTAGCTTCGCAGCTCACACCCCCTCCCTCAGCTTTATTCACGTTTCTGTGAATCAAGTGATTTTCCAGACCAGGTTCAAAAAGACGTGATAGCACATCAGCATTAATGTGTTCAGAGCCAGGTCGATGTCTGACTTCAAAATTGTAAGGTTGTAATCCTAAGAACCTCCTCATAAGGCGGGAGTTTGTATCCTTTTGCCGGTATAACCATTGAAGTGGGGCATGATCAGTTACTAATGTGAACCTTCGTCCCCATAAGTAATAGCATAGTGCTTCAATACCCCATTTAATCGCCAAACATTCTTTCTCAATAGTCGAATAATTGCGTTCTCTGGGGAGTAATTTCCTACTCAAGTATGTGATAGGGTGTTCTTCACCATCAAGTACCTGGGAAAGGACCGCCCCTACCCCGAATGCACTAGTGTCTGTTTGTAGAATAAAATCTTTAGAGAAATCAGGATTTCGTAGCACTGGATAAGAAGACAAAGCTTTTTTTAAATCTGAAAAGGAACGTTCGCAAGATTCTGTCCATATAATAGGGTGGTTTTTTCTTCCTTTAGTAAGCTCTGAGAGAGGAGCAGCCCTATTTGCAAAGTCAGGGATGAATCTCCTGTAGTAACCAGCTAGTCCAAGAAAAGCGTGCACCTTTTTTGCGTTTTAGGATGTGGATAAGCCAGTACCTCCTGTATTTTCCTTAATTGTGGACGAAGTAAACCCCTGCCCATCGAGTAACCTTGATAATGAGTCTCAGACATACCTAGTTTACATTTCTTAGGGTTAGCAGTCAATCCAGCTTGTTTCAGGCTATCAAGTACAGCCTGTAGACGTTGTAAATGTGAATGCCAATCATTGCTGAAAATCACCACATCATCAAGATGCCCCAGAATATTCAGAATGTGGATGCAGTATTTGATCCATCATTCGCTGAAAAGTTAAATGGGCCCCATGAAGACCAAACGAGAGTCTAGTAAATTCGTAAAGTCCATCAGGAGTCGCAAATGCTGTTTTCTCACAACTGTTAGACTCTAGAGGTACCTGCCAATAACCCTTTGTGAGGTCTAGTGTGGAAATATAGGTCGCCTGACCCAGTTTTTCTAAGAGCTCGTCAACCCTGGGCATTGGGTAAGCATCGAATTTAGACACCTTATTCAAGCGCCTAAAATCGATACAAAAGGGAACCGAACCGTCGGGTTTGGGAACCAACACAACCGGAGAACACCAGTCACTTTTGCTTTCACGGATCACACCTAGCTCTAGCATCTTCTTGACTTCTTTGCGTACAATATTTCTTCATGCTTCTGGGATTCGAAATGGCCCCATCTGCACCCGAACACCGGGTTCAGTGGAGATTTTATGTTCGGCTAAACTAGTGATGCCTGGCAAGTCTGAAAAAACATCAGTGTTCTGTTCTATTAGGTTTAATAACTCTGTCTTTTGTGAATCAGTCAAATCGTTGCCAATGACAACATCAGTCTGAGAAACAGCAGTCAAAGTAGTGTGAACCTCTTGTCTGTTGTGCCACTTCTTTAAGAGATTAATATGCAAAATTTGAAATGGTTTTCGCCGACCAGGTATTCTAACCTTGTAATTTACTGGTCCCATACGCTCCTCAATAATTGCTGGGCCCTGCCATTTAGCTAGAAATTTGTGTGGGTCTGACGGTACCAGTACTAAAACACGATCTCCCGGTTTGAATTCACGAAGCTGACTGCGTCTATTGTATAGACGCTTTTGTGTTTCCTGTTCCCGTTGTTGATGCTCTACAGCAATAGAAGAAAGTCTGGAAATTCTTTCTTGTAAGGAAACTATTTGCTCAGCAAAACCCACTCGAAGTGAAGTTGTTTCATGTCCAATCCATTCTTCTCGAACAACATCTAGGACGCCTCTTGGGCGTCTGCCAAATAATAGTTCAAAGGGACTCAAACCAGTGGATGCCTGCGGTGATTCTCGGATGGCGAAAAAAATAAAAGGCAGGACAGTGTCCCATATTGTGGGATCATTATGAGCAACTCTTCTAATCGTTTGTTTCAGGGTTTTGTTAAATTGTTCAGTCAAGCCATTAGTTTGTGGATGGTAAACGGTGGTGCCCAATTTCTTAATAGCGAACCATTTACATAATTGTTTCATCACACGAGAAGTGAAAGGTGTGCCCTGGTCAGTTAAAATTTCTTTAGGAATGCCAATACGAGTAAACATTACACAGAGAGCCTTGGCCACAGAGGAGTTGTTTGCCTTTTTCAAAGCAGTTACTTCAGGATATCGCATTGCATAGTCAACTAATACCAGCATATACTGGAAACCATTTTTAGTTTTAGACAAAGGTCCTACAATGTCTAAACCCACCCTCTGGAAGGGGACATCCAAAATAGGCATAGGGCAAAGGGGAGCCCTAGGAGGCTTATAAGCAGAGACAATTTGACAATCAGGACATGTAGTGCAGAACCGTTCAACATCTTTTCCCATATTTCGCCAATAAAATCGTTTTGATAACCGCTCTCTGGTTTTATCAGTACCCAGGTGCCCTCCCAAGATGTGTGAGTGAGCCAGCTGTAAAAGAATTTCCCTATGTCCCTCAGGTACTACTAACTGCTCAATAAATTCCCCTAACAAATGGTCCGAAATCACTCTGAAAAGACAACCATCTTTCTCCAGAAAGTGTGGTGTTTTTAAGCTCCCGCTATCGCGGTCTTGGTAATAGGCGTCACTAGCAGTGTAAGCCTGTTTAAATGCAAACTCCAACGTGTTATCAGCACGCTGCAAGCACACAAAACCCGGCTGCTTACAAGTGCTCGGTTTTGGTTCTGAGACATTTACAATCTGAGTGGGAGGGCCATGCCAATCTGAGAAATGTTGGGGGGAGTCTTCCTCAGACTCACTTGAGAGATCCGGTTCAATATGTAAATTGGGATCTAAATTGTTCCCAACTGCCACCAGTTCTCCGTCTCCCTCCCTCCGAATAGGTTCAACAGGTGAATCAACTGGCATCCGGTGTTCAGCCATTAATATAGGAAAAAGAGCATTCCTTCCACCGTTGAGGGACTGGAGTAGCTCTTGGAGGCTGAACATACTGTTGGGTATCTCTTCGTCAGACAGGCGGAGGTTGAACACTTGGAGGACGTTCGGAATCCAAATCATCTTCTGGATCATATGGGAGAGGAACATTCTGGGCGATTCGAAAAAGGTATTCGGCTCCCACTTGTGCTTGTGCGTCCATCTGTGCAACCACTCCTGGTACCACTTGTCATGCTTGGGTCACAGATTTGCACAGAGACACAGGAGGTTGTAGAAAAGAAAGGAACTTTATTCAAAACACTGCAAACAAACATTTGTCTCTTTTCAAAAGTTTAAACGTGCTCCTCCATGACAACTCAGAGATGACAGTTTCCCCAGGAGGACAGAATGTCTGGGAGAGGGATAAAGAGATGCAAGCAATCAGTTTCACAAACTGAGAGAAGCCCGTATAGGCTTTTTGACAAGGCGGAGTACCGCGCGGGAGGCAGATTTGCGACAGAGCCGGCCAGAATGGAAAGGAGAAATGTGAAGGTAGTCTGTCTATGTTTCCTAGGGGTTTCCTAGGGCTTTTCCCAAGGGCGTCTGTATCTTTTTGGGGGTACGATTAGCTTCGCAGCTCACAATATATATATATATATATAATATAAATTTATCTAAAGTCATGTTTTAATTATATTTTGTTTAATTTTTTAATATGTACATATTGCACTTTTAAGTTCTCTAATTTTCTTTGTGTTTTGTGGGTGGAGCAGGGACACTCTCACATTACAGCTGATGGGCTACTCTTATCCTCTGTTTTGTGAGGCTGAGAAAAAGATCCTTCAGTGATTGAATGACATTCTAAGAGTGCATTTTTAAGTATTGATTTTTCTTGTTTCTGGATTTTGCTTCTGTGTTATGGCTTTGTTGAAATATGTATTGACTTTTGTATTGACTGTATATGTATGAGACTTTTATCTCTGAATTGCCTTTTAGGCAAATTCTTTTTACCACATTTTTGCCTTCTGTGCTTCCTTTTTAACTTTAAAATAAGTATATATTTATAAATATTCTGCTTTGGTTTTGTCTTTGCAAGCCAGAGGGTTTTTGTGGTTCCTCTCCCTTGAAGGGCATTTTTGATATGTTTCTCTACTGTATTTGGAGACATTTTTTTTTCAACTTTTAGAGCCAAATTGTCTTTTTGGGCCTATTTAAGCCAAAGCCTGCCTTCACTTGTATAGCACTTGTTTCATGAGAGGAATCCTTCACAAAAAGCAAATTTTTACTGCACCAAAGAAAAAGATAGCTGCAGGCAGTAAAAAGGCAGTAGTAATGTGCAAGACATGCAACAGATGGCATGCAATGTTGGCTACATGATGGGACTTGATAAAGTCATTTTGGTCTGTATAAGCCAGTTTAGAAATCACCATCTATGGTCAAAAATCGAGTATCTTTGCAAACAGACATACATCAGGATTCATCATTGATAACAGGTGGTAACTGAAGCAGGTGTCCTTAATTTGTTTGAGGAACAGGCTAATCAAAGCCAGTTGAATGAAGATTTAAGGTGAGAGGTAGAAAAGGTAGGATTAAGCATCTGGAATAGTTGGGCCAACATCTGCTCCCAGAAGTTAGTCAAGATCTCAGGGGAAACCTATCAGGAATTGAAGATTTCGTAGAGCTTATAGAGTCCAGACTCTAACAGCACCAAGAGGTGTGTTGATTTTAAAAAGGAGTTCACATCAGAGGGAACAGAGGAGAAGGATGTAGAGAAAAGATAGGAGAAGAATAAAAAAATATATATTATTAATTTTGACTGGGTAGGTTATATAGGAAAACTTTCTTGAATTTAATGAATCATGTTTCTAAAACTTAAGGACAAGCAGTTTACTGGGTCTGGATCCAAATACATAGTAGCATTGCCGGTCCTGTTAACGAAAAATTCAGCATGGTGTGACAGCAAAGCATTTAATTCAGCTCTAGAGCTAGAGCTCTCAAAGAGTAAGAATTAATTTTCAAAATCACAAACCTTCTGCCAATATAGTAAAAGACAGAGTAGCATCACAAATAAAACGTTGAACACCCAACTATTAGAAGGCGGGGTATTGAATTTAACCCACATTAACAGAAATAAATCCCTCAAGCTTAAGATCCAAATAAGCAATAAATTTGAGAGGGCACATACATCTGGAATATGATCTGAAAGGCAAGAGAATAAGAGATTAGCATCAGTATCAGCCTAAGCTAGGGAGCAAGACAAAAAATATATAATCATTTGGGATCTGGGAATTAAAGCAGGACTTAAAGGTTCAGAATCACTTTTAGAGCCCAGAACCTTAAGCTGAAGAGAATATCAAACAAGTATATCAACTCCACACTTGTTGGACAGGGCATATGACATAGTTATAATCATGTAAGGCTCAGAGACAATCTGCATCACATCTCGATTAAAAAACCAAGATCAATGCAGCATTTGTGTAAAAGATCAATCACATAGGACCTTTTTTCAGGGGCTGACAGGGGTCTAACATTAAAAGGCAGATTTTTTGAGCCATTGTCTAAAAAAAGAACAGTAAGGCCAGAAGGAAAGAGAAGCTGAAACATGTGACAATAGAGCCAAGTGCAATTCCTTGGCAGGACACACACAGTCTGGTCACCTACCAAGCTCATAAATGTATCTCAAGGAAACCACCCCTACTTCACCCATTTGAAAAAAGGTTGAAAAACTGAAAAAAACAACACGACAGACTCTGTAGCACTCACCCCTCCCCCATCCCAACTGCAGCAGAGTGATTTATAAGGTCTATCCTAAGGAATGTTGGGCTGCAGTCCACATGCCCATAAGCAGATACACACAACCTGAGGATGTTAGGAATTGGAATTGACACTCTCACCCTGCCACCTTGTTCCAAAAAGGGAAAAAAGATGAAAATGAAAAGTCCCTGCCACTCACACTAACAATTATGTGGAGCGAAAACTAATTACATGAGCAACTGATAAACACTCGTCTTCATTGCTCTAAGTGATGATGAAAACATTACTGTAAAGAACTTAAAGTAAAGTCGCCAAAAAGCTAATGGATAGTCAATTGTGATACAAGTCTTTAGAAAATCTAAAGAAAAATACCAGCCTCAATACTTCATAATAGGATCAGATATCCAGTGGACAAGCATCACAGGATAAATAGCAAATTATTCTAAATCATCTAAAGTGTTGTTTGTCTAAGCTGAGGAGTCATAATATATATACTGACCCCTGAAGAAGAGTTTGAGATACACAGGAAAGACCAAAATAGGGGTGAGTACTATTTCTTTCATACACTTAATCAAGACATTCATTGTTCTTCTGGCAGCAGCCTTTTCAACACTAAAGTTGTGATAAAAATAAATATTATGCCCTTCAAAGGAGAAGACCTGGAATTCTTGATGATTAATAAAACTGTGTTATTGTTGGTGTAGAACACAATTTTTTGTTCTCTGCACCATACACCCTGTATCTCCTCTCTACAGAGGGCCGAAAAGAAGGAAGAGCAGGCAAAATAGATATCCAGAACTGCCAAAAAATGTCAATGTTGTTTCTGTCCAGACCAATCATTATTCGGACAAGTCTCTGGTTATTGCAGCACTATCAATCTTCTGTCTTGCTGAGTTCTGCTGTTAGTCATTCCACTTTCCTAATGATACCAGCGATTTTCATAGAGTAGTGGTCAGTCACAGCCTTGGCTGAGATAACATCTTTCTGCAGCGTCTTGAAGTCAGCCCTCAAGGCATTTCTATCAGCTCTGTCTAATTCTTCTTGAAGATGTCATGTAAAGAATTCACCTACTCAATAACAATTTTTTTATCTCCTCAAGACAAGAAGGCAATAAAGGGAAAGATGGTGAGCTTGAGGTTATCTTACCTCTTAGCCAAACTGCTACAACAAAAACGGTCACATTTTTACAATGTAGCCATATTTGAATGTGGCATGGTAACATGAATCTTATGTAATATTTTGCTAAAGTTTAGATGGTTGGGGCATCAGTGGTGAGGAAAAAGTGGAAAGGACATGAGTAAAGTTAAGCAGCCATTAACAGTGTATACCGTGTTATTCCTCCACCACATTTTGTTTCCTGACCTTGAATTTTGAACTTGTGAATTTGTTTTTATGATTGGTTTTGCCCTTCATTGTTTTAAGCATTCTTCATCCTTGTTTTGATCATAACATTGTCTTTGAATATTCTTTGGATCCCCTTCAAATTAATATTTTCAATACCTCATCTTAAGCCTAAAAAATTCCTTAACAATCTTTCCATCCCTCTTACAATACTGATTAAATTGTCCTATTATGAAGAGTTTGATGTGCTTTACAGTAGACCACATCTCCTCCAAGATTAGTTTTTGCCACGTTCCCATTGCTGTTGGCTCCTTGTGACGCAATAAATAGATCAATCAAAGTAATTGCTGATTGGAAGCCATGGTGACAGAGTGATTTTCTACAAATTCTGGAAATGAATGTGGTGAGATTATGCAAGCACATACACTCTAAAGTCATCTAAAGTATTTTAATTTTTGAAATAGAAAAAATTGGTTAGATACCTTGTGCTGAATGTAATGCAAATTCAGCTCAGCTGCAGATAAACATATAAGATTAATTATTCAGTTTCATATAATTTATTGCATCCTGCTATGGAGTTTTTTTTAGACATTTAGTGGTACTGTATAAAGGTTTGTGTACATTTCTTACCTAGTAAATCCTCTGATTGGCCTTACAAGTGAATTGTTGTTTATAGTTATTCTGTAACCCTTTTTTGTTTAAACTCCTGACAAGTTTGGTGGACTGGTGGGCATACAAGTAATGGTGCTGCAGTGGGAGTTAATGTTGAAATGGTACCAACCCAGCATTTTGATTCCACACATGCATGGAATTTGTGTTCATCAAAGTATTGTTGAAAGAATTACATAATTCAGTAGTCTATACAGGTAATAATGGCATTTAAACAGTTATGAATATGATTTTGTTTATTGTTAATATTTGTAATCTTCTTTTTTAGATGTGTTATCATGAAAAAGCACCTACTGTCATCATTATGTGTGTCTTCATGAAACAACTCAGCTTCCAGTGAACTCATTTTGTTGACCTTTGGCATGCTTATTCTTCAAGGACCTTTGTGTGGAAAGCTAAAGATTCATTGAGATGTCTGAAATAGAACACGCTGTTCACATTTTTAAAAACTCACATTGAAAAGCATTGGTGAATTTTCAAATTTGTTAGCCTTTAAAGAAAAAAAAACTTTCTATATGAATTAATTTATGGAGTAATGTAGTGTTCAAAATTTAACTTGAGAGAGGTTAATTCATCTTGCATATTATGTACAGTATATTTCCATCTTTTACATGTATAACTGCTCCTGTAAGTTAAACACATCCCCATAACAAATTAGTGAAATAGCAGCAGTGCACGTTTTGAAATATTGACTTATTTTCAACTTTGTTAAATAAAATAAACAATTAATCACATAGTGAAATACCAGCAGACTCATGCATACACACCAGCAGGTTATTCTTGATGGTGCCTGTACTAGTAGTGCCAGTGATTTGAGTCACGTCTACACCTCCAATTTGTTGTCTGCAGTCACACCAGGTCAATTAAATGATTTTTATAACTGTAAAAGTACATAATACAAGTAAGGAAAGCAAAAAGTTATCAAATGTATTTAAAAATTAATGGAAAAGGGAAAGAGATTGATAAGCTATTATCAAGGCCAGATTAAGACCCCCACAGGCCCCTGGGTGACTTAGGTCTTTAACAGAGACTTGATCATAGTTTTAACAATGCAACACACAGACACCAGGTAGTTTAAAACATTTTTTGAATTTGCAGCTAAACTTGATTGTTTTATCGCCCTTTTGGGGGGAGGTGTGTTTCCCCTCTGGCAATTCACTATGTGGATACTCTATTGTTTCATTGAACATATTGATGAAGAGACGGACCCTTACTGTCACAGGCGCACCCAGGATATCATGATGGTGGATCTGCTAAAGGCCATTCTGCATACAGTGAATAAACATGTCAATATTTACACTATGTTATACTAAAAACCACCTCACTGCTGTATTATCTGCAGATTATAATGATTCAGTATTGATCTGACACTGTCATTTCTTGAAAAGCGTCACAATGACCTGCTGTTCATTATGTTCTAATGCAGCTAACAATTTTAGCTTCAGACACCAACATAACAATCCAACAAGTATTTCTTTAAAAACTTTGCTTAAGAAATATGAACTAAAATTAGCCATAAGCCATCAACAACCAATAAACAGCAATAATAGAATGGTAATTTTTACATAATTTAAGATGATATCTGATGTTGTGAAAGTTATCTCAGTCATCACAAAACTATTTGAGATCTGTTTTTAAGTACATTATATTGTAAAATACTTTTAAAAACAGTTGTTTTATGTTCTTTGCATTTAATAACACTCTGTTCTCACTGATATTTTTGGATATCACTCATTGTTGCAAAATATTGATAAAAAAATTTCATATCTATGTTTCTGATGACGTAATAAAAAAAAAAAATAAAAATGATCCAATGCTGTCTGCGCATTTTATGTTTTGTACCCTGCGAACCAGAGAACCACTGGTGAAGTTGTGGGAGGTTTTGTTAAATATACACTACACTTTATTCAGACTATCAATGTGAATAGAACTTAAGTAAAATAGCCATCAGGTATCTGCGTTAAAAATTCAGGATCCTTAACTCTGTGTCACTGCAGCCCTTTACCAACACCAAAAAAGCAAAGCCATTGCACTAGAAGCAACAATGGCAACAACCAAGGGAATAAACAGATGATGAAGCTGGTGAAAGAACAACATATGTTGATGAGATAAATTGATTCTTATTATTTATACAGGACACTCACTCAAAGACAGAGATAGATTTACTTCATGTCTTTCAGAGAATTGACCTTCAGCTTATATTGGGGGACTCAGTGTCAGATGGAGCAGTGGTACCCTCATTAGAAGTGGAGTCACTGTTTAAGGTGTGTTTTTCTGGGAGATTGCAGGAACACAATCCATCCATTATCCAACCCGTTAAATCCTAACCACAGGGTCACAGGGGTCTGCTGGAGCCAATCCCAGCCAACACAGGTCACAAGGCAGGAAACAAGCCCCGGGCAGGGCGCCAGCCCACCGCAGAGGAACAGAATATGAGTCTTTAATATTCCCTGAAGAGTCTGTTAGGAATCTGAAGTTCACCTCTTTTATGTTTTCTGTCTGTAGGAGGAGAAGTAACCCATGAGTCACAGACCCTAAAAAGACTTAAGATAGAGCAGTGTTCATAGTATTAATGGCCACAAAGACTAGCTACAAGCATTTTGGCTCAATGGTCCCAAGACTTCACTAACTCACATATGTATTTCAGTCAATAAATACACAATTTTCCCATATTTTGGGATAAAAAAGTACACTTTATTAGAATAAATTAAATTGACTTGAATGGAGAAATGAATGGCTATGGAGAGATGCCAAGGGTGCTCTCATTATTACATATGCTGCTGCCAGATTCATCTAGTCACCATCAGGAGCCAGTAGGAATGAATTGCCAAAAAATGTAAAATAGGCTGTTCAACATTCTGAAATCTTGGAAGCGCTCCTCAAGCTCTTTCTTAAGTCTTTCCAGGAAGTTACCATCACTTTCACAAAAGCATCTTGATCAGATGACAAGACAATTTTTCATTTTGGAAAAAGTATGAGTGTACCATTTTGTATGTCTTTGATAAAAAATATCATCCTTTGCTTTGAAAGACAGAGAATTTCTATTTCTTTGCCTTTCAGAGTCACACTGAAATCTTTTAATTTTTTTTAGACATCGACCAATAAAACAACCCATATAACTCTTAGTTTAATGAAAATACTTTTAGAATACATAGAGGAACACCCATTTCTAGACAAAGGTTCCAAAGCACAATTTCTCCTTAACTCACCTATTGGATATCATTAAAAAACATGAAATATGCGTATTTGGCAGGAGATTTCTCCAAACAATTTCAAACAATGTTCAATTGACAAGTTGCCTGCAAATAACTTGATAGTAGTCTTTATATTACCTGACTAATTGCAGAGCTTTGAACAAAGATCAGACTGATGTATCCACAATAAAGGTAATACATAGTAAGTTTTGGCTGATTTTCCTTTGTACTTACCTGTCATTAAAAGTAGTCCATTGGTTTTTTTATTGAAACTATGGACTTTGGGAGGCACCAGATATCACCAAATTGACATTTGCCTTACTAAGTATGAAAATATTCCCTTGTAATACTTCTGTATGCATTTTGCTCAATGTGTGAACACATACATATTACCACAGATTATAGCAATAATAGTTCAGCACTCACTAAGAATGTGGTGCCAGTGAGCCAGTATATCAGAAGTGCTGTTATCAGTCCCACCATTACAAAAAAAAATACTTTCCCAACTAATTAGAATAATGATACTGAGCCCATGAGAATCATGTAGACCTACTGTACATCAATAATATTTTTTCATCCCTTAATCAACTTTTCCATAAATATAATTTATCACAAAGACATCTTTTATTAAATTTGTTTAAACAATTTCATGGTTGTTGGGGCCAGAGTATCTACAAGAAGCACTTGGCATAAGGCAGGGAGCACCTTTGGTTTGGGCTCTTTTACATATTACATAACATAGTCACATATATAGTTTAGATCATCCAATTATCCTAAAACACTCATCTTAGGAAAGTGGGAATAAGACATCTTCTGGCCACCCTTCACTTGCATTTAATGGAACATTTCTTACAGTCTCAGTGCAGTGTAGTTGCTCATCCTTTCGATTCACACTGATTACAATTATATTCTGAAATGAAATGCTACAAGCTAGAATAAAACCAGAAATTCTTGTAGATTTCAAACAGTCTTTTCATGTAAGCTCTCAATGTGACAGTAATGGAGTAAAACATATTACTGGCAAGTTTATTTTTATTTGAGTCTGTATTTTTTTTTTTGGTAAGTGAATTATGCATCTTAATTACGATAGTTATGCATATTCTAGATCTGTGAATTTCCCCTTGGGATTAATAAAGTATCTATCTATCTATCTATCTATCTATCTATCTATCTATCTATCTATCTATTCCACAGTGGCGGACCGTCAGGGCCTGCAAGGCCTTCTCTGCTGGCCTAAAAAAATATATGAATCACAAACTGATGTTAATTATATTTTGTCCATGAATACTTATTAAATAATTCCAAATAGTCTGTCCGTTTCCTTTCATAGCTTTTCCGATGGTTGTGCTGCTTCCAGACATATATTTTCGTATTAAAGCATTTAACCAATCACATTTCAGCCATCATTTGTTGCCAGGCAGGGTCAAAGTCAAAGAAGTCTGCCCGGAGGCCTTCACAATCCGTTCTGCAGGCCCTCTAACACAAAATAAATGTTGATTAAACTGTTGATTCAACAATCAGATTTTGAGTTGGTTTCACTAGGGCCCTCTAGCAGGCGTATGGCAACGTCACCGAATTCAGACCCATTGATTGGATAGGATGGTGTAATAGCTATTTTGTCACCCCATAATGGCTGAAGGAGGAGAAGAAATAGATTTGGTGGCAGATTTACTTTCAAGGCCATTTTCAAGACGGACTTTTCAGGAAAAGCTGGACATTGTTAAGAAAGGTCGGACAACTCCGAAGCTAGCTAGCCTTTCACAACCAGGAGGAGGATTTGTCCGCCACTTTCAGGTTACCAACTACGAGCGGTACCCCTGGCTCACAGGGTCCGAGGAACACTGCAAATTGTATTGCTGGGAGTGCTTGTTATTTGCCACTGGTCGACATGGTGTTTGGAGCCACACTGGGTTTGTAAATTTGACTTGCCTAACCAAGGTAGCAACGAGACATCAAAGCACTGCCGGACACTTACAAGCAACGGTGCTTTCCAAAACTTTTGGGGAAACCAGAGTGGATCTACAGCAGAACGAGCAAGTGCGCAGGGAAACGGAACTCCACAACGAAAAGGTGAAGAAAAACAGAGAAATCTTAAAAAGGCTGATAGACTGTGTCATTTTTTTGGGCAAACAGGAACTTTCATTTCGGGGACACAATGAAAGCGTGGGATCCAATAACAGAGTGGAGCTTCTTTCTCTCATTTCTGAGAGCAACACGGATTTACATTACCACCTGTCCACCAATAAAGTGTTTAATGGGATGTCGGGTAAAATACAAAACGACCTGATCACTGCTATTGCTGAAGTGATGGGAGAAGAGATAAGAAGTGACGTTAAAAAAGCACCGTTCGTCTCTATTATGGTGGATGAGACGACAGACGCGAGTAACGCAGCACAGCTAGCACTGGTCCTAGTTATGTAACGGGCATAGGTGTCAGGGAGCGATTTGTCAGATTTGAAGATGTTACCAGTGGGAAGCGAGCCGATGACATTGCAGGTCTTATCATCAGATTTTTGTTGGAAAATGAATGTCTGGGTAAAGTTGTGGCACAGTGTTTTGACGGCGCAGCGGCCATGTCTTCTGGATTAAATGGGGTGCAGGCTAAAGTTAAAGAGAGAGCACCGGCTAAAGTTAAAGAGAGAGCACCTTTGGCTTTATTCATACCCTGCTTTGTACATCGGCTCAATTTAGTACTGACTCAAGGGGCCTCAAAGCTTAAAGAATGCAAGATCTTTTTCGGCCACCTCAATGGCCTTGCTGCATTTTTTTCTAGATTGCCTCAGCGCACGCAACTACTGGACGAAATCTGCCAGCGGTGTCTCCCTCGTGTGGCACCAACACGGTGGCAGTACACATCCAGAGTGGTCAATACGGTCTTTGAGAAGAGAGATGCTCTAAAGGAACTGTTTCATCACATTCTGGAGCATCATGACGAGTATGATGAGGACACAGTGCGCTGTGCTGATGGATTTAAAGCACGTCTGGATGATTTTGAGTTTTGTTTTTTGCTTCACACATTCAATGGCATTTTTGAGTATTCAGACGTGCTTTTTTCAATACTACAGGACAAAAAACTGGATGTGCAGTTTTGTCTGGCTAGGGTAAAGGAGTTCTGTGACACCGTTGAGCGAGATAGAAACCGATATGAGGAACTCTATGAGGCCACGGAACGCACCGCAGGTGCTCCGAGCGCACGAAGAGGTCAAGCGCAAGATCCTCGCGCGCCCTACCGCCAACTCCATGGATGGATTCTGTACAATATTATTTGCCAGACACAGACACAGATTTCAAGACCATGAAAACTGATATTCGTCACGCTCCTCGACCACCAGATGTTTCGGGAATACAAGAAAAATTTCCTGCATGCAGCCTTCTCCAGTTTAACACAGAGCAATGGAGCACTTTTTGATCTGTCTCGGCTAAAAACAGAACTGACTGTAATGTATGCCATGGATGATTTTGCAGGAAAATCTCCCACTGATCTCCTTGACTTCCTTCATCATAAAAATCTGAATGAGAGCATGGGGCAGCTGTACACATTGGTATGTTTGGCGGTGACCATTCCTGTGTCCACTGCTTCTGTCGAGCGGACATTTTCAGCCCTAAAGCGAATTAAAAGTTATGCCAGAAATACGACAAGGCAGGTTCGACTTTCAGCATTAACTTCGATGGCGATAGAAAGGGACTTCGTGATGAAACTGAAGCGCACGGATAAGCTGTACGACAGAGTACTGTTTTTGAGGAAAGAGAGGAGGATGGATTTTGTTTACAAATAATCCGAATTTTTGGTGAGTAAAATGTTGTGATTTTCCTAAATAATATTGCAAGTTTATGAGTTATTATTGATGTTTTTTATGTGTGTCGCGGCTGTAGCTGCAGTAGAAAGGAACTTGTCCACCCCTGGTTTGTCTATTCAATAAAGGCATTTATTGTGGCTACAGGAGTTATCTATCTGCGATGCAACGGCTCCTTATACTGCATATTAAGATGGTTTTTATAACCATAAATTAGTTTTTGTGGGGCGGGTTGATTCAGACGGAGCACTACTGAAGGCCTAGGTGTGAAATGCACGGTCCGCCACTGCTATTCCACATATAGCACCTTTAAATTGCATTAACATGTTGTAGCCACAAGGAGGCGCCAAAAACCCAAACCCAGACACAGTAAAGCACCAGAGGTTATAAGAATAAAAAACAACAGATTATTTATTCACAAGGCATTTCTTCTATTCAATAATCTGCCAAAAAATCATAATAAATCTAACACAAATCACACAATTCTTCCTCCTCTTTACCTCCGCTGAGTGTTTCCTGTTGCATCCCAACTCTGACTAGGGGAAGCTAGACGGCTCGTTTTTATGTCAGATCTGAGAGTACTTTTGTTACCGGTACATAGCCTGATGGAAGCACTTCTGGGTCAGACAGAAGCCTCCTGAAACAGGGAGTCCTTCTCCCTGCGGTGCCCTCTAGCGGCACCCAAGGATCCTGACAGAGTTGTTCCTTTAAACTACAATTCCCATAAAACCCTGCAGGCATCCATACTGGGTCCATGCCAGCGGAGCACTGCTATCTATTATACTGGGGAGGAACTGCTCTTGATAAGCTGGCTCCTTCCTACTGTCCACTACTTTATCCCTTAGTATGGGATGTTCATTCAACCCCATCTCAGCCGGGTTATGCCTCCTTCTATACCGTCCTTCCATTACAGCATCTCAGGCAGGAAAGAGTCCAGCACAGCATTCACAATTTATAAATATGTCATCTTGAACATCTATAAACCTGTTACAAAAAGTGAATGTTGGAAGAAGTCAAAGATACAACTATATTACATTTGTTTCAGCAGAGGTTATTAATAGGATAATGAAATATCAACTAATTAAATTAAAAATGTGACTGAAGTGAATGTGAATTGTAGCAGTTTTAATGAATGGCACAACCAGCTTGTTAAGGCATTTTTTTCTTTACACCCCAAGAGTGAATTGTTCATTGATGTGCTCCACTTTTAAAATTGATATCCTCCGATTTTGTTGCAGCAGAATGTACTGCTGTTTCTAGACAGTTTCTATAATGATATCAAACATCTGGATAATAAAAGTGGACAAGTGTAATATTCACACATCTTTATGCATGTGTTTCAGTGTTAATTTGGGTTTTTATATGTGCATAATCTAATTCTGACATTTATTTTGAGTTGAAGTTTGGAAGTAGATTTGTCTTATTTACATGACACATTAGTTTTGATCACATGACTGCAACTGTCACACTTTTGACGTCATTACAAATTACATATAAATATGGCTGTAATTGCACTCTCCTGTTATTCTTTGCTGGATTGAAAGTCTCAGCTTTTCTATTTCAGTTAGAATTGATTGATTTTCTGGTTTCGAATGATTTGATTTTCTGGTTTTGAATACCAATCCCTTTTTGATTTTAACTCTTGTTTTGCCCTCTGATTTTGATTGCTTGTTAACATTCCTCCTCCTGGCTTATGCCCTGTGCTTTTCCCTTTTGACCACACCTTCTCATCATTTCTGATCATTTCTCATCATTCTGATAAGCAACTAGTCTTGTCATCTTAAAGTAATCTTCAGGAACATCACATGTGCATAACAACAATTCAAAGTATTGTAGCAGATATACTGACTGTTTCACAGTAATGCTTACTTTATTGGTAGTGTTTAAACTCAGATTAAATTTGGAGTATGCACATATCTTTGAAAACAGCAGATAATTGGTCACTACAGGTTTTTAAACTCAATGAAGAATCCTTCTAATATTATCTACAGAAATGGAGAAGAATGAATCAAGTGGTGCTGCAGACACTCTTATGGCAGTAACTTTCTTTCCATTATAAAAGTCACCATAGAAAGTGTTAACTTCATCTGGAATAGAAAATGTGGATGTGATTGGATGAGAGCTTAGTTTGTGATAAGTAGGTATCTGTATACATTCCCATATTTCACATGCATTACCAGTGTCAATGAAATCAGTTTTCAGCTCATCTCAACAGTGATATTTAGCAGCTTTAATTGTTTTTGCTGAACTAGTACCTGCATTCCTTCTCTATCATCAGCCTGAAATTGGTTACTAAGATAACTCTGGTGTCTTATTGTTTCTTATTAGGGGAAAATGTAGATTGTTTACGATTTTTGATGAATATGGTTATAGCCATTGCATATTCAACTAGATCTGATGAAGAATCTCTGAACATGTTCCAGTTTACAGTCAAAATAATCCTCTACCTCTTTTGTGCAATATGGAACCACTTTTCTTACTGGATCCTGACATTTTAGTCTCTAATTTTAAGCTGGGAGAAGGAGCATTGACAGGTGTTGTGACTGTGTGAGGTGTGGCTGAGGTGCTAAACATCTTTTATTAGGGAGTAACACTGAGCCACAGTATTAGCACTTCTGGTGAGGCAGGCAAGATGTTCATGATATTTAGGGTAAAATTCCTTAAATCCTTTTTGTTGACTTCTGAGTAACAATAAATATCCCCACAGGATGTAAATGGCTATAATTTGTAATGATGCTGTCCATTCAGAGCAGTGGAATTGTTGGCTTGTGGAGAGATTTGAACAGCAGTCAGAAAAACAGTGGAGAATTCTCTCAGAAGACAGCCTTGATGGTGACATCACAAAACTTTCATACCTATAAAGTTGTGAAATTGGAGATGGATAGGTAAAATTGTCTATTTTTGTAGTCAACTGAGGTTTACTGGGGTTTTGAAGGAATTTAGCACTCTCCGTGGTTTGCACAGTGGACCTAATATGGCAGTTTATTAAAAACATCTTATGAGGACAGATAAGGGGCTGCAATATGTAGGATGAACTGTCTGTGGATTAATTTTGTTTTTGATTTATGCAAGAGAGCTCAAGAGGTGCAGCAAACACTGAGAATAGTGTACTTGTCTTATTTCTTTTTAAATTTCTAACTATATAGTTTCTGAATTAGATTTTTTTTCTTAGAGGGTTATGAAAAACCAGAGCCTATCCTGGAGCTACAGCACACAAAGTTGTAACCAACCTTATGTGACAGTGGCCATTTAGAGCACATGTTCAGTTTTGGGACACAGCACAAGATAGGGTGTGCCACACCCTGGAATGCAGAGGTGCTGTTTCATTATCAGTTAAAGTCTCTGTTCTGCCCCACATGTTGTTAGCTGTTATTTGTTGAGCTGTGCTCCCCTTTTGTCTTGTCATTTATTAACACAACTGTCAGTCACATCCCACACTTACAGTGGTGTCATAAATGTCTATGAAACTCACGAAAAGCATGTGGGTCCCATAGTAAACATTTGAATACAATACACCCCATGTGTCTCACATAGGCACCCCTTTATCTCTTGTTTCGGTCACGTCTGAAGCGTATCTTTAAGGTATATAAACCCCCGGGTCTGGTTAGTTGTGGTACGTAGCTATTTGAACCTCTCTCTACGCACTTCTTTTTGTCTTGATCCAACCGTGGAAATCACTCGCCTTGTAAGTGTCTTTTAATGATTTATTGTTTAATGTATACTGTCTGCTATGTATTGCTTTGTAAATCATTCTTTATTGTCTTTGGTTCTACACCTATAAATACCTGTACGTTTCCTTTGTATATATTTCAGTTTACAACGAGGTACGTCCAGTAAAAGCCTTCAAGAAAGCTCACCCCTTGTCATTTTTATATGGATGTGCCAAGTTGTTTAAGGTCTCTGTGGCCACGTTGCACGGACAACGTGGAGTGAGCCAGAAAAGTCTCTGTTATTAGGAGAATTATTGTTCATTACATTCTGCTCTTTGTAATTGTGGTAGTACCCTTGTCTTTGGATAATCCTTAAAAGCAGGGCACATAATAAGTATCCCAATTTTGTATATGTACACTTAGGTACAGGTGCCTGTTAATCCACATATTTCCAAAAAAGCTACAAGTTATTTCAACATCAGTTACTCCAAATGCTTTGTAATATTGTCCAGTTAAGCCCATTCTGCTGCATAATTGGCGTGTATAACAGGAAATTCAGTTGTTGATGTGACGATAGAATAGCCTGTTTTTGGTTTAAAAGCTCATTTCCTCCTTGGCTGTTATTGCCCCATGGGATTTGTATATGAAACTTCAGTTGTTCTTTTTTAGGGCTTTTAATATCAATAGTCAACTGAACCTGAACTCTGCAATGCTCACAATTACTGAAATAACAGTATTTCTAGATTTAGAATGTGCTTTTAAAATTATGCTATATACCCACTTCCAGGACTTTAGAAGTCTGCTTTGTCAGAGACTGGGTCTAATTTAGTGTAAAAAGAAAGTTTCAACCATCCTGATTAACAATATCATGACTATAACTGGTTAACTGTTAAACTCGCATGTTCTGGTTAAAAACATACAGAGTTAAGCACCAGCTCAGGTCACATAATGCAGGACAATCATGATGGTCAAGCCTATTATTTGGTTATGACCATCTCATAACATTTTGTACCTCAGGTAGTCCCATCTCTTTCTGCTTCACCAACTCTGCACCAGTAATTTCCATGAAAGTGAGGATTTTATACCACAGTGGTGGACAGTAACAAACATTCATTATCCTTTTTATAAAAATCTGGAATAGGAAAGTGCAATCTACAGTAGATTTCTCTGAACACTCAAATGAAAGCCGAGAGAGAGGGAGGTTGGGAGCATGCACTGATGATGCGTGTTGCCACACTTACTCACACAACAAACCACCTCAGGATCCCAAATTAGGACCCGAGTTCAGCCGTGCAACAGGTCACACCTCAGCACCACACTATCAGGACTACCAACAGCTTGGTCCTTAAGACGAACTACACAATAGAGACTGTAATAAAATTCTCCAGGAAGGTCTAGACACAAGAATATCTGCGATCAAATGTATGGAGGCAACAAGGACACTAGAGTGTCAAGTCACTTTGTTGCCCTTTAGCTATAAAGCCTGTACCTTCCACTGGAAGTAATTTTTTGGAAAAGATCAGAAGTACTCACTTTCTGCCAGTGCTTTTAAAAAGTATTCACCCCCTTAAGGGTAACATTTTATTGTTTTACAACACTGAAACACAGTGGATTTAATTTATAAGGAGTGGACTTAGATCCCTTACTCTTGCAACCTGTTAACTTGTTGATATCTTCTTAATGACATGCTCCATTTCTTGACTTAAGTACTGCATGTAGCAGTGTAAAAGATAACATTCCTTTTATCTGAATTATACAAAAAAAAAGTGATTGAACCTGAAGAAAATGAACTGAACAAGCCTTGACTACACTGAGAGTGTAGCTCATGTACAACTTTGTTTTTGCATCCATCTGCTGCATTGAACATCAAAGACAGAAAGCCACCCCAATGCAATAACAAAACACATTGTGTCAGAACTGCCTAGTACAGCATTTCAAAGTCAGACCTCATCTGCTGTATTGAACCACTAAATATAGTTTGCCAAAAATGGACCACGATACTTTGATACTGTGTGGTTCACATACACATTGAGGACTTCCAGTGCCAGGGCACAGCCCGAAGGAAGTATTTCCGGGTCAAATGAAAGACCTGATAAGTAGGGCTTGTGTATACCCTCAGCTCCCCGTGGAGGCTCCCATGGAACACAACAGGGCTGCTCCGTGGGACTACAATATCCAACATGCCCTGTCAGTGTCCAAGTGGTAAACCAAAGCCAGGGAGATTGCTCTCTAATGTGTTGGAGAAGAAACTTCACCTCATATCTTTCCCGGTCCTTCCACTTTATTGGAATTTCTGCCGGGTTAGGATCCACGTTTTATTTTGTCCAGGATGCCCATTCCCACGTGGTAACTCTCACAATACAAACACACATAATACAAATTCTGTTACACTTTCAGAAGTAATTTCTATACTCCTAGTCTATTACTAAACCTGGGATTCGTATTTCCTGGAACTCAGATACAGCAAAGCCATTTCACTCCACATCTGAGGTGTCTCTGGATTTACAGCAGCTGCAAAGAATATAGAAAAAGACAAATGTTATTCCATTAGCAAAAACTACACACCAAAAAGCAAGGAAGAGAGCTGGAGGATGGACAGCAATACTACTGAATTTACTGTATAACCATTTGGAAGGACCAAATAACTATGTAAGATTGCTGTTTATTGATTTCTCCTCAGCTTGTAATACAAACTAATTGATAAATTCTGTTAGGATGCTAATGGGGGGTGGGGGGATTGTGAGGAAGTCTGGACCTTTTAACTAGCAGAACACAAACAGTTAACGGCTGTTTCTCTCTTAGTGTTAATTTATCAATGGGATCACCTCATGGCTGCCGCCTGACTCCTGTTTTGTTTATCTTATATCCAAATTACTGTTGGAGTTCACACAAGGACAGACATATCCTGACATTTGCAGATGACTCTGTCATTGTACGCCTTCTACAAGATAAGGAGGACAGTCATGGACCTGTTGTTGATGTGTTTGTCCAATGTTGTGATTGTTCCTAAATATCTATTAGACAAAGGATATAGATGTAGATTTTAGGTGCTGTCCTCCTCCCACTCTCTCAATAATAACTAAAGTGGACTACAAATATCTGCTATCATCGATAGCAGGCTAAACATTGATCTCAACAGAACAAATTTGTAAGGGGCAGACACGATTATTTTTTTTTAGGAAACTCATCTATTTTAAAGGGAATGAAACCTTTAAATGAATCTGCTACATTTGCTTTTATATGTTGGTTTGATAACCTCAGAATGAAGAATATAAACTATCTTAACAACATTGTAAAAATGTGGTAAAATTATTGGTTTGCACCAGACCTTTGTCACTGAACTGTGTCACAAACAGGTTACAAAGAAGGCCAACTCAATTATGTCAGACAGTAGGCATCCTCTTTTTTCCTACATTTCATCTGTTGCCATCAGGCTGCAGATTTAAATTCCAAAGGGTAATGAGCAGCAGATTTAAGAACTCTTTTATTCCAACAGATGTAAGCATTTTGAATTCTGTAACTTGTAGTGATGTAACTGAATACTGAATTATTATTTTCTGTACTGTTTAAGGTAATTATTCCTCTTTATACTAATCTTGATTGTGTATACTTCGGATAACACTAGTTGTTGTGCCTTTGCTTATTTTCTTGTATCTGCCTTATGCCTTATGTTTTGTACTGTCCTGCTGCAAAAGAATTCCCACTGAGATAATAAAAGTCTACCTAACCAGACCTAACCTAACTTAACCTAGTGCCTATCACTATGCCACAATGCTACGCCTAAGCTTCTCTCCTAAGATTACTGGCCACCATATTTGCTCTCAGGTATGAAATGAAATAAAGAAATTTTACCTCTGTACTTTTTGTTTTCCTGACTACAATCAATAGAAAGAGGCACTGAAATTACAGTAAACCAGAACACACATATGTGTAGACTTACAAAATAAAGAAATGTAAAATGATATGTGTGTTGAAGTGTTGTTTTTCAAAGTAAATTGTGTCATTGATCAAGCATTGACCAAGGGGGTATTTTCCGTACGTCGCTTAAATCATCTGAGATCAGATGCCTCATCTTGGATGAGTTAATGCCGGTGAAACTCATCCGGGATAAGTCGGTTTTTCAAATGCAGCCATGTAGTAGATTAGTCTAGCTGGATCTAATGAAATGAGATGAATACGCACGCCCACGCTGATTGAAAAGCCCATATATATTGAGTCTACAAAACATGATCAGCAAGTCTTTGATAGGCTGTAACAAAATGATGAAAGAACGGGTGCATTTTTTTTCACGCAAGTGGAGCAGGACCTTTTATTCGAAGAACATGAAGAATTTCAAGATTTAATATGCACAAGGGGTAACACTGCAAAAGCATCCCAAACCAGAAAAAATGGCTGGAAAAAAGTGGCCAACAAATTAAACGCTAAGTAGTGTGCATTGTACTTACTGAATGCAGCGTTTCATTTCCTATGTGTCAAATTAATTATTATTTAATATGTCATAATTCCAGATCAAACGTGAGCACAAGGAGAACATGGGAACAGGTTAAAGTGAAGTACAAGAATATACTTCAAACTGGTAAATATTGGTATATAACTATTTAAAGAATTGTTGATATACATAATCATATATAATATAAAAAACATTAATTTTAAAGCTAATAAGAAGGCAGACAAGCAAAAAACAGTTGGAGGTCCAGACTTAACCCCAGCAGAAGAGTTGGCTATCCAGCAAAATGTCCATCGCCCTGTTTCTGAGGGCATTCCATGGGGAAGCTCCTCCCCAGAACCAGTGGCAGGATGCAGTGATCACTTCATTTCAGGTAAAGGATGGTCATTGCATATATTAGTCCTCAATGTGTGCCATAGGTACTGTATGTTCCATATAACCCTCTTTTTTTGTTGGGTCAGTTGCAGGGAATGTCATATCCCTAGAACTTGTGTCTGACCAATGAGATATTGACGAAGGTCAAATATTTGATGAAGACACTGTGTCTGATTATTCATCCAGGAGGAGAGGTACATTTTCCAAATAATGTTTGATCAAACTCCACTCTGATCAGTCCCATGTGCCCCAATCACATTTGGAAATCCTGGGTAATGAGAACGTTAGGCTGATTGTAAGATTCTTTATGGAACTGTGGGTGTTTTTGCCTGTGTATTACCTACCTGCAATGGCATGAAACGCCCCTTTTATTGTCTGCACACGCAGGTGTCCAGGAAACACTATGAAAACCCGAAGGAAATATTTCAGAGCCAAACAGACTTTACGAATTGCTTGGCAAACTTTACTTTTAGATAGATTTTCGCCTACAGTATATAAAAAAAGTGCCACTTGCAAAAAACCTCAAAGCAATGCATACTGTCTGTGTGGTTGTGAGAGCCCGACTTCGCCTAATTTGACTTCAAATATAAGGTGGCAATAAATTTTTGAGGTACAATATTCCCCCTCGGCTAAAGCGGTATCTTTCGAAAAGAATTTCCTCTGGGAGTAATAAAGGTTCTTGCCGATCGCTCAAAACCATACCTATATGAAATTCTGTTCTTATGATTTGCACACCAATTTCAATTGGTCGCTCATTCATGAATGGCGAAGCCATGACTGAATGAATTCCATGCACGGACACTGATTAAGTGTGTGAGCTAATCTTTGTCTACATAGAATAAACCTGCAGGTTTGAGGATTTGGATGTCCTGCTATGACAACACATCCAGCAAGAGTTTCGAAAAACCGACAGATCCAGGATCATGCTAAATCGTCAACAATTACATCTGGCTAAACGAGTAATCCACATATGAAAAATACCCCCCAAGACTCTGAATAGTGTGTTTTTATACAACAATCTGAGACATTATGAATGTATCAATATGCTAAAGATGTCATGCTAACAAATGCCATAAAACTAGTAATGACATCTCAGCTAGATGCTGAGAAAAAAAAAATTGAATAAGACACCCATTCTGAAAGGTAGATGTAGGACATTTGCTTTGTTTTTCAAACTATAACCAGTTTTCTAAATACAGGCCCTGCAGCTTAAGGTTTATAATGTAGTGTCACTGCAATAATTTGTCTTGACATACTGTAATAGCAGGGTGAGTCCAGGAGCCTAGTGTTTAACTGTGAAGCAGGGTAAGCTAAACCCAGCAGGAGACAGTAACCAAAGGTTACGTGGTATACAGTAATTTGGGGTTATCTTTGACCCCAATCACACAATACCACCATCAGCTAAAGGCCAGTTACAGCTGCAGGATACACTGACTTCTGCATGTACAACTCTGGAGAGAAAAGTAGGTACAGTATCACATTTTCCAAAATGTCAAAATCATTTTAACAATTTTTACACAGAACCCTTTGGCTAATCTATGTAAAATTTTGCTGCTATATAACATACACTGCATTTTGCAAACATTGATCAGAAAATGAAACTATGAATAAAGAAGATTCAATGGCTCACCTCACAATACATAGTAGGAAGTGCCTCACACTGCAAGCATTTCCTGTGCAAATGGAGTGCAGCAGGCTCCGATATGACTAGTCTTCAACATTGGTTGGGTTGAATTCCAGTACTTAACATGTTCTGGAGAAAAAATAATTCCTTCAGCATTTACTCAGGGAAGATGGTTGTGATTTGTTAATTTCCTTTCAGCATGGCTTCATAATGTTTTTGTTTCATGTTTTTTGGACGTGTAGGGGGCAATGAGGAGTCTTCAGTAATTTTAGGAAAAAGTCCAATTTTATTACAAGTATGGATGTTTTATCCTTTGGAATATTATTACTACCTGTTTTTATTGGTTCTCAATACAAATGTTTGCAGTGGAAATTTTTTAAATACCAACTTAATCTCAGAATCATTCTGTGATATTTATATATTTCACCCGTAGTACTAGGGTGTTGTACCGTGTTAGCCATTATGAATGTAGAGAAAAGCCAAGCAAAATGACACCTTTTATTGGCTAACTAGAAAGATTACAATCTTTCTAGTTAGCCAATAAAAGGTGTCATTTTGCTTGGCTTTTCTCTATATTTCACCCTAATTTTTTATTAGTTTCTTTGTGATTTGGAACCAAAATAAATGAAGTCTTGTTTTTGTGATCACTTGTTATTTACACTGAAAAAGTTCTACTATTTCATCAGTCCTTTAAAGAGCTAACAACACTCAGGCACAGTCCTTCTACCTAATATGTCATTAATATGACCAGCAGAACACAACCAAAACTTTATTTGCCATTTTCTATAAAATGAAACTTTAAGTAATATTTACTGCCACAAATAAAAGCACCTACAGTTTTACCAACACCTTTAAACTAAATTGCAGGTTACAAGGAAATACACTCACCAGTTTGTCGTACTGTATATTTCTAAAAACCATAAGCACCAGCACAAAGCATATATTTACTGTCACAGATTTATAGCTTTAAGTATGACTGCAAAAAATCCAAAACAGTAAAATATAATGTTAAGTTTTATAGTAAAACCGTTAAATTTAAATCATGGAAGTTTACTCTGTAATACTTTAGTGAGTGTATCTGGATCACCATGTGCAGTTCTGGGGCCTCGTGCATAACGCCGTGTGTAAAATTCACACTAAAACATGGCGTACGGACAAAAGTGGAAATGTGCGTACGCACAAAAAAATTCAGAAGCACAAATCTGTCCGTACACCAACTTCCATGCACTTCCGCTACATAAATCCTGGTCAGTGTGAAAAGTAACGCTCGTGCACTTGCCTGCCGCCCCACCCCGCCTCTTCCCAGAATTTTGCATATTTTAATATGCAAATCAATATAAATAGCCCCTTACGTTTAGCGTTCTGTGAAAAGACAATGGCAAGAGCACCAGGAAAATAGAAGAGGCAAGTGGAGGCAAGGAAAAACATATTATTTCTTGGTTTAAGCAGTGGTATAAACAACAAAAGGAAGTTGATCAAATGACAGAGTTATAGAGAAACTCGAAAGTTCAAGTTCAGAAAGTTGCACACTGCCCAAAATAAAAAAGAAGTAGTCAGATATCAAAGTCGCTGTAAAAAGGCGAGTCGTTGCCCACCGTCTGAGTGTCATATGAAAGCGTATTAGGGTACAGAGAAAAGAAAAAAAATAGGGACACAGTTAAAAAAAGGTGAAAATGTCCACTTCAATATCGTAGTTTATTTTGACATTAAACTAGAACATCATAAACTTAATCTTAAAATCGTTTAATTTTCTAGTTTCTCAAATCCCATTGTAACTAAAATAGCACGTTAAATGCTTTGTATTCTATGTGTTCTTCTATGTACTCTGTTTGTGAATCACTACATGTTTCTTAAACAGGCTTTCTTGTACGCTGACAGGACACATTATACATTACATTCATGATATTACAGCTCTCTGAACAATTTAAATACTAAGATGTATACTTGATATCATTTTCAGGATTATAGTAATTAAAGTATGTATTAAGCATGAGTGCACAGTGGCATAGTGGTAGCAACGTGCTGGCTCCACGTCCAGAGATTGTTCCTGCCTCCCGCAAGATGCTTGCTGCTCCAGGCATGACCCTTGATTAAATAAGTACTGTCTCTTTCAAACGTACTAATCTCCAATTCCTGTCCTTCCTTTTCTTTCTCCAAGTAACCAATCGGCACACAATAAGTTCTTCAAATGTAAAACCATATCTAAGCTTAGAACGCTGATTCTTCAAAACTTTTATGGAACATTGAAATATCTTCATAGTACATGTTTAATTGTTCCATCCATCTATCCGTCCAGGGTCATGCCAGTCCCAGCAAGCATACAGCGTGAGACAGGAACAGTTCCTGAATGGGGCGCCAGCTCATTGCTACAGCAATGAAGTTAAAAACTTATCTGTATAATGTAATAGACATACTTTAGTGCATTTCATCTTAAAAATGATATCAAGAGCTCCAAGAAGATAGCACTTGGAAATCTTGTCATCAAGCCAGTCGTCATCAGCCTCTCTCCTATTGAATTGAATTCCATTATTGTTTTTTGTATGGTGCAATGAGATCCAATATGCAAATCCTCCATAAACTTATTTTCCTATAAAATGATAACATAACAATAATATTAATAATAATAATTATAAAAAACAATGAAAAATATACAATATGTAAGCATAAATGGCTCAGGTTGTGCAATATTACAACTGTAGTGCAAGTTTAAAGTGAGGTAATTGTACTTATAACTATAAACAGTTCTACCGGCAGCACTTGATGGAGTGCATTTAGAGCTCTTGGAATGAAACTGCTTCTGAACTGCCAAGTCCCGACAGAAAAGGCTCTGAAACATTTGCCATATGGGAGCAGTTCAAATAGACTGTGCGCATGGCTGAGGCAGTGTGTTCTAGATGCTGTATCCCGATAATCCTCTTTCCGATCAGCTGCTGTATAGCTGTGATTCCACACTCAGATACAGTGGATTAAAATACTCTGAGTGGTGCACCAAGATTAACAACACTAAAAGTAGCCATAGTATTTGGAATAGTTTGGCCATTCGGTGCACCATTATATTGATACAGGTTGATTACAATCAGATGCCTTAAATTAACTAATAAATAATTTCAGTGTATTTGATAAAGCCGCGTCAGGGATGTTAATCTAAAAAATAATGGGAAACCACACAGGAATAGTGGCACGCTTTGACACTGGATACTGCCAGTTTGGAAAACCAAGCAAAAAACTTGCGTATGCATAAGTTAAGGCTGGTGTGAGAATGTGTGTGGCTTTAAGCCACATTTAGTTTTTATACATTGCAAAGTGAGTGTGGAAACGGGCTTATGCAACATTTTTGTGCGTACGCACCATTTATACATGAGGCCCCTGGTCACTATGCTAGAAAATATAATACAGGTGGTATAGAAGCTGTGCATGATTATGCTGTGTTTACTAATTTTTTTATTAAAATGTATTTTCTGTACATCCAATACAATTTCCTAGTACTTGAACATTTGCTGTTTTCGTTGCAATATTTTTTTGGCATGGATTTGTTATGTTTTTACACTTGTTATTTTGTTTCATCATCATGTTTTTTGTTTGTCTTGTGACGCCATCTTGAATTTTATTAAACCTTGGTGTTGTATAGTCCCATTGACAGGACACGATTATTGGTTGTTAGGTTTGCGCTGCCCAGAAGTTGTTGTTTGTGACATCATTATCTCAACACTATTTAAGCGGATTAAACACTACTTACCTCATCCAAGATTGTTGCTATTCTCTCAAAATATGTGTGTGTGGTCTCTCTTTTGTATAATTATGAGTTTTTGTTTCGTTTTGACTTTGTCACATGGTTTGTCAATCTTTTTGGTTTTGATCTCCATTAGTCTTTCAAGTATGGTATGAGTGTGGGATCTCTATATCACCTTCCAGCCAGGATGCCAGAACTATTAAGGGAGCTATATAATTCGTAAATTCTGAGGACAACTGACATCTGTGCTGAAGTCACAGGTCAATGATAGAGGGTCTGGCAGCTGCTTTTTAAGCAAAAGTGATATCGGTAAAGCCAGTCCAGTATTTTTGTCAGCATGGCTTGCAAATCTCCAACCTGTGCCAAAACACCAAGGAAAAGTTAGAACTGTTGTCCATGCCAGGCATGTCAAACTCACTACCATTGGTGGACCGCTTCAACTGCCATATGTGCGTCAGCGGGCCGTACTGTAACAAATACTATTATACTATTATACAAAGTTACTGTAGCTTTCTTTCCAATACTGAAAACTTTAAAAAATGTAACACTTAAAGTTTAAAGAAAAGCAATTTATTTCCATGCAGTCTCCATACAACAGTGTAGAATTAGAGTCTTAACCTCTTAGCTAGGTCCTTATTATATTACTAGGCTCACCCTCCTTTTAAGGCGACCGACTTTTATCCTCAATTTGTGTGCGCTCCATGTGTACATCAGGCATTTAAGTGTAGGGAATGAGAACATCAAAGTGCCCATTCATAACATCTCCCGAAAACCTAAGTTTTTTTATCCCCTCGAGTGCCTGTCCAAACTTGGAGTGTAGTACTCCATAATAATATACTTGAAACTCATAGGGGAACAACTCTCCCACTGCCATTCGCTCAGAAATGGTACCATAAGTTTGAGACTTTGACATTTCAGTGAGATACTGAAGCTCATTTGTATAAGAGATTCCTGACGGCATCATTGTGAATGGCTGAAACCTTGACCAATTACTTAAAACATGTCATACAATGTCAGCCCGAATCTGTACTGCTAAAGACGGAGTTTCATGCACTAAATAAGCTATAGATGAGAATAAGCAAGCACCATCACCCCTGATATTTACTACACGGTGAGGCATTTGTACTCCATCAACATTAATTATTTCCAGAGACATAATTTTGTCTATTTTTCCAGCGCATCACGCACAAAAGCAAGGGAACGATGGGAGCACCACAACTCTGCTCACATCGCGTCGCTTCGTACTGCAAGCCGCAAGTAGTAAGTCTGTGATAAGCGGAATACCGCTACGCTTTGCACTCATGGGATGGAAGGACAATCCCGACCGCTTTTATATAGTGTCTTGATGATTGATATTCATTATATTATATTCATTGCTTATATAGGAGCCTTACAGTGTGAGATTTATTTCTTTTGTCCCGACACTTGGCATCTCTTGTTAGTAACCAGTTTGTCAATATCAGGCTTGAAATCTTGTGCAGCTGCAACTTTTATGAGGGATGAAAGGTGCTCGATGGTAAGTCTTGAGCGATGTGGGGTTTTGGTAGCTTTCATTAACAAAAATAATTGCTCACAAAGGTAAGTGCTTCCGAAAATAGACAGTACTCTCGATGCCAACTTACGGATCTGCACATACGAGGGTGGCAGGTAAGCATACAAGCCTGGCACACCAACTTCGTTGTATTTTGCCTTCAGAATAGAATCTGACTGCACTTCAGTCAATTCCATTTGGATGTCAGGTGCATTCTCAACGTTGTAAGAGAACAGCAATGCCCTGTTTGTGTGAACTGAAATCACGAAAATGCTCACTGAATTCATTGCTCAGTAATTCAAGTTGAAAAACAAATCCTCCAAAAATCAAATTTTACTTTACTAAGTTTACTTCAAAGTTTATATTGTAAAATAAGCCGATATGCAAAAAGCCACCTGACCTACAATAATTTTACAAACTCAAAATCACAAAAATGTTAATAAACAACTCACCAACTTCTCACGTCCACTTCAGATCTTCAGCTGTAGTCTGCACTAACTGTTCGTTACAATACTAGCACAAAAGTACATGAAACTAGAGCAAAAAAACGTGAAAATATGCGGGCTATTACTACTCGTGATGGTCAGTTCTGCCCAGTGGCCAGTCTCAGCAACCCAGTCAGTAGTGTAGCCTTAGCAGGGGCGGCTCTAGGCTCGTGGCGGCCCTGGGCAGAGAAAGAATCGGTGGCCCCTTCGCCTAGCAATGTCAATACGATATCTTATGCACGGCGGATGGCCACATCCGTTGCGGACACTGCATAGCCGCCTCGTGCTCATGACACGCTTCTATATACTCGTGTCCGTAACTTGAACACCAAGTGGCAACCCATGATATTCTCATTACGGCAAAACATTATAATACTACATATAGCTTACTGCTCCGACATATTTGTAAATACAGCGTACTAATTAACAAGAAACAGAATGTTTTTCGGCCACATTGCCGTCAGCTGTGTCGTTATTTTCTCTTTCTGTTTTATATTCAATATATATTGGCATGGCAGCCCCTGGGATTTGGCGGCACTGTGCAGGTGCACAGTTTGCACATGCCTAAGGCCACCCCTGCTGCAGCCTAGCACTTCAGTTGTGACGCTGTGGCTCATTAACTTGTCAAGGCTCGTGGCTATACTAGCAGATGATGTTTCCGGTACCGTAATGCCATGGGAAAACGCGCTTTTGTCAGAAGGCAGAAGTAAGAAAAGTCAATAAGTAACACTGAAGATGCAGAATACTATCGTTTGTGATTGAATCAATCATTTTGAACAAGTTCAATGCTAACTAGGATCTGCCATGCGGGCCGCACAGATTTCTGTTGTGGGGCCCGTGTTTGACATGCCTGGTCTATGCCCTACTGTTCCTTTAGGGGACGATATACCTCCCTAGTTGGAATAAGTTCTTTTGTAATTGCGACATTTTAAGTAACCGAAAACTACATAGATATGATATTAAAAGGCGATACCTCTCCCATAGTGATATGGCGGTAAAAATCACATAAGAGAAAGTAACTTAGCTTTCTTTACTGACGATTTATGTGGCATTACAGATGGAAAGACTATGGCAAAGACAATACTAAGGTGGGATCTTGATCTATACAGTCTGCCATCTTTCATCGCTGCGCTGGAAGGGTTTTCAGGACGGATGACGATATCACCCATCCGTCCGTCGGCTTCGAACTATTTGGCTGCTGTCCAAGTCTTTATATACTGTCTTCTCCACGTGTAGGCCCTTACTCAGGTTCCAAACAAGGAAACGAGAGGATTCGATTTCATCTCTAACATACAGAAATAGTACAATGCCCATTTTTGTAGTTGTACCTTCTCTCTTCAAATGCTTACATAGCAATTCTAAATGCTGAGCCCCTTTGTACTAAATTTAGCTCAGCTATGCATGTACAAAGAAAAGAAAAACAGATTTAAAATGTCTGCACAGAGGCAGTGATATTAAATTTAATATTATAACAAACTTATAATAACATCTACTCTAAAAAGCTTAAGGAATTCAATATCTTTCATCTTGAGCAGAGAAGTCTGTGTAGCTTTCTAATGCAGGTCTTCAAATTTCTCATTTATTGATAATGTTAATCTTGTAGAATGTTAATTTAGTTAAACATTGAATTGTGCACTCAAGGACATCATTAGTTCAAGTGAAAACCTTGAGAACTTTTAGAGAGTATCTGGAGGAGATATCTGGATAACTTAAAACTCAGTCAAATGAATGGTTTTCCTTAAATTGCCAATTTTACTATGTTTTCATTTGTACCGTTTGCTGGAAATGAACACAAAATACTATAACAAGCTGACTCTCTCCATCCGAGTCTGAAAGGTAAGAAGTAACCTCAAATTTTCTTTAAGTAAAAGGTGACCTATGCTTGATAATTTTAAAAGTGAAAAATACAATAATTGAGGAACACTGAATCCTGAACAAATAATAGGGTTTTTATACAGGTGGAGTTCTGATTCAGTTCGCTATGACCCTGATCACAATGATTGTGTACAGTACATGGCAAGTTTAAGAGCTAAAATCACTTTCAGTTTTTGTCACAATTAATTGAAAGCCATGTCTAATGTACATTTGCATTGAAAGTTTATCTTCTCGGAAGCAAAATAATGGACACAATGGCATTTGTGTCAAAGACATGACTGAAACACTACATCAAAAATGTATTGTATTTAACAGGCAACATTTCATTAGATAAATAAATGTAATCAAAAATTGGAAGAGAATACTTAGACCCTAATGGCACAAAGGTCAATCTGCAATTACATGATTACAGATTATAGCCAAATAGTGCTTCTTTTATAAGCCAAAACACCATGCTTCCACTTTGATTTTGGAAAGTGTGGTATGCCAGTGTTAAAGAGGTGTATAACTCAGTTGCTTTGCCACCTTTAGGCCGAACAAACTATAATTTGGTACAGCTCATACCTGCATATAAACCAATTGTCCAGTAGCAGCCAGATGGAAGTGGTAAAGAGCTACAAGTACCGAGGGGTCCATATAAACAAAAAACTGGACTGGTCTGACAACACAGTGGCACTGTACAAGAAGGACCAGAGCAGACTGTACTTGCTAAGGACACTCAGGTCCTTTGATGTGTGCAGCAGGTTACTGCAAATGTTCTATCAGTCCATAGTAGCCAGTATGGTGTTCTATACAGTGGTCTCCTGGGGAAGCAATGTGAGTTCAAAAGAAGCACAATGCCTGAATAAACTTATCAGGAAACCCTGGACACACTGGAAGCTGTTGTAAAAAATTGGATGCCATCATGAAAGATACTCTCCATCACCTTCAGGAAATGCTCTCTCTGAGCCCTTTGGGGCTGGCTCATTCCACCATGGTGTAATAAGAAGTACCCCTGGGGGTCTTTTCTGCCCACTGTTAACAGGAATTTTAATGTTTCCTCCTGGGGCACTCAATAAGTTTATTTTGAAATATCATTTTGAAATATCTGAACAATATACATGTGTATATGTATGGGTGTGTGTATTTATTTATTTGTTTGTTTGTCCATTTATTTTTTACATATTGATTAATTGTTTGCTGTATTATTTGTCCTATGAGTCTATATCCTTGTTTTTATGTTTCTGCTGCTGCATGCATGTGAAGTTCCACTTGGGATTAATAAATTGTATCTAATGTAATCTAATCTAAAAAATAGGAACTTATTATAATTAACAAGTGTAACTGGAGGTGGCACCCTTGTAGTAACACTCCTTACCCAGAATAACACCAATGAGACCTTAATCTATTTAATCTTTTTTAAAGAAAAGGTCACTTATTATATAAATACCCAAGAAGAAAGAGCACTGGTAGAACACAAGGTGACAAAGCAAACTGAACGAAAAACAAACCATACAGCAACCCTACATGGTTCTTGTATCCCCTTCTGCTTTGAACCTGGTCTCTTCCTCCAAAAATGAACACATTATATAAAAACATTTAAGTGAATGTTCTCCACAAGGCTCCAGATGACGGAAAATCACAAACAGACATAAAAAGAATAGGATGGTATGAGTCACAAATTTAAAATTGTTCAACAGCATCCTGCCTAAAATGCCCTTCAAAAATACATGGCACAAGAATTAGAGGTACATCTGCTAGTGGTTGCAGATGTCTTTCTTTGTTGTAAATATAACCCCTATATAACATTGTCACACATGTTCAAATGGGAAACATCTTCAGGGCTTGTTGACTAGTAATTTCACCTCAAGCTGAGGGTTGGAGCTGTCTAGTGAAAAACTAAACTAACTATCCATTATGAGATAGTGAAGGTTAAAATAACAGAATACAATAACACAGTCCATCTTGAGAGGCGCTGCTATTTCTCTAGAATTATAAATAACAATGCTAGTAATCCCAGAGTCTTATTCTCTACGATTGATCGACTGCTAAACCCAGGTAACTCAAAGGAATGTCTCCAAAATACTTCCAGTGAAACGTGTGAGGCTATTGCTATATTTTTCATTCAAAAAATTAATGATATTAGAAATAATATAGTATATCTCCCCAACACTGCAGATCCTCTTAAGCCCCAGTACTCCATTGTAAACAAATTAAACTCTTTCACCAGAATAGATTTACCTGATTTGCGTAAAATAATTTCTCAAATGAGACCCTCCACCTGCGTCCTTGACCCAATACCAACAAGTTTTTTCAAAGAAGTATTGGGCATGCTAATTGATAGTATTCTTGACATAGTAAACTCGTCATTAGATACAGGGGTCTTCCCAGACTGTCTTAGGACTGCTGTAGTTAAACCCGTACTCAAGAAAAATAATCTTGACCCCTCTGCTTTTGAAAATTTTAGACCCATTTCTATCCTGCCTTTCTTAAGTAAAATTCTAGAGAAGGCAGTCATTATGCAGCTAAATGACCACCTCAATAAACGTGCTTTTCTTGATAAGTTTCAGTTGGGTTTCAGAACAAATCACAGCACAGAAACTGCACTCGTTAAAGTAGTAAATGACTTGCGGAAAATGCAGACAGAGTTGTGAGTTGCTGCGTCCGAGTTGGTGGGCGTGGCTCTGCAAGTTGTTGTCGTATCCAATGACGCCGTGCTTTGTGAGTTGCTGCGTCCAAGTTGGTGGGCAACTACCTGGGATTGAAGTGGAGTTTTACAGTGGAAATAATTCTAGCGTTATTTGGAATACACGCATTTCATGTGTGTTCCATTTCTATAGTAGGCTATGCAAACACATTTTTAAAACAGAAACGTTTTTCATATTCTAATAGTAAATGACAAAATGTAGGCATAAACTATATAACGTATGAAGCCTGAAGTCCATATATCAAAGAAACACTTTCACAAAAGGTACAAATAAGAGAACACGTGGAAGTTCCCGTCGCACTTTATTCATGGTGCCAAGCAGAGTTGTATTGCGGTGCAGCAGTCTATTAGCCAGCGTAAAACTCCACTTCAATCCCAGGTAATCAAATCAAGGCAAGGCTTGAGCTAGGAGAGAAGTTCATTCTAAGTCGGTGGGGGGATGGAATAGCTGGCTGCTAGTAGCTTTGGTTTATCAGCACATTTAGATGACAAAGGACTCTGGCGGAGAGGTGCAAACGGATTTAAGACGCGATTTAAGGTGGGACGGATTTACGAGTTTTTTCGTAGGCTCTGGTAATTCTAGTGTTAAGGTTAATGGGGTTAATGGAACTTGATGGTGTGGTTACTTGCCTGCCTATGGAGAAGTCATCTCTGATAAAGGAGTACTGGAACCATCGGGTAGAAGAGTGCTTTCATCAAATTGGCTGTCCTAGCACTGACTCAGCTGTGGAATGGCCAGTAGTGGGGAGTCAGCTTGTTGGCTGAGGTCTTCAGGACTCTGAACAAAGTTGTATCCTCATATGTGATAGTTCTCTATTTAGTGAGTGATATAATCTATTTTTGCATTTTGCTTTTTAGTTTGTACTATTACTATTGTACTACTGTATTGTATTCTTGCAGTGGCAATTGGCCATCTAGCACTGTGAACAGGATTACTTGTGTTCTGTTTTCTGTATTATATTTACCTAATTTTTTGAGATCCATAACACGACCAACCTGTCTGGAAAGGGGTCTTTCTCTGAATTGCCTTTCTCAAGATTTCTTCCATTTTTTCCCTTACAGGGGTATTTTTTTCTTTTCTTCTTAGGGAGTCAAGGCTGGGGGGCTGTCAAAAAACAGAGCCTGTTAAAGCCCATTGTTGCAGTCCTTGTGTGATTTTGGACTATACAAGAAAGGTAGCAAATCCCCTGAAAATGAAGTTCCTTTATAATGAAGTCAGCATAAAATGCATTATATTACTGCCTGCTAGAGTGCTGTGATAGGTATTCATTGTTCAGTCTCAAAACACATAGTATTGGTTGTCAGTCATTAATATTTTTAAAATCAGGAGGTTCTTCTCCTCTGAGAAAAAAACATTGGTCTAAATGCTTGGTCAGTGATGAGTCTCTGTAAAGATTCGAACTTAAAAGAAAGCTCACAGTGTTATGGTAACTCAAAGCAGCTCAAATGGATCACAACACTGACACAAACTGTTTGCCTTTTTATCTCAAATCAATCCCTACAAATAGTCTCCTGACAAAAACAGAGATGGACAAAGAAAGCAAATGACATTTGATTAACAACAAACCAGGACATGTGTATGGACATGTGTATGTCCTTTGACAAAGAAACTAAAAATTAAACAGGTTTCGCAAAGACTGATCTGGGGGGTATTTTTCGTACGTGGATTAGTCGTTTAGCTGGATGTAATTGTTGACGATTTGGCCTGATCCTGGATCTGTCGGTTTTTCGAAACTCTTGCTGGAAGTGTTGTCATAGCAACACATCCTAATCCTCAAACCTATGTAAACAAGGATTAGTTTACACACGTAATCAGTGACGGCGCGTGAAAGTCATCCAGTCATGGCTTCACCATTCATGAATGAGCGACCAACTGATATTGGTGCGCAAATTATACGCAGAGAATTTCATATAGAGAGGGTTTTGCGCGATCGGCAAGATCCTTAATTGCTCCTGGAGGAAATTCTTTTCAAAAGATACCGCTTTAGCTGAGGGGGAATATTGTACCTCAAAGATTTATTAGCGCCTTATATTCGAAATCAATCTAGGCGAAGTCGGGCTCTCACAACCACACAGACAGTATGCATTGCTTTGAGGTTTTTTACAAGTGGCACTTTTTTATATACTGTAGGCGATGCTGAAAATCTAACTAAAAGTGCAGTTTGCCAGGCAATTCGTAAAGTGTGTTTGGCTCTGAAATATTTTCTTCGGGTTTTCATAGTGTTTCCTGGACACCTGTGTGTGCAGACAATAAAAGAGGCGTTTCATGCCATTGCAGGTAGGTAATACACAGGCAAAAACACCCACAGTTCCATGAAGAATTTCAGTCAGCCTAACATTCTCATTACCAGGATTTCCAAATGTGATTGGGGCACATGGGACTGATCAGAGTGGAGTTTGATCAAACATTATTTGGAAAATGTACCTCTCCTCCTGATGAATAATCAGACACAGTGTCTTCATCAAATATTTGACCTTCGTCAATATCTCGTTGGTCAGACACAGGTTCAAGGGATATGATATTTCCTGCAACTGACCCAACAAAAAAGAGGGCTATATGGAACATACCTATGGCACACATGGAGGACAAATATATGCAATGACCATCCTTTACCTGAAATGAAGTGACCACTGCATCCTGCCACTGGTTCTGAGGAGGAGCTTCCCCCTGGAATGCCCTCAGAAACAGGGCAATGGGCATTTTGCTGGAGAGCCAGCTCTTCTGCAGGGGTTAGGTCTGGACCTCCACCTGTTTTTTGCTTGTTTGCCTTCTTATTAGCTTTAAAATTAATTTTTTTTATATTATATATGATTATTTATGTAAACAATTCTTTAAATAGTTATATACCAATATTTACCAGTTTGAAGTATATTCTTGTACTTCACTTTAACCTGTTCCCATGTTCTCCTTGTGCTCACGTTTGATCTGGAATTATGACATATTAAATAATAATTAATCTGACACATAGGAAATGAAACGCTGCTTTCAGTAAGTACAATGCACACTACTTAGCGTTTAATTTGTTGGCCACTTTTTGCCAGCTGTCTTTTCTGGTCTGGGCTGCTTTTGCAGTGTTACCCCTTGTGCATATTAAATCTTGAAATTCTTCATGTCCTTCGAATAAAAGGTCTTGCGCCGCGTGTGTGAAAAAAAAAATGCGTCCGTTCTTTCATCATTTTGTTCCAGCCTATCAAAGACTTGCTGATCATGTTTTCTAGACTCAATATATATGGGCTTTTCAATCAGCGTGGGTGCGCGCATTCATCTCGTATGATTAGATCCAGCTAGACTAATCTACTACATGGCTGCATTTGAAAAACCGACCTATCCCGAATGAGTGTCACCGGCATTAACTTATCCAAGATGAGGCACCTGATCTCGAATGATTTAAGCGACGTACGAAAAATACCTCCCAGCTCTGAAAATCATAGGGTTAAGCCATTATTGTAGTTGGATCCAAATTGCAGAGTCAAGAGTCCAGACAAAGGGCTACTCATGCTCCACTGGAATTTATAAGTATGTCTTCGTGGGAGCTGGTCCTTAGCAAACAGGCAAGATCTCTTAGTAATCCATTATCCATTGGCACAGAATCTAAATCTTTGGTGTGACCCACCGAAAAATTAAACATAAAAGAAGCTTAAAAATTCAGCTTATTAAATAATAAAGTTTCATTACGAAAAAAATTACCGAACGCAAAACAAATTTTATAATGAATCAAAGCAGGTTTTCCAAATCTCAACACATAAAGTTAGGGAATGGGAACAGGTGGTGTTTCCTTTGTTCCCAAATAAGTCTTATCAAGGGAAGGCCGTAGCACGAGTGTGCATGCAAGGAGCGTGGTAGATGAGAGAGCATGGAGTCACATAGAAAGAGCCGAGGAATATGACATCAAAAGCAATAGCAGTGACAGTGGTACTGGAGGTCACAAATGGGTGAGGGAGGAGACAGTAGATGCACCATGGGTTGATCAGAATACGTATCTATATTCCTCCCATGCTAATTTAGTAATGAACTTTCTGATAACAAGCTAAAGTCTTCCTGGAGCTTTGTTAGCTGAGGTATGAATATGTTTAGTTTCATTTTTCATAATCATATTTTTGGGTAGCAACATTTGTACAGTTGATAGAGTCAGCATTCAAGGGGTCTGACTTTGAAACTTTGCAGTGTCTGTTTGCATGTGTTTTCACCAGGGGTAGGAGAGAGTGTACCCTTTGAAAGAATAGTCCCTTACCTTAAGCTAATTCCCACCTTGTACCCAATGCTTTCCCAAAAATCTCCAGAACTCTATAATGTTATACTGAAATGAATAGGGTTGGAAATAAGAAAGAACAAATGAGTTGATGAGATCTGGTATTCAAATGTGCTGAATATCTGAGGTGTTCAAAACATATTGTTTTGGAAAGCCCTTCTTCTCGTATTGTGCATTTAGAAGTAGGATTTTCAAAAGTAAACATGTTGTATTAAAGTAATAAGGTGGCTGTAAAATGAGTACAGTTTGAAAATCCTGGCTATTAATAGAATAACAAAGGAAAACATGTGCACTGGGTTTTTAGACACAAATATGTTAAACTCATTGTAGCCATTGATTAGCACATTACATTTTTGCAGTTGTAAATCTTTGAGCTTGTCATTAGTAGACGATTGCCACATGATTCCTTGTGCTGGGCTACAGTAGGCTACTGATATGTGACCTCACAAATGTCAAGAATTCTGTGGTGACAATATTTTCTGCTTGGAAGAATTCTACCCAATTATCTATGTGTAATAATCAATAAAGCAAGCTTTATAGGTGTATATACAAAAATAACATTCATGTTGTTTACTTTGTAGAAACACAATGACTAACAATTTTAACTGAAGAATGTTAGGCTGATTTTCTACATCGTTACTTTTTCCTAATTGTATTCTATCAAAAATGTTTTCCCAACACTCATCCAGCTAAAGTTCACTCTTTATGCATCAGCAGTACCCACAGACCAAAGTTGCTTTGTTAATTTCACTTTATTAATTGTCATACACGCATGCTCTGGAAGCAGCCATCAAGTCCTAAGGTGAGTGATATTTCGCGAGATGAGGGGTTGGTTATGTGCACTGAAGTCTCGCTCTCTTTGTCTGCAGAAATAAATAAGAAAAATCATAATTCACCTACCTTGTTTCCAGGCTCACAAAATGGCTGTGATCTCACACCACGTTACATCTTTGACGTCACTTCTGGTCCCTGCACAATGACATCACTTTTGACCATTCCTGATGTCACTTCCTTCCACCATGTTTGATCCCTATATAAATGCCATGAAAATGACTGTATTTGTTGAATGTGATCATTTTTTTGCTTTATTTTGACTGTATTTTAATCTTTGTCCATCGGACAATATACAGGGTCATTCCCCAATTCTTTTTGAGTATTTTCTTGTGGCTTATTTCACCACATAATATATTGGAAAATCATCCATCCATCCATTACCCAACCCACTATATCCTAACTACTGGGTCACGGGGGTCTGCTGGAGCCAATCCCAGCCAACACAGGGCACAAGACAGGAAACAAACCCCGAACAGGGCGCCAGCCCACCGCAGGGCGCGCAAACACACACGCACACACACACACACACCCACACACCAAGCACACACTAGGGACAATTTAGAATCACCAATGCACCTAACCTGCATGTCTTTGGACTGTGGGAGGAAACCAGAGCACCCAGAGGAAACCCACGCAGACACGGGGAGAACATGCAAACTCCACGCAGGGAAGACCCAGGAAGCGAACCCGGGTTCGCCACCGTGCCACCCCATTGGAAAATCAATGCAGCAAATATACAGCATCATATTACAGTCTTCAATCACCATCTTAGTTCATCTGTAGATGTTTCTTAAGTCCATACAACATATCTAATATAGAACTTTATATAAATGGCCATAGAGAGTAGAGGAAATATGATTTGGGGGGTTGACTAACCTGGGTAATCACAGATAATGATAATAATAAACTGATAATGATAATGATGAGGATGAAGAGTCTTCGTAAAAAGTTCCTTCTTGCTGAGACAAACACTGTTAATTGCTAACCTAATTTGAATTGAACAACAAACAAATGGTCAATACTTAAAAACTAACATTTTTCTCCAAAAGCATAATTCATATTACCTAATTTGTTTGATATTTACATAGTGCCGATTTTGTTTCAAACCCAAATGATGACGAAGGAAATCAGAGTTACAACAAAACCTAAGCATTCAGGGCTAAATTCAGCAACAGAAAATTGAAATATCCAGCAGAATTCCTTGTCTACTTACCCACTGCCAACTATTCTCTTCTGTACACCTTTTCACATCTTTGTCATTTCTTCCACATGCCAGTTAAGCTCTTTCCCCTCTGCCATCTCCAAATTCCACATTCAACTCGAGACTGTGTAGAAAGATTATAAGCCTAGGAAATCTAGGTACATCTAGGTAGCCCTTCAAATGTGTTCCCAGGTTACTGAGTTAGCATTCACCTAAAGGCTGCCCATACCCTACAGAGTTGTACTTGTGACTATCAGAATGACTTCCCTGGGCTTGCCACACAAAGGTGTTCAACCATTGTGAACAGTGACAGGCACAAAGAAATGAAGGTTGTGAAACAAGAAACGAAAGGGAAAAAAATCTTGTAAGGCAGAAACAAAAATAAAGAAAAAGGCCAATAGATTATTTAAATAATTAAATGAAACTCATTATGTAAACCAAAAATCACCATAAAAAAAAAACAAAAATAGAAATCCTAAATCCCTAAGTGACATTTTAAGGCTAGCTGCTATACACTGGGTTTTAAGAATATCTACAGACCTGGACAAGGAAGATAGGTAATTCTTACCCCAAATAGTGACAGCCTGGTGGCATCACTTTAGGCTGATATCTGGTAACAACAAAACAGCAAAATGGTGGTGAACTATATTAAAAATAAAATGTCAAAAATGAAATAACTAAGAAAAAACACAAATAATAATTGATAATAGCCAATAATATGTCTATAGAAATTAGTTTCTGAGTTTGAATTCCAGCTTGGTGGATTTTGTAAAATTTCTGAGACTGACTTTGCACCATCATCTTAAAAAAAGTGCAGGTTAGGTTAATGTGCAACTCTTAATTCACCCCATATGAGTAAGATTATGTGTGAGTGCTTGTATGTACAGTGATCGACTGACATCCTGTACATCTTGTTTGTGTCTTGTGGAACAGATTTAGGCCTCTTGTGACCATGAACTGGACTAATTTGATCAAATAAGAATTGATGGATAATAAATGTAATGTAACATGCTTGTTTTTCTGAATGTGTAGAGTGCATACTTTAAAGCAAGTAGAAAATAATCATTAACAAATGTTGGGGTTCCATGAGGAAAATCCTGTTTAATTTGTTCATTAGTATTAAAAGGCAAAAGAGAATCAAATGAAGTTATCACTCTCCTGGCCATGATGTTGCTTTCTGTTGAGAGAATAGTCAATAAATGATCCTTACTTCTTGTGGATGGGCAACTTCGTGTCGTCTGCTTTCAGAGTAGGAGGGTTTAAGAGTGAAACAGAGGTGGCATCAGTTCCTGCCTTCTTATGAGTCATTTTCTGGGTTGTGGGCTGAAACGTGAATCATTAGTTACTGCGTCAAACACTCTCCCTTTACCTGGTGCACCCTTAAACCGGTCCCCATGAAAATTTCACTCAGCTTGCATGTTTGACAATACATACATACAAGTAGGTGCCTCTCCATAACAAAATGTATATTATAAAATGAGAAGACACAGGTACAAAACAAAAATATAAATGACCAATTGACAAAACACACATACATACTTGTATGCAGGTTGAAAGAAAAGATAATACATTTATATAAAGATAATTCCGAAAATAATAAACCTAAAACAAAAGGACATCTCACTCAATCCCAGACAATAAACACTAACCCCCCACAAAATATTACTCTTACTGTATAATGATTTAACATATAAAACAAAGTTAACAATTGAAGTAAATTAAAGACATCACTAACAAACATAGATATTGCATATACTGTACATTCAAACCAATTATACTAACATATAGGAAAAGAGTGAGAAGAAAAAATCAGATACAGTAATTTTGAGTCCATGAAACATCTACTTCTTCTCTTTCTTCTTTCGGCTGGTCCTGTTAGGGGTCGCCACAACGAATCATCTTCTTCCATATATTTCTGTCCTCTGTATCTTGTTCTGTTACACCCATCACCTGCATGTCCTCTCTCACCACATCCATAAACCTTCACTTAGGCCTTCCTCTTTTTCTCTTTCCTGGCAGCTCTATCCTTAGCATCCTTCTCCCAATATACTCAGCATCTCTCCTCTGCACATGTCCAAACCAGTGCAATCTTGCCTCTCTGACTTTGTCTCCCAACCGTCCAACTTGAGCTGACCCTCTAATGTACTCATTTCTAATCCTATCCATCCTTGTCACACCCAATGCAAATCTTAGCATCTTTAACTCTGCTACCCCCAGCTCTGTCTCCTGTGTTCTGGTCAGTGCCACCGTCTCCAACCCATATAACATAGCTGGTCTCACTACTGTCCTGTAGACCTTCCCTATCACTCTTGCTGATATCCGTCTGTCACAAATCACTCCTGACACTCTTCTCCACCCATTCCACGCTGCCTGCACTCTCTTTTTCACCTCTCTTCCACAATCCCCGTTACTCTGTACTGTTGATCCCAAGTATTTTAACTCATCCATCTTTGCCAACTCTATTCCTTGCATCCTCACCATTCCACTGACCTCCCTCTCTCTCATTTACACACATGTATTCTGTCTTGTTCTGTTCCTACTGACCTTCATTCCTCTCCTCTCTAGAGCATATCTCCACCTCTCCAGAGTCTCCTCAACCTGCTCCCTACTATCGCTACAGATCACAACATCATCAGCAAACATCATAGTCCACGAGGACTCCTGTCTAATCTCTTCTGTCAACCTGCCCATCACCATTGCAAATAAGAAAGGGCTCAGAGCCAATCCCTGATGTAATCCCACATCCACCTTGAATGCATCCGTCACTCCTACTGCAGACCTCACCACTGTCACACTTCCCTCGTACATATCCTGTACAAATCTTACATACTTCTCTGCCACTCCCGACTTCCTCATACAATACCACAACTCCTCTCGAGGCACCCTGTCACATGCTTTCTCCAGGTCCACAAAAATGCAATGCAACTCCTTCTGGCCTTCTCTGTACTTCTCCATCAACACCCTCAGAGCAAACATCACATCTGTGGTGCTCTTTCTTGGCATGAAACCATACTGCTGCTCACTAATCATCACCTCACTTCTTAACCTAGCTTCCACTACTCTTTCCCATAACTTCATGCTGTGATTCATCAATTTTATCCCCCTGTAGTTACTACAGTCCTGCACATCCCCCTTATTCATAAATATTGGCACCAGTACACTTCTTATCCACTCCTCAGTCATCCTCTCACTTTCCAAGATTCCATTAAACAATCTGGTTAGAAACTCCACTGCCATCTCTCCTAAACACCTCCATGCTTCCACAGGTATGTCATCATGGACCAATGGCTTTTCCATTCTTCATCCTCTTTATATCTGTCCTTACTTCCTCCTTGCTAATCCATTGCACTTCCTGATTCACTATCTCCACATCATCCAACCTCTTCTCTCTCTCGTTCTCTTCATTCATCAGCCAGTCAAAGTACTCTTTCAATCTGCTCAACACACTCTCCTCGCTTGTGAGTATGTTTCCATCTTTATCCTTTATTACCCTAACCTGCTGCACATCTTTCCCAGCTTGGTCCCTCTGTCTAGCCAATCGGTACAGGTCCTTTTCTCCCTCCTTAGTGTCCAACCTCTCATACAACTCATCATATGCCTTTTCTTTAGCCTTCGTCACCTCTCTCTTCACCTTGTGCTTTATCTCCTTGTACTCTTGTCTACTTTCTGCATCTCTCTGACTATCCCACTTCTTCTTTGCAATCCTCTTCGTCTGTATACTCTCCTGTACTTCCCCATTCTACCACCAGGTTTCCTTTTCCTCCTTTCTCTGTCCAGATGTCACACCAAGCACTCTTCTTGCTGTCACCCTTACTACATCTGCTGTAGTTTCCCAACTGTCAGGTAACTCTTCACTACCACCCAGTGCCTGTTTCACCTTCTGCCTAAGCTCAACCTTGCAGTCTTCCTTTTTCAACTTCCACCATTTGATACTTGGCTCTGCCCTCATTCTCTTCTTCTTCTTTATCTCCAACGGCATCCTACAGACCACCATCATATGCTGCTTAACTACACTTTCCCCTGCCACCACTTTGCAGTCTTCAATCTCCTTCAGATTGACTATTCTGCATAGGATGTAATCTACCTATGTGCATCTTCCTCCACTTTTGTACGTAACCCTATGTTCCTCCCTCTTCTTAAAATTCATATTCACCACAGCCATTCCCATCCTTTTGGCAAAATCCGCTACCCTCTGACCTTCTTTATTCCTCTCCTTGACACCATACCTACCCATCACCTCCTCATCTCCTCTGTTCTCTTTACCAACATGTCCATAGAAATCCGGTCCAATCACCATTTTCTGTCCCTTGGGTACACTGTTCATCACTTCATCTAACTCACTCCAAAAATCTTCTTTCTCATCCATTGCACACCCAACTTGCAGGGCATATGCACTAACAACATTCATCATCACACCTCCAATTTCCAGTTTCATAATCATCACTCTATCTGACACTCTTTTCACCTCCAAAACACTCTTGACATACTGTTCCATCAGAATAACCACTACTCCATCTCTCCTCCTATCCACACCATGATAGAACAATTTGAATCCACCTCCGATCCACCTGATCTTACTCCCTGTCCATTTTGTCTCTTGCACGCACAATATATCAACCCTCCTTCTCTCCATCATTTCTGCTAACTCTCTCCCCATACCAGTCATACTGCTAACATTCAAAGTTCCTACCCTCAGTTCCACTCTCTTTACCTTCATCCTCTCCTCCTGCCTCCAGACACGTCTCCCCGCTCTTCTCCTTCTTCTACTTCAGCCAACAGTAGCTCAATTTCCACCAGCACTCTGTTTGCTAACAGTACTGGTGGCGGTCGTTATTAACCCGGGGCTCAACCAATCCAGTATGGAAATTTGTATTGTTGTCCGCATATGGATTTGGCAAAATTTTACACCAGATGCCCTTCCTGATGTAACCATCCCCATTTATCCGGGCTTGGGACCGGCACAAAGAAACACACTGGTTTCTGCATCCCCTGTGGCTTAGTTATGAAACATGACAGAAGATATTTTTTGAAAATTGCATAGTGAACAAAAGTGACACAGAGCAATCAATGAAATCTTTATATCTAAGTTCGGCTCATGGACGACACTTTCATTTTCACAAATTTGAATGTCACGCATAAATTCATAAGCAGCATATAGCATAAAGCTACACAAAGTGAGGAAATTAACACAGTGAATATGTAGATAATAATAAACATGCCACGGAAATTCCAATTTGAATGACCTACGTAAAGAATACAGATATTGAGGCTAATGCAGATAACTTTATTACTTTATTAATTTTCATACCTCATTTCAGTGTACAAGCACACGTACAATTTACTCCATCTCCGTTGCCTGGCAAATGTTAGATATTTTTTGTATTTATTTATATTCACCAGCTTTTACATATGGCCAATCATATATTACTTCATTTAGAGCAACCTTGAGATTAAAAATTAAAAGTTCTTAATACAGAAGAGCAAGGAAAACTGATTCCAGAACATTTTCCAGTGCATCACACAGCCCCCGCTGTGCTACCATCTCTTCCCCAGGTAAACTATGCACACGATCCTGGCCATCCACATGATCTAAAAGAAAATGTGTTTCATCAGACCAGGCCACCTTCTTCCATTTCTGAGTGGTCCAGTTTTGATGCTCACTTGCCCATTGAAAATGCTTTGAACAGGGGTGCAGCATACAGCTACATAGCCCCCATACACAGCAAGCTGTGATGCACTGTGTGTTCTGACAACTTTCTCTCATGGCCAGCATTACGTTTTTCAGCAATTTGTGCTACAGTAACTCTTCTGTGGGATTGGACCAGATGGGCTACACTTCGCTATAAATGTGCATCAATGTGCCTGGGGCTGCCTTCTTTCAATAGACTACAGCTAGCTGTCCATGTTAAGCTGTTAGCTGACACATTTCTGGTGACTGGCTTCATCTTCAGGGTTTGAGGTTAAAATAGAGGAAATAGTTGCATGATGACAATAAACAACTTTATAGTGCCCTTATTAATATGCTAAATAAGGGAGAATATGTTTAAATTAAAGACCAATATGGTCTTGGAGCTGGCAACTGTATAAGACATTGAATGTATCAAGGAGTGTAAATGGAAAGAAGGATGATCTGAACTACTCCAAAAGAATGGAAAGTGCTCTGTATACTGTGCATGTAGTAATATGTGTTTATGTTGAGTTTATTATTTTCTGAGGTTTTTTTTATATGTGTATATATATCTGTGTTTTGACAATTGACCATTTATATATTTGTATATATTAATCTTCTTAATTTATTATATACTTCTGAAACAGCTGCTCTGGTGACATTTAACTGGAGGTTATGCATAATATTTTTTAATAAGACAGCATATTGTAGATAAATGCAAGTATACAGTACAGAGATTTGAACCCAGGTATAAAAGTGATCATGCAGTGTGCGTTAAACACAGCAAGTGTCCTTGACCAACAGACAATTCTTTTCAAATCCTTTGCTTCTTGAAACATTATGTGGTAATAGTTTGCTTATTAAAATTGGAGGAAGTAGTACTTGTTTGGAGACAACAATATTCCTAGAAAAACCTGTTTCCACCTTATGGCACCTTTGTTTTTGTTCAGTGCTCAGTGACTTTTCTATTGAAACAATCATAGATGTGTTGCAGTATTTTCCCTTTTTTCATTTCAGTGGAAAACCACTTGTTAAACAAAAATCAATTATTTTATGAAGTTCCAGTTCTTATATATTCTGCTCTCAAAAGGTATTGTCCTTGAGACCATGTACCTTTAAGATGAGAAAGATGTATGCAGTTGGACTGTATGTGAATAGATTTTAATGTCCGCACATGCAAAGACCTTGTGAGCTAATTTTAAAAATACTGAAGGAAAATTGCTTTTTAAAATTACTTTTTTATTAAAAAAACTTAACCTTGAAATCTGGCAGTGTTGTAAAATAAATATTCTTAGTTTAATATGGAAAACTGGTACTTTAAATCTCAGGTCTTTAACATATTTTATTGTGGCTCTTAGTACAGCATGCAAAGCAGCAAAGCAAAATCATGAAATAAGCCAAGTAAGGAAAGTAATATTTATATCCTGAAAAGTGCAGTTAATCAATTTTACTAAAACAGTTGAACTCTATGGTATGTCATATATCTCTTTTGTGTGTCATTTCAGCATTCCATTCTTTTACAAGAACAGATGACTTTTCAGTCATTGCTGCCTTTGAGAGCAAAATAACTTGTATTTATCATTTAACTTTTCGCATTACATCAAATGATCTGGACAAACAACATTTCTGTTGAAAAGTGCAGAATGACCCGGAGGTAACCTTCTTTTAGCCAGGTGCAGCTTCACAAATATGACTCCCTTCAAAAACATTTACTGCAAACTGGATCTGAGACTGTTGAATGTCAAGCAGGTAAACACATTGGGCTAGCATTCGTAAAAGAAGAAAACAAAAGCAGCTGCTTCTTTTGGTAAAGCACTACTGCTTTACAGGAAAAGGGAAGATTAGCAAAATCAGTCCCAGAAGGCCACTGTGGTCTGTGCTATAACAAATCTATCTTTCAGTGGCTTGTGAGCCTGAAATAGATAACTTTCATAACACTGCTACATCCATTCTAATCCAAATAATCCAATCTTGGGTAATGGGACCCAGAGACTATCATGACGACATAAGGCATAAAGCTGGAACCAGCCCTGAATCGTATACCAGTCCATCACAAGGAATATTTAAGCAGCCGTCCACAATCACTTACATGGCTCCTTTTGGTGCCATAGGTACAAGGAGTATATTCAGACTCCATAAAAACAGTGTTCTTGGCCAGTATTCATACCTAGTAGCTATGAAGTAGCAGTGCCAATTACTGTGCCATTGTATCACTCTAATACTTCTTTTTGTCTAGCTATTCCCACAAGTCAAAGAACCTTATATACTGAATTTGGATTTCTGCAAATCACGTGGCTATATTTACTCAGCTCAAGCTCGACCATATCACTTGTATTATGTTTGAGCCAGGGTTCCAGATTCCTTTTTTTATGTGTTTTTTGATTCTTATAATATAATATAATATAATATAATATAATATAATATAATATAATATAATATAATATTGTTGTTCATGTATACTTTTGTATAATTAAGTACTCTTTATCAGTGTTGCTGATCATTTAGTTTCTATGTATATATGTATTTTCTATTATGTTCCTTGAATTTTTTGGATAATTCCCTCCCTGTCCACTTCTGTTAAGGGACTGTCCTCATCCCTATAAAGGCTCACTGAATGTGTTTGGTGCTTTGGGTGAGTTCTTGTGATTATTGTGCTCTTGTGAATTTATTTCATTTTTTACTTTCATGCTTTTTTTTAAATGTTTTGGATTTATGTTGCTTGGACTTTTTTGAATTTGAATTGCCTGTATTGTTTAAGACAAACTCTTCTAGGCCTTTTGTGATCTTTGGAGCTTCATTGTTTCACAGCATTTTTGTGACATTAATACTTTTATTTAAAAAGATTCTTTGTAAGCCCAATTTTGCTTCAAGCCAAAGGCTGATGAATCCTTCCACTTGTGGGACTTGTTACTACACTTTTTTGAAATGTTAAGCTAAGGTACTCCAAGTTTATGACAACTTGTAATGAGTGGAAAGTAGTATGACTGAAATGGGCTAGTTATTCCTTTACTGTTGCCACCTGTGTCTGCTCAGTGACAATTGACCTTTCCAAGAGACATAATTAGATGGATGGGCTCAGAAACAAATAGCACATCTGTGGAGGGAGAGCTAGGGGCCATGTTCAAAATACCTGACCATTTTAGGTTAATGCTTATCTGTGTAACACATCAGCAATTAGTTTTTTCTTTGTTTACTCTCTTCTCAGCATTTTGGATCTTTCCAAGGCGGTATCCATAAAGCCTTGATTTTATATTGTTCATTTAACAGTAATTAAATTTGGTTTGTCATCTTTCTTAACCTTTTTCTTATCAAGCTGATTTAATCAAGATGAGCATTTTCTGAAAGGCCGATTTTGAATTCAAAATGTCATACATACTGTAGATGAGTTAGTTAAAAAATTATGAACAATTTAAAAAGATTTATCTATGAGCAAGCTTTTTATTTAAAAATAACTAGGGGGCTCTGCCCCCTGCTCACTTCACTCGCCCACACCTGGGTTTGGTTTACCGGATATACAATTTAAAGAGATTGTTAGTTTCATGGGAATTGTTACATATGTATTATTTTCATTTTTACTTTAAAACTTTGTAAAAACAATACTTGCCCTTTATTTCCCACCTTGGGCGTGGTTACATCTCTTTCTTGCAAGACGTATAACGCTGCTCGCATTGTGAAGGGGGGAGGGGGGGTGTGGCTGAACGCATGCTGAGGTGAAGCGTTCAAATCATCTGCTGGCTTTCTGCTGTTGGTGAGCTGCGTGTTTTGCTTGTTGCTTGTCATTGTTTTAAGAGCTGGGAGCACATGAAGTGTGTCTGCCAACAGCAATTCAACAACTGCTAGGTTAGATGTCCGCAGATTTGTTTTAAACAATGTCTCACTGCCTTGTCTCGCATGTCATTGTAAAAACAATGCTTGTCCTTTATTTGTGGCCCAGGGCGTAGTTAAATCTCTTTCTCGAAAGGACGTATAACGCTGCTTGCGTTGTCAAGGAGAGGCATGCTAAGGAGATGCCGTCGGATCATCTGCTGTCTTTCTGCTGCTGTCACACTGCCCATCGATCATTTTAAAGCCGTACAGCAGCTGTCCTTTTGCCACTTTGCGTCTCTGCTGCTCATGTTGTGAAGAGGGGGGAGGGGTTAGGTTGGCTGAACGCACAACAAGAGGAGAAGCGGTCGGATCATCTGCTGGGTTTCTGCTGCTGGCGAGCTGTGTGTTTTGCTTGTCGCTTGTTGTTGTTTTAAGAGCTGGGAGCCAGTTAAAGTGTCTCTCACGGGACTTCAAATTGTCTTCCAAGAAGATCACATCTTGTCTCCCGAGTCTCCCTCCCAAAGATTTTTTTTTTATAATAGAGAGAAATGACTTATTGCTCTCTAGGTTAGATTTGCAACTTTTTAATTTTAATTATAGAATGATAATGTGCAAAAGCAAAAACTCATAGAGAAAAAAAACAGGAGGCGAATAATCTCAGGATACAGCAAATAATCGTAATTGTAGTCAACAAAAAGATTAGAATCAGAACATCTTCATGCTATCTTGTTTTGACTTCCTAACTGCTGTCAACAAAGACTGTTTAAGAAAAGAGGTCCAAAGGGAGGACGTCAAAAGCTGTGTGTTGTCATCTTAAACATACAGGAAATTAGGACAGAATGGTGGTGCCAAAATATTTATCACTAGCTGAGTTACCCATCTATAACAGACAGATTACTGTTTCAAAACTGTAGAAGAATAAACAGAATTTGAATTACAATGTTGTAATTTGTTAAACAAATAAATAAATATTCCACTTCATGATGTATATTGATACTAATTTTACAAAATTGTTACAATTACATTGAAATAATAAATGCACTTTTATTTACATAAAATTCATATAAGGTGAAAAAGTGTCAGATGTGATGCATTTGCTTTTTTGTAAATAACATTTTTGGTTGTATTTCATGGAGCATATACAGTATAAACAAAGACATGTTTGGCATCACCCATGAGCAACCAACTTAAATAAAGCTGCACAAGCAAGAAAAAAATCACTTCTTAAATTAATGCTTGAAATTTCTAGTATCTGACCTTGTCATTTGTTTATGGCTATAGAAAAGAAGACAAAAATAGGAAACCATAGATGTTTAAAGAGAACAGAAAATTATTGGGAATCAGATGTATTCTTGGTATGAAAATGATTTGACCCATTCATCACCTGTCAATATTTCAGCTTGTATTATGTGGTTGTGAAATGCTATAACTTTCAATCTACAATTTCAAACATTTTTTTTTGGTTTTCTTGGCTTTTGGAATCCTGCATCAGAACTTTGTTCTGGCATCGGCAGATCTTGGATTTAAATTGGTTCTTTTTCTATAAGGCATATTATTTTAAAATGAATAAAAAAGAAATAAAAGTAGCAAAATATACTGACTTTATTCTAGAAAATGTGACTGGCTACATCCAAATGGATGTACCCTCAACAAAAGTTTTTATCTCTCCAGATCTGTAAGTTTGGCCCCAAGAATGGAACTGAGGTGATGCATTTGTGGCTTTTTAATTGGGTCCCTCTTTAATTCATATGTATACTTTCATGACAGTCTGTTTGTATGAGCCCTTGATTTGGGACTGAAATTGGAAAAAAATACCGCATCACATAGCAAGATCTTTTAAAGAAGCCACCCTGAAGCACCACCACCACAGTAGACTAAGGACAGAAAAAATAGCCTAAACTGTGACAGGGACAAAGATGTATAAAGATACCAAATTTCATGTAAATTGGTTGTATTGTTTTTGAGTGATTTCCGCACATATGGACAGACAGGCAGGGAGACAGACAGACAGACATTCTTAACTTTTTTAATGGTACAAGTGGAACCTCGGTTCACAAACGTCTCGAAAGTTCGCCAAACTTTTGCCTCGGTTCACGACCACACACTCAGTATACGAACAAGCCAGTTTCCCTTTCGGTTTGTGCGCGCCAATGATTTCCGCACGTGTTGCATTGTTCTCGGTCAGACGTGCGTGCTTGCACGTGCGTGCGTGCTTTCGCTGTGAACTCTTTGTGCCCTATTTCATTTCCCTTCCGGTTCGTATGCGCCGATTACTGTATTTAAGCACGTGTTCAGCTTCTCCCTGTTCATTGTTCTCAGTCAGACGTGCGTGCTTTACCTGTGAACTCTTGGTGCTCTACAGTATTCGTGTGCTTTTGCAGTTAACCATGGCTTCTAATCAAGTGAAGAGTGGTGAGAAGAAAGTTTTGCAAAAAATTGAAATCGAAGTAAAGAAAGAAATTATTGAAAAGTATGAGCGTGGCGTTCGTGTTACTGATCTTGCCACCGAGTACAAGAAGTCAAAATCTACGATTTCGACTATTCTAAAGCAGAATCTATCTATTAAAGCAGCTGATGTTGCAAAAGGAGTTACAGCGTTAACCAGGCAGAGGCCTCAAGTGCTGGAAGAGGTGAAAAACCTGTTTCTAGTGTGGCTGAATGAGAAGCAACTTGCGGGGGATAGCGTAAGCGAGGCGATGTTATGCGAGAAAGCCAGGAAGATTCATGGTGATTTGCTGCAAAACTATCCTTCTACGAGTGGCGAAAGTGAGGAATTTAAAGCCAGTAGAGGATGGTTTGAAAAGTTTCGCAAGAGAAGTGGCATTCATAGTGTGTTAAGGCATGGAGGGGCTGCTAGTTCTGACGCTGAAGCTGTGAAAGAATTCGTGAAAAATTTCACAAAATTAGTGGAGGATGAAGGCTACATCCAGTAACAAGTCTTCAACTGCGATGAGACCGGATTGTTCTCCACCCAGTTCCTCCTCACTTCATGCCAGAACTCGACTCATGCAAGGTTAGTTTTCTTGGTGGTTTATGGTTAGTTTTTTGTATTACGGACTTTTCAAATGTTCATTTTTCGGTTCGTAGCGTAAATTGTTGCAATGTTACTTTTCTCTTTTTTCAAATGTTCATTTTTTTCCCTGTGCTTAAAACTCATTTAAAAAAAGTGTTTACAGCAAGTGGTTCGTAGTGTGATTTGTTGCAATGTTACTTTTCTTGGTGGTTTATTAAATTACAGATTTTTCAAATGTTCACATTTTTCCCTGTGCTTAAAACTCATTAAAAAAAAGTTTACACAGCGATCGAGTTGTAAGGCTATTAGCGTGAACTCCTACAATGTTACTTTCTTGGTTGCTTATGGTTGGCTTTTAAATAAAGTTCAGATTTGTTCAAATGTTCCTTTTTTTCCCCTGTGCTTAAAACTCATTTAAAAAGAGTTTACAGCAATCAGGTTGTAAAGGCTATTAGCGTGAACTCCTGCAATGTTACTTTCTTGGTGGTTTATGGTTGGTTTTTAAATAAAGTTTGGATTTGTTCAAATGTTCCTTTTTTCCCCTGTGCTTAAAACTCATTTAAAAAGAGTGTTTACAGCGATCGGGTTGTAAAGGCTATTAGCGTGAACTCCTACAATGTTAATTTCTTGGTTGCTTATGGTTGGTTTTTAAATAAAGTTCGGATTTGTTCAAATGTTCCTTTTTTTCCCTGTGCTTAAAACTCAAAAAAAAAAAAAAAAAGTGTTTACAGCGATTGGTTCATAAGTTTTCTGTTGTTCAAGGTTTTCTCTGTGTTATTCAATGTTTTTACATTTAGTTTACTATTACCCTGTGCATTCTATGGTTTAATTAACTATATTTTTGCTTAAAAACTTAAAAACAATATATATTTACATACAGTTCGTATGGTCTGGAACGGATTAATTGTATTTACATACAATCCTATGGGGGAAATTGCTTCGGTTCACGACCAAATCGGTTTACGACCAGAGTTTTGGAACGAATTATGGTCGTGAACCGAGGTTCCACTGTATATAGATAGATTATGATGATGACATAACATTAACAATCTGTAAGGACCAAACACATAAATTAATTTTAATTAATGGTAAATTTACCCTTAATTTGAATAGAATGTAGATTTCATATAGTTAATAGAAGATTCTGTTTTACCCTTATAAGCTAATGGAATAACCTTAATGCTCCATTATATTTCTGTATTTAGACAATAGAGTGCCCTAATATTGTAGTTAGACAGCCAGAAAGAAACGTGAACTGCTAGACAGAAAGTAGGGATGGGCGGATCAGTACTAAAGTATTGATGCTTTTCATCCTGACCTTTTAATTTAAACATCGATGTTTGCGTTAAACGTATCGATATTACACATTTTAATAATATGTAAGTTTATTAGAAATTATTTTTCAAAAGAATTTGATAGTGGGAACATGATTAAATTAAACATGTCATATTGAGTAAAACAGGAGCTAGTTTTCCTTCTATATTTATCGTCTCCCTGCATTCACAATGGCAGTGCTGCAGTCCACCAGTCAAAGCAGTGGAGCTGTGTATGTGAGGCAATGGCAGAAAGAAAGCGAAGGGTTGCTTGGATTTAATTTACTCCACTGAGTGAACAATAATGAGGCAAAATGTGATACGTGTCAGAAGACCATACATTATTGCGGCAACACCACAAACCTAGTAAAACACATGAAAGTCAGGCACATTGACTAACGCGAGGAGTTAACAATAGAGACAATCAGAAGAGTGCAATCTACTCTTAAAAAAGGCAGTTCCCGGGCAACTTTATATTGTAATCTGAAGTAAGGTTGTTGTAATTCTTTGAATAGAAAATAATCAGTGTCTGTTTTTTGGGAGGAGTATAGGCTTAGAACACATTTTCAAAGTTAATATATTTATTATGTCCATTTTATAAATATATATATATATATATATATATATATATATATATATAATTTATATGTATATATTGTCACACATGTGTGAATAGGAGGCAGCTAAAGGGCTTGAGTAATTTTAATACTACATCAGACCAGGGGGCGGCAGGATGTACTGACTGTCTTTCTCAGTTCCTTGCAGATCATTCCCGGGAAATCCCACCAGGTTTGGGCACCAGGGATGACGGCACTTCCTCTATGGGCCTTTAAAGCCACCAGTTTACCTTCAGTCTGGCAGTTCTGATTTGGACTCGATCTTGTGAATGTCTCTGTTCAAGTACTTAAACTTTTGCAGCCAGGATATAATATACCTTTATGATGTCTGGAGTGGTTGACTTATCACAATAAATATATATATATATATGTATATATATATTACTCGATTTTACCATCACTTCCCATTCCCTAGCTTTAGACTTGAGTGTCACTCGGGATGTAAAAACACTGCTAAAAGCAGTAGTCCCGAGCAGTAACCAGGCAAAGTTATAGATGCATCTTTTCCTCTCACCTGTAGACGTGCCTAATAATAACATTGTCTCGTTAAAAGCGTTTATTTAGCAGCCCAAGTATTACACTCTTTTGACAGTGATACGAGCAGTGATGTTGAGAAGTCTGTCATCAGCAGTGATAACAAAGTGAATCTGTCTTCGGTCAGTGAAATTGAAAAGGACTGTGAAGCCGACAGTGAGTCTGATGAATCTGAAAGTGATGCTCACTCGGTATTTGCATCATTATTATACTTTTTACACATCTGACTGCTGTGGCACGCAGCTGGAGGTGGTACCCAGCCGGGACGCCCAAGAGGACTGGAGGAGGGCTCATACTCCCTCCAGACCACGAGGGGGCGACTGCCCTGGTCGCTGTGGGGACCACGGGTACAGAGCTTTGAAGTTCAACCCTGTAGGGGCCCGTGGTCACCGCCAGGGGGTGCCCCAATGCCTGGAGAGCCGTGGACCTCAGCACTTCCGCCACACCAGGAAGTGCTAGGGGGAAGAGGAACAGGGACACCCTGAGTGCTTCCGGGGATACAGCCGGCACTTCCGCCACACTGGGGCCTGTCAATAGAAGATTGCCAGAGCACACCTGGAGCACATCCGGGGGAACATAAAAGAGGCCACCTCCCTTTATTCAGGGCTGGAGTCGGGTGGAAGAGGATGAGGTCTGGAAGAGGAAAGAGGCGGCCTGAAGAGACGAGGCAGATTGTGGGTTGGCCTGGACTGTTGGGGTGATTGGTGCTGCGGCACTGGGTTTGTGCACTTTTATAATTGTAATTAAACGTGTGTTGGACTACAAACGATGTCCGTCTGTCTGTGTCCGGGCTCTATCCCACACTGCATACTTTTAGTGTTTTACAGGAAAAAATTAAAATGTCATTTTTTGAGCCAAAAAATGCAGTGCTTGTTATTATTCCACAGATTGTTTGCAAGAACTGAACATGTTTGTTAATTTCAGTTAATAAACAAACAAAGAAGTCTGATCTTTCACAGTATATGTAATAGTCTACTAATACAAAGCCTTTAAAATGTGATTTTTTGATGTCCATAAATACTAGTTTTACAGAAGATTAAACATTCTTGCAAGACAACACTCTGGCTGCATCATTATTAGGATTGGGATCGGGATTGGTATCAGCAATATTGGCCTCAATATCACCTGGTATCGGATCAAAAATAAAATGAGCAATATCGCCCATCAATAACAGAAAGGCTTAAGGGCATATAGTTTGCTGACAGTTACCGTTATGTTAACAGTACATGTTGTGTGGTCCTGATGTATCTGATAACATATAGAAACTTTAAGAAATATAACCTAGACACTTGGACCTTAAGTGGAACATCATAGAAAAGAAAAATTTTTGTGTTTATCAACTACTTTCTTCCCAGTTTGGTTTGAATTTCACTAAAACTTTTAAAATGAAAAGACATTTGGACTATGGAGTCTTTTTTGAATCCAAATTATAGTAGTTGCTAAAGCCTTTCTTGTTGCTGTGTTTTGAGCTGTTTTGAACTACTTGGAAACCCTTGATAAATGTAGCTACACAGTCTAAAATTAAAATTGCATGATATCAAAATGGCCAAAAGTAATTTCCAGATGTTGAAAAAAAAACAACAGACTTACACTAACTTAACTAAAGAAAAAAAAATTTAATAAAGAGACTCGCGCACTGCGACTTCACATGTGCACCCAGCATGCCATGTGAACAGGCCCTGCAATGTCATGATTTGACAGTGTTCTTGGATTCCAAGAAACATAAGGAAAAATAATGCTTAAAAACAAATAAACAATAAAATTTGTTCAGTTGGCTGTTTCACCTTATGCCTGTTATGATTATGTGCCACTCTCTGTTAATATTAATTAATATATTCCTATTTTTTATTGGTATTTTTACTGCAATGCCATTTTGAATTTCTGTGATTGCTGCTATTTTGTCTATTTGGCTTTAGAGGTTGCTATGCTGGTTGATAGGCACATGACCCATATCATCAATTTAAAATTGTAGTGATCCATTCTCTCAAAAAATGAAGGCTGTGACATTCAGAAATGGCCAGCGAAGCAAGCCTGACCACCAGCCAGCCAACAGGAGGTGCACCAAAAGGCAGCCTACCTTCTACCACAATGGCTGACTACAACCTACACCAGTGTAAAATACACTTAACTCTTAAACTTCTAAAATATATTGTGAAATGTCCCAAAATACACTCAAAATGCCCCACTAGAGAGGGAGACATTGTCAACCCATTGCTAGTTTAGAGCAATTCAGCAGAAAATCTTCATAAAAATAAAATTTGTTAACAAAAAAAAAGATTCAAAAGCAAAAAAGACCCAAAAAGGATTTACCATTAAGGCAATTCTAAGCAAATATGTCCCAAAATAATAGCCAGAAATTAGAATCCAAGAAACAGAAGCAAAACAGTCAAAAATCCTGTAAACAGAAAGAATTAACAATAGCAAAAACTAATCAACCACCAAGGGCATATTAGAAACCACAATCTGCTGCAATTGCTACAAGTATGAGCCTTTAAGGATGATCGACAGGCTGTTCCAGCTCTTGGGGAACGACCTAGAAATTTAATGGGACATAGCAGAGAAAGCATCCACACATAGAAACAAAACTGATACATAAAAAATACATAATATAACAAGCAAAAATGAAAACATTAACATAAATGATAATAAGCAAAGGACCATAAATGAAAAACAAGGACTTAAAAAAGTAATTTAAATGTATAACCTTAACATGGCAGTGCTCTTTTTGACTTTTCTTATCCTGGTTTTTGACTTTTGCTTTGTTCCCTTTTGATTTTAATATTTGTTGTTTTTGGTGCCTGATCATTTGAGATCCTATAAATTACGTTTCTGAGCTGTTTTCTGACTGTTCTTTTGTATTTTTTTTTCTGATCATCTCCTGGTCCTCTATTGCCTTACTATCTATTTTTTGGACAATCTGCCTGTTTTTCAGCTTTGTAGTCTTTCTGCTATTGTTTGATTTGAAATTGGTTCAGAATAACACCACACAGTATAATATGCAACTGTCAAGAAAAATGTATAGAAATTTTATATCATTATTAGAAAGAAAGTCTACTTGGCACTTGTCATCTCTGTAGCACAAGTAATGTTACAGAATAAATGACGATACTTTGGATTAAAAGCCTTTTTTTCCCTTGACTTTACAAAGTGAAACATATTTTTTATAATGATGAATTTTTCATACACCACATTTATTGAACTACATTTTTTGCATTTATTACTGATTTTCTTTTGCATAGTGCACAGTTATAATGTTTTCTTTCTGCCTAGATATACCGTAACAATAAAACACCTAAACCCTGCATATAATTACTTATATCTTGCTGCTTTGACATTCTTGCTATTTCTGCTATTGATTCTTTATAACTATTATCCAGTCAACTCTATAAGAAAAAGACTTTTGTTGTATCAAGCATATATTTAACAAAAGACTCTTTTCTTTACTGTCCATTGATTAAACAGACTACTGGGAAGGTTTCTAAGCCATAAATGCTCTATGCTGAGAAATTGGAGTAGTTGGGAGGAGGGACTGTAGACAATTTGGTTAATATTTTCATATATGTGGATATTTTTAAATTTTGTTTAATTTTTTAAAGTATACTTGGGTCTTTTCTGTCATGAATTGGAACTGCTTATAGAATCCTAGAATATGTTTTAGCTGCATGGCACTCCTGGAATATTTAATTTATTTTCATGTCTAATCTTTGAACGAGAATGTATTGGGGTAATTGGGTCTTTGATCACTTTTTGATTAAATTATTATTTTTTTTTATTTTATATAATCTTGTGAAAATTGTTTTTCTCAAGAAACTCTTTGGTGTGGGGCTATATCATACTGGATTAACAACTCCAATTTCCTTGATTTAAAAAAAAAGCTAGCATAATCAATTAAACATAACAAGTAGGTTCTGAGAAGTTTGCATGACCTAAATGACTAATTGATTTCACAGTATACATTGGTGTTGTGAAATAAATGCTGGTTTGGTCATTTGCTACAACCAGAGCCTACATAAAAAAGAACACAGTGGTTTAACAAATAGTGTTCATATTGTTGTATTATTTCAATCTCTGGGCAACTGAAACCTTGAAATGTCTGACTTTGACAGTTACAGTGAGGCATTAGGCAGGCATATTGCCATTGACACACCTCTGCTGAATGATTCACTGGCTGAAAGTGTATCCGAGAGAGGATTTGCAGCATTGCTCATAATGGCACTCAGTTTTGTTTTAATTCTCTCCTTTGCTACTTCCTGTGGCGGGTCCAGAATGCATCCCACAGATGAGCCTACACTTTTAATTAGCTTGTTGATTTGGTGTGCCTGTCTTGAAGTGATGTTACCAGACCAGCACAACACAGTATAGAAAGTCCGACTGGCCATCACTATTTCAGAAGATGTGAAGGATATTACTACCCACATTTAAGGAACATAGTCTTCTAAAAATAAATGAGCCTGCTGTGCTCTTTCTTATACAGTTTCTCTGTGTTATGAGATCAGTCCAACCTATCATTAAGAGCACCATGTCTACATTCACACCCTTAGTTGCTGGACGTAGATGCTTTACTGTATGGTGCAAAGAAAGTCAATAACCAATTGCTTAGTTTTGCTGAAGTTAAGTTGCAGGGAAGTCTTTCTGCACAAAAGAAACAAAGTTTTCCACCTGACTCCTACACTCTGTTTCATCCTCCATATCAAAACAGAATCATCTGAAAACTTACTTGAGTTACTCCCAGGGACACACACGTTTGATCTTTGAAGACAGCCTTGGCGTAAGTGCTTCCATTTCTTAACATTAGTAAAGTCCTCAATGAACAAATGGCACGCAAGTCCAGATTCATTAACTTAAAATGTTTAATATTATCAGCTGCAAAAAAACATTTACATTCATAAGAGACTATTATTACATGGCTAACACTTTCACTGAATGTGTCTGCTTCACTCTGACGAACACCATTTAAATCCTGTGCATGTAATATGTGTGAGTGTGAAATCAATTTTTCAATTCAATATTTTTTTCTCTTCAAGCTCTGTTTTGACTATATGTGAAACCTACATAAAAGCATAACATACCACCACCATGAACATCCTAAGACCCTTCTGCAGGGTTGCATTTCTCTAAATATCAAAAGTAAATCTATCTATCTAATTGTCAGATGGGGACTTTTTTTTACACTGGGTGGTTCCATTTCTCTCTTAGGCAAAGGAGCATTTAAAACACAGTAGATGAAGAGGCGAAAGGCACCCATTGTTGGAACTGGGGTGAGAAGTTAAAGGGCAAATTTCCTGGGTAATCCTGTTACTGATTATTGTGATGGCTGTCTACAGGATATCGGTATTTGCTGTCTTGCAAAAGAATCACCGCTTTGAAGTTTTAACTGGTTAAACATACAAACACCATTAAATTGTCATAAAAGAACTGCTCCTTCCTTGGAAAATGTTTATATTTACCTGACTTGGAAATTAACATGTCTGAGAATATTGGTTTCTAATCAGTGTACTCATTGGTAGTTGGTAACAATACATTTTGTTAACTTGTGTTTACACTATTTGTTAACCCCAGGAAATTTGGATGTGCCATTGTTTAATCCATCATCCTGTTGATCTAGGCAGAAACTGAAGGACATTTAAACTACTGGGTAGGAGAAAGCAGGGTGAGGAACGGTCCACTGAGAACGCTGCCAAGACATTCGCACAGAGCACAGGGACTTGCAGGCAGATAAGGGTACATGGCTGTTGCGACATGAGGCACAAGGACAGCAACACTTACCTCCAGGGAGGAAGAGACAGCTCTTCAAGAAGACGGTTGTGGGTCCAGCGAGATAGGGAAGCCGCATGAAAGGACCAGGCAAAGCTTGCAGAGGAGAAGTGAGGCGTGCCTAGGTCACAGCAACACAAGGGGCCCAGAGTGGGAAAAAAGAACAACGAAGAGACGCTGACAGGGATTCAATGATTTGACAAAACTTCTATTGGGAAATGAGTGTCCGGTGAACAGAGTGCATCTGTGGACAGTTGGACGATTAATTGTTGAGGTAACACAGTGTGCAAACTGGACTCTGCACCACTGAAGGTTGTATCCTCCAATTCTTGTTTTTAACAGAATTTTAGAAGTGTGGACTGTGTGCTTTCCTTTTTAGAAAAAGGAATTTCATTCCTGATATTGTTAGATTTTTTTATGTTCATTTATCTTTTTAATGTACTTTATATTGTCTTGTGTAATAGAAGTTACTGTTGCTTTTCCTGAAATTACTGTTGTGTCTTTCATTGTATGTTTACTCACCGCCCAATTTAAAGAAACCTGTGTGCTATTATTGTTAAACTTCAAGAGTTCCCAGTCTCTTAATAAAACTGGGTGGCGTAGTCAGATATTTTAACGGTGTCTAGATTAGATTATCTGTAAGTGTGACCAGACACCTGTCACATAATATATATTAAAACAACACTGCCTGTGTGTATGCGTGTGCCTCCAGTTCCTCTGAGCAAACTGATTGGTCAATTTGGCTTTTGTCTGATTGGTCAATTTGGTTTTGATAATGTGGTTGATGGTGGAAGTGCTGGGCAAGAGAGATTGAGGTACACAAGGAGTGAAGGCTATGGAGGCACGCTGACAGTCGCCTTCAATGATGTAGTACTAGGGTGTTGAACCGTGTTAGCCATTATGAATGTAGAGAAAAGGCAAGCAAAATGACACCTTTTATTGGATAACTAAAAAGATTACAATATGCAAGCTTTCGAGGCAACTCAGGCCCCTTCTTCAGGCAAGATGGAAAGTATTTGCAAGAATACGAATGATATTTTCATAGCAGGTAATGGTGGCCCATCTATCATTGGTGGTAGTCAAAAATTGGCCAGGAGGCAAGCAAGGTGCCTCCAAATGACAAATTTTGAATAGCAGGCTTTACAGGAACATGCTTGAGAGTGTCGGACAAGAGAGGCTCAGGCACAGATACTGAGGAAAGTCATAGGAGGAATGCTGAATGTATATGTACCCTAAGTTCTTGTCTATAAGCCGGACTCATGTATTAGCCGGAGACCAAAAATCATACGAATTTTTAAAATAAAATCGTATCATAGATAAGCCGGACTCATGGATAAGCCGAACGTACTATAACCTATAACTAATAGAAGGGAGGGAGGTCAGTGGTCTCACTCGCGCCCATTTAATTTCTTTAAGGGGGGAGAGAGTGTGAGATATTGCCGTCTCTCTCACTCCCCGCATGGCGCGGTTGGAGCGGCCGGAGCGCGTTCTTTCTGCTCTGGGCGTCGCCGAGTCAACACGAGCGCGTAGCGGTCATTTAAATTGTGATTTTATATGTAAGCATATTTAAATATATATCGCGGATTTCTGCGGACAATGGGTCTTTTAATTTCTGGTACATGCTTCCTCAGTTGGTTTGCCCAGTTGATTTCATACAAGGGACGCTATTGGCAGATGGCTGAGAAGCTACCCGGCTTACTGTTCTCTCTCTCTTGCGCTGACTATCTGTGATCCTGACGTATGGGGATTGAGCAGGGGGGCTGTTTGCACACCTAGACGATACGGACGCTCGTCTAAAAATGCTGAAAGATTATCTTCACGTTGCTATCTTTTGTAAAGCTGATTCCTGAAAAGACATGCTGCACAGTGCTTCGCATACTTAAAAGCTCGAAGGGCACGTATTGATTTTTGACTGAAAAACAAACTCTCCCTCTCTCTCTCTTTGTCTGCTCCTGACGGAGGGGGTGTGAGCTGCCGCCTTCAACAGCTTTGTGCCGCGGTGCTTCGCATACTTAAAAGCCAAACAGACATATTGATTTGTGTGCTTCACTCCTTTGTAGAGGAAGATATGTTTGCATTCTTTTAATTGTGAGACGGAACTGTCATCTCTGTCTTGTCATGGAGCACAGTTTAAACTTTTGAAAAAGAGACAAATGTTTGTTTGCAGTGTTTGAATAACGTTCCTGTCTCTCTACAACCTCCTGTGTTTCTGCGCAAATCTGTGACCCAAGCATGACAATATAAAAATAACCATATAAACATATGGTTTCTACTTCGCGGATATTCTTATTTCGCGGGTGGCTCTGGAACGCAACCCCCGCGATGGATGTATAAGCCGGACTTATGTATAAGCCGATATTCTATTTTTTCATTTTCACAACTTTTTTCCTTAGATAAGCCGCGGCTTATTGACAAGAACTTAGGGTAGGTAACGTGGCTAGTTACTAATAAAATAAAAATAAAAGGGTGCTGATCTAATGGAGCTCTTATTTATTTTCTTTATCACACTACACAAAATAATTAATCATTAACACAGGATTATGCTACTTTACACCCAGCCCATATGGAGTTCTCTTTTTCTCTATCTCTCTCCGTTCTCATGCTGAAACTTATTCAGTGTTGACTGCTGGTTGTAGATGAGGACTCACCTTCCAGCACTATCTGGTTTTCTAGCATCCATGACTAGAAGGGACAGGGCCTGCTATGGGCATCACAGCCAGAGTTGAGTGCCGTCACTGGGCATCTAGCAACCCAACTAGCAACCTGGATAAGCTAAAGAGCCATTCATCATTAAATTAAATAATTAATTCCAGGTTTTCTGCTTCCAATATACAGCACTGGAAGTTCAGGCACCTTGCATATTTTTTAAAAACCCTACATGGTTTAACTTTATAAAGTTAAAATAACCCTGCTCTTTCAAAGCAAAAAAAGTTTTTGTTAGAGCTATGTTTCTCCCCTTCTGAATTAGGTGAGAAATAAAAATACATAATCTGTGTTTGCTTTGAAAGCATGAGTGAGTTTTTGACACATCAGCAGTGAGTTTTGATCATGTATTTCAATGACTGAGTTATAAATGATAGTAAAATCAATCATTTTTTTATGCAGCACCATACATAACCTTAGTAAAGTAATGGAGGCTTTGCAAACATTTGAATGTAATTCTTTTGAGTACAATTGTTTGTGCAATTATCTTTACATTTTCTAACATGCTTATCTTTAACTGTGGTTATTCCACAAAAGTGGCGACATAAGCAGCTCCATATGTTCACTGCAAAATTACATTTATTTGTTTAGTGTTTCAAAACATCCACATTGACCAGCCATTCATGTGGTTTTAAAGCATGAAGCACACCACTTTGAAGCCATATTAATATTTAAGATATTTCAAAATGCATTTAAGATACTGTATCTTGTAATGAATTGCAGATATCCGAAAATATGTCTTTTTCAAGATATCTTAAATGCATTTCAAGATATCTTGAAATGATATAGTTTCCTAAAGATATCCCAAATGCATCCCATGATGTTAAAGTAACTCTTTACTTATTTTGAGATATCAGAAGTGCTATTCAAGATATCTGAAAATGACTTCCTGTAAATTATGTATGTTTTCAAATGGACTTCCAATCTATTTTAAGACATCTTTAAATGCATTTGAAATATAGCAAAATGATTAGGACTAATTTTGAAATATCTTGAAGTGCACTGTACTGTAGGTGTTTGACAATGGACAGGAAGCTATTTTAAATCATCTTAAAATGTAATATGGGTAACTTTACTGGAAGTCGATTTCAAGATATCATGAAAATTATTGAAGGTCAATTTGATGTTTTTCATAATGTATTTGAGACATTTTAAAATGTAAAGGGACATATTATAAGGTATCTAAAAAAAGACTTTCAGATATCTTAAAATTCTTGGAGACTAACAAGCCTGTCCCTTTACCTCTTACTGTGGGAAGGCAGGTATAACAGAAGTTGATTCCAGAAGAAAAGTACTTGATGCTGCTGTATTTCCTGGACAGATTCATGTCTCAATCAGTGCTACAACTTGGAGTCCACTTTGGGTGGCAAATGCTGAGTTAAAGCCCACTTTGTTGACTGAAGACTTCACAGTTCCACAGGATGAAGGGAATATCTGAAGGCGTCACTTGATGAAGCAGTGTTAGCATTTGTGGCATTACACCCTCTCCTGTCAGTGGGATGAGGGAAACATCTAGTATTAATCAATGGAATGTATTGAAAACACATGCTGAGGAACACAAGTTTAGACAAGCAGTGTATCTGGTTAAATAAGAGTATTCACTGCCTTGATCAGTGTCCTTGCTCAATGGATTTACATACGTATTCTGGCAGTCTGTACATAAGTAGGTCTTAACATTACAGCTGATGATTCCCATAGAACTCTGAATAGCTGATTGAACATGGCTGCATTTATAGAGGTAATTAACAAGACAAAGCAAGAATGCTTTCTTGTGAAACAGAAACTGGTCATCAATGCAACAAAAAGATGGAGCTTGATCGGTATAATAAATGCAGAAATGTATACTTAATAAAACTAAGAAATAAAAACAGCAGAGAATAAAACTATAACTATGCTTTCCACAAGTTGTCTAGGCAGTCTCTTTCTGGAAGTGTGCTTCTCTTTTCTTCCAGGTTGGACTTTACTATACTCTGCATCACACTGGTGCCCTTGAACCCTCCCTGGCAACCTTTTGCCAGTCCTGCACCCCTTCACGCTAGCTAACTATCTATGTGAGTGGCATGACACAACATTTACTATGTTTCAGGCTGTAAGATGAACATGATGATCTGGTCAGTTTAAGAATTTGATGAATAGCTCTTTATCTTCACCACAGATCTGTTTTAAGTTAAAGTATTTTATTTTAGCTGTGTTTTGTTAATTAATGTTTATGTACTGAAAATAATGTCATTATACTCCAGTGGGATTAACAATGCTGAACGTGAGCCATTGTGACTAAAGAAGCACCTGGCAATGCCAGGTGGTTACCAGCTGGACACAGCTTTGTCCTGCCTTTTGAGTAGCCTGGCAGCAGTTTGTTTAAGTTTGCTAGGGGAACAGAAGTAATCTAATAGACACTACAATTAGAGAAAGGACATAAGCCCTTGGCACTCTTGAAACAGTAGTGGACCAAGGCAGCAAAACAGCATCTGCCCAAGGCAGTTTTAAAACTGAAGAGGAAACACATAAAATAAAACAGAATAATTTCTGTTGCATCTAAGCTGGCAAAGTCCTAAGAATAGCATGACTTCTGTGGCTGCTGGCCGTTACTGCTATTTTAGCAGCTGTTATTTACTGTACAGTTAAGGCTCAGGAAAAAGTCACTTTTGTGTGAAAATTATCAAATTAAAAATACATGCACATATTCAAAGAAGCACAAAAAGTGCACATTTTCAAATAAAAAATAGGGTCTAATGGAAAGCAGTGTCTCACCTGCCCATATATCCGTCAAGAGACAAACAATTTAAGTTGTTAACATACATTATTATGACAATATATGTCTTAACATCCAGGATAAGGCAGTTTGATCTCAGAAATTTACCATCCACAATAAACCTGGCATATAAAACATAAGAAAAACATCAAGCCAATTACCTACTTACAAGGAGCACAGCAATTAAGGAAAAGTACAGTTCAGCTGAGTTCAGGGATTAAAAATGTCTTTAAATATGAAAAGGGTCATAAAACTATGAGTCATAATTCTGAAGAGTAAAGTGAAGAGCAGGGCCGTGTCAGTGATGGCACAGGAAGGTAGCGCCTTTTTCACAGGCAAAGCCATATTAAATAATTTAAAAACATTGCCAGTAAATAGGAGTGCATTAAAGTGATTGTTTAACTCTTTCTGTTTCAATATTGACTACACTTTTCATGTGGCATCTGGCAGCTATATGGTTCTATCCTGACCGGTGGCACACATCTGAGGAAACCGCTTTTAGATATGACAGCTCTGTATTTGCCAAGGTGCCCTTGCTTTAGATTATTGAGTAGGATAACTCCATTCAACCTTTGCCAATCACATCGTACTTTCAGCAGCACTACTGTGAACACAATAAAAACTGAGAGGACACTTTTAAGAGCTGCCTCTTGGACTGTCTTGCAGGATGTCACCTGGTCAATTTTACTGTCATTCACAACATATCTACACATGACTGTGGAGTCCACCATAGAAAATGTGTATTTTTCTTCATAAATAGAGGTACATTTTCAAAATAAAAGCCAATCACTAGGATATGTTCTTAGTTTTATGATAGTTTTTTCTTTTCTCAAATTTTCACTAGTAAAGCAACCAGCAACATTTTATAAATATAAAGGTGTATGTCAAGAGTGTGACTGTTGGACCGTCTTTATCAGGAATGACTTAAAGTGTGCAGGCCAGCCAAGCTGAAACTTGAAATGAGGGAGTTAATATGGCTTTCTGTTTCATTCACAGCATTAATCTGTGTGAACTAGAAGAAGAATTCCAACAATGTACAGTGGATTGAGAAAGTATTCAGAACCCTTCACTTTATGGACACTTCATTGTGTTTCAGATTTAATTTTAAATAGGATGAATGTGACATTTTTGCCTGTTAATCTACCCTCAATAATCCCTAATGACAAAGTGAAATCATGTTTTCATAAAGGTTTTCAGACTTATTAAAAATCAAAAACTATAATTGCTCATTTATATGAATATTCAGACCTTTTCCTGTGGCACACCAAATGTGCATTAATGATCCTAGAGCTGTGTCTATAACTTGATTGAACATTGTTCTGAAAGGCACACACCTGTGTATATAAGGTCCCACAGTGCACACTGCATGTCAGGACAAAAAACAATGCCATGAAGTACAAGGAGCTCTCTATATTAATGATAAAACTGTGGTGAGGCATAGATCATGGCAAGGGTTTAAAGCCTTGTCTAAAGCTATGGGTCTTCACAGAAGCACAGCAGCCTCAATAATTCTGAAATGGAAGAAATTTTGAGCCACCAGGAATCTCCCTAGAGTTAGCCGTCCAGCCAAACTTAGCAACAGATTCAAGAAGGGCTTTGGTCATTGAAGTTGTCACTGGTTATTTTAACAGAGCTTCAGGAGTCCTCTGTTGAGATGGGTGAACCTGCCAGAAGGATTTCCATCTCATCAGTACTCCATCAATCTGGCATTTATGGTAGAGTTACTAACTCCCACTTGGAATTTACCAAATGGTACTTAAAGAATAGTGTAAGGAAAAAGAATTTCCAGTCTGATGAGACAATAATGTAACACTTTGGGCAGAACTCCAAGCACTATGTCTATTAAAGATCTTGCTTTCCTCATCTCCTGCCTAATACCATCCCTAGAGGGAAGCAAGGAGGTGGCAGCATCATGACATGGCATTGCTTCTTAGTGGCAGAGGCAAGGAGACTGTATTAAGAGAAAGGTAAAAGCAGCCAAATATGGAGAGATCCTTGAGGAAAACCTGCTCAAGAGTGCATACAACCTCAGAAAGGGCCAACAGTTCACCTTTCAGCACTACAATTAGCTGAAGCATAAAGCCAAGAGAACACTAAACTGGCTTCGGAATAAGTGTATGACTGTCCTTGTGTGGTCCTGCCAAAGCCAGGACTTAAACCTCATAGAATATCTGTGGAGAAACATGAAGATGGAAGTTTACAGACACTTTCCATCCAATCTAATGGAGCTTAAGAGGATCTGCCACGAAGAATGGGATAAACTGTCCAAATCTGGGTGTGCAAAGCTTGCAGAGACTTACCCAAGAAGACTGAAAGCTGTAATTGCTGCCAAAGGGGATTCAACAAAATACTGAAATAAGGGTTTAAATACTGAATATGAATGAAGAATTTCACTTTTTGATTTTTAATAAATTTGCATATCTTTCTGAAAACACATTTTCACTTTATCATTATGTGTTATTGAGTGTAGATTGATAGGAAAAAATTGACAAATGTATTCATTTAAAATCAAATCTACAACACAGTAAAGTGTGCAGAAAATGATGGGGTCTGAATTCTTTCTTAATCACTGCAGCTATTTCCATCCACAGATATGTTTTTAAAAGGTGTCTGGAGTGCTTGCAGCCTGATGACTCAGAAGGTTTGGACAAAGTACATTTCTGAGAGAAACAGCGAGAGGAAGACAGAACACTAGGGTGAGCATGGTGTATTATAGTCGCTACTAGCACTACGCTAATGTGCTTACCTACTTCCTACAAATGACTGGAGACTTGCTTGGTATCCTTAATCTTTTTGCTCTATTCTCTGCAGGCTCCTAGTATAAAGTTCCATGCTATAAGACTGCAGCATACAGTAGATGGTATTAGAGCCTCTTGTAGTTCATGAAACCAGGAACATTACTGTACTGTGTAGATCAGTTTCTACGGAACACAGACAATAAAAATATGAAAAATACAAAAATTATTTATTACAAAAAGATCAAAAATCAAACAGTCTTGTGTCAATGCACATATTAGATAACTCAGCTCAAGTGCAATGGCTTTCAAAAAATTACAAAAGGAATAAAGAAAAAAAACTTTAAGATTCTTTTTCTTTCTGACTTCCTAATGTATTCATTGAATAAAGAAATCTTCCAAAAATAAAACTTAAAAAACAAAATGCCTCTGATATATTTTCCAACCTTTCTCTCTAAAGGTATCTCTTAAATGAAATCTACTGACTTACAGTTCAAGAGCTCCCCACACTTAATCCAACTGCTTCACCTCCACTATTACAATAAATCAGAGATCTCAAATCCCAGCATCACTTTGTCTCTAATGCAGAGTTTCTTAAACTATGAGTTGCAGTCGGTGATACACAAGTAACCATTGTATTCATTGTGAATGGGTTGAGTGTGGTTTGAAAAGTGAGTCGTGGTGGGTAGATTAAGCTCAGACGTTTGGCCAAGATTCTCGAAGGTGGACTCCCCCAATATAAAGAACGTCTGTGAATCTCAAAAGGGAACACCTCACGCTATGAAGATTTCCTGTTCTAATGCGGCAACCATAAGGCAGTTACAGCTCTTCAGCTCACTTTGCCTGTTCCACTTCACACTTCCCCTTCTCAAGTAAATCAAAAGTCTAAACACCTCCTAGCACTGTGCAACCTTCTCAGAAGACTACCACATACAATGAATCCGTACAGCAACTCCACAGTACTCCTCTCTGGCTATTCAGAGAAATACTGTCATACAGACGGCACACTTGCAATGCTGCATACCTCAAGCAGGCAACTACTCATATTTTAGAAGATTCGACTGCACATGCAAGCTGCATGCCTCACACAGCCCTCCCGTTCAGACCCATTCCTAAACCTTGTACAGATATCCTTTTCCTGCGCATTCTTAGGGCCCACAGTTCACTTAAAGCTTCTATCATTCTCTCTGCCAGCAACTCACCTTTTCTTTTCTTTCTCCCTACAGTTATGCCACAAAAGCTTACTCAACACTCCTACAGACTTTTGAACGCCTCTGCACTCCTTCCAACTTTTGCACGCACCACTGCCACTTGGAGCAGAACTCCGCACAGGCACTCTAGAATCTCTTACAGATGCCTTGCCCTGCACTGCTTCAAACAACTAGGTAAATTAAAAAAAAAACTGTTTTATCCAAGCATGAACATCTATAAACAGCTTCACTATTATCTAATTGAAACAACAAGTGACATGGTCTTGTCACACCTAGACATTTTAGGTACACAAACATTTTAAAATACTGTACTATTAAAAACAGCATGCAGTTTTAAGTCTGATACCTGTTTTTCATCAGTTTTTCAGTGTTGAATTGGAAGATATTGACAAGTGGGATTAAGAAACAGAACACAGCTTCAAATGTATACTATCTTGAAAACGTGAAAATAATATTTTAATAAGGGAGGACTAAGAGGTAGACATAAGTCAAGATTTGTGCCAAATTCATTAACAGGAGGTCAAACTGATCTGTTGTCAGAGTCCAAAACAAAAATATAAAAATCAAAGTTCAGAGAGAACAATGTCTAATGCTAGGAATGTTGTGAAACTGAACTTTCACAAAAATTTGTTTTGTCTCCATAAACTCACAAGGTTAGGAAGTGCAGAGCATAACCTTTATCACCTAGACAGTGAGTAACATCACCGACTGCACAATTCTGGGTCAGTTGCTTAAAAAAATGATTGCAACAAAATGTAGGAACATACAATAAACAGACATGACATTTGAAACACGCAAAAATAATTCAAAAATAGTAAATACACTTTTCTCAAATAAACACGTATACTGTATGTAGCAGCTGGAGTGGTTCACAGTGCCACACAGGATTCGATTGGCCTTTGAGAGAGGCAGGATTTTTCCAGCTGGGCCACTGACATTTGTTGTTACACTATATCTCTCTATTATATAAAAAAAATCCTGGGACGAGATGAGACTTTTTCAGAGAGATAATTTCAAGTCCCGCAAGACGAATCTTTGTGTCAAGAGATTTAACCACGCCCATGGTCCACTCACCTCTCATTCGTGTGAATGCTATTGTCAGACACAATTCCTGTGCTTTCAGCTCTTATAAATTTTTATGTTTTCCTCATTTTAATACAAGACATACAATCTATTTGTTTCCTTCAAGCGTATCCGTGAGAAATAAAAGATTTTTTTATTTGGTGAAAGTGAAATCCACAAATACTACAGGCAAAATATCCGAATCTACAATGATCTGTTCGCTTTCGCATCATTCAATGCTCATAACGTAGATTTACACGATTCAGGACCATACGCTATGGGAATCGGTGGTCCCGCAACAATTAAAGCTACTAAGTTTAATTTCAAAGAAACCACAATTCGGTCAGGTTTATATTTATGATCACGGAGAAGCGATGCAACATAGAATCGAAAGAGTTAAACGATTGGATGTATTAGAAATTCTACATCCAAAAGTATCGCACTTTACACAAAATTTATCTGAAAAACACGGACAAAGAAGTTGTCTTGGATTTCTGTATGAATCCGAAAGATCATGCTCGCATATATAATAAACCAACATGTGACGAATTGTCAGCGATAATAGTTTTCAAAGATGGAGATATCAAAGACAGAGTTGATATTCATGTTTATCCAAAAGCAAAGCACAATTCGTCGCAAGCGGTAGATCTGGGAAATGACTAGCACGTAGCGCCTGCACAGGGGTTTGCGAACAAAGCGAATAGGGGGCTCTCCCCCTAGTAATGCAAAACTCCTACATGAAAAATAGTTAATTAAGCAAAACTAAGACATTTGAGGCAATTTTATAATGAAACATATATTTATGCAATGTAGATGACTTCACAAAATGCTTCTTTTCTATACCTGGCTTCATAGGACTAACCTACAATATCACAATATGAAAACGGTTTCTTTTCAAGTTTGAGATTACTCTGCTAACAAGGAGATAAAAATGGATGTGGAAAAAGAGAAAAGGTGGTAAAACCACAGCAGCGCATCAAACTCATGAAAAATATGTAGGTAGATGCAAGAAAATGTGCTAAAATGAGAGATGTATTTGCCCCAACACCATCTAACATTACTTCAGCGTTAACCAGTGCTGCTAAAGAGAAAGAGCGATATCATTACCCAAGGACGAGGAAAGTTCATCCAGCCATAGCCAGTTGCAGCAAATGCAAGGGCTAAATACAGATTCTGAAGGTTCTGAAAATGATTAAAAGTAGGTAATGTTAACATTAACAAAAGACAAATATATTATACATTTTCTTACGTTTCAAGACCTCGTTAAGATGAACTTGATGATTTTTTCCAGCATTATTAAGCCAAACATCTCCAAATGCAATTGTGAACAAGGGATTTTCTAGAAAAGACCATTCAAAAAGAAAATGATTGTTTTACTGTGAAGAAACACATATACCCTTTTACTGAGCTTGTTTAGCAATTTCAAATTGTGACGATTTATTTTTTAAGGGACATGATGCATGTTCACATTAAAATCAAACAACATGAAAGAAGAAATGGAGATGGTGTTTGTGTGGATGCCTATCTTATGTAGTCAAGCAAGTCTGGTATAGCCAGTTTGCTGAAGGAAAACCAACTGTAACTTTGGAGGGAGCAATCTAAAAAGAAATGTTTAGTTCTTGAGTGCATTATTGCAAAACTAGAACTAAGTTATAGGTTAGGCTTGACTCTAAAACTACATATACTCTTGAGGACACTATAGCAGACCATGGGACTTTTCTGGAGCTAATTTTACTGCTTAGTAAATTTGACATATGCCTCAAGGAGCACTTGAATTATTGCATTGAAAAGTGTAATACAATACAGTACATGAAGCAGGGAGAAAAGGGAGGGGCTTGCTCACCTCTTTAATGTACAAAACTACTGTCCACAGGATCATTCAAGAGGCCATTGACAATGATATATGCAATGTAGATACTTCTCAAGATATTACTTTGATGGATCACTTTTCCATTATATACTACGATATGGTAGAGACTGATTGCTTTACAGGATTGCGAGTCATCATTTATAATGCTGAAATGCAAACATGAAGTTGATGAACAAGGACTGTGAGGTAATTGCTCAGGTCACCATAACCCAGCTGCGGTGGGCTGGCGCCCTGCCCGGGTTTGTTCCTGCCTTGTGCCCTGTGTTGGCTGGGATTGGCTCCAGCAGACCTACCCCCATGACCCTGTGTTAGGATATAGCGGGTTGGACAATGACTGACTGACTGACCATTACCCAGAAAAAAGGGGCAAAAAAAAATTTAAGTTCAGGTGAATTCAAAAGTGACCAGACATTCTCAGATGCAGAAACACCATACAAAATTCAGGTTCACAATGTAATCTTAGACAAGGTCATAGACAGTCTTGTTAGACGATTAATGGACAATTTCATGATGTTTTTGATTTTTTGCCGGCATTTCCCTAAGATTTGCCATAAAGGACTAGATTCATCTGCACTTGAAGTGTTAAGCAGAAGACTGGTGCCATTTGACAGTAGGGCCACTACAGAGTATTTAAAGTTACAACTGACCAGTGTGGCCTCGTACTGGGACAAACTAAAAACCACAGCTCTTGAGGACATTCACACTCTCAAACAAAAATTGAAAAGCAAATGTAGAGTGGACAAGAATTTGACCTTATTTTCAAAGGTTGCACATCATGCAGTAACTACATTTTATGTTGTTACTACGCTTTATGCAAATACGGGTTATTCACAGATGTGTGTGTTGGATAACATGATGTTTGTAATGGTAATTGCATGCACGCATGGAAAGTGAGCACATAGGTTTTTGCGCATATGTGAGAATAGCACGCACCTTCGATTGTTGTGATTTCGAGACTTAAAAAAATAAAGAGCGTTCTAGCAAGTGAGAAATGGTGTACTTTGTAGATAACATTTGCCGACGAAAATGGCTGAACTTTCGCTGCCACCACCACCTCCTTTCTTACCTTTACCTGGTGATCCTTCTGTGCCTTGGACTCGCTGGTTTGAAACTTTTCAAACTTATCTGATCGCGCTTGGCTTGGACTCCATACCTGGCGCACGCAAGCGTGCCATCTTGCTCCATTGTCTGGGCACAGAAGGGCAGCGTGTTTTTCATACATTGGGGGCAACCGACTCACACAACACGGCAGTTCAGGCCCTAAATAAACACTTTTCTGGAACACAGAGCGTCCTTTTATGGTAGTTTCACTTTCGTCAGCATAGCCAGTAGATGGGTGAATCAATCAGGAATTACGGGAATTAGCAGGGCACTGCAATTTTGTTCCGCTTCAGAATGAGATGATAAGAGATTAGCTGATACAGAAAACGCATAGGGCACCTGTGAGGGAGAGATTATTGATGGAATCTGACGAACTCACACTAGAGAAAGTGATAGAGATTGCGTGCCACATTGAATCAGCAGTGCGAGCACAACGCAGCTGACAGCAGCTCCTATGTGGAGACAGCTGCCCCAGTCCTGCAAGCGCGGAGAAACCCCAGTATTTCAGGACAATATTGTGGGAATTGTGGATCTAACCATCACCAGCACAGGGACTCAATTTGTCCAGCAAGAGGTCAGAGATGTAGAAAGTGCCTGCATCTGGGCAGCCCTCACCTTCACATTCGGCACCAGCATCCATCCATGCAGTGCAGTCTCATTCTCCTAACTTCAAGACTTGTGCAGTATATATATACAGGATGTATGCATACCTTTGCTTTTGGAATACGGGCACTAAAGTGTCTCTTCTTAATTATGCTACATATAAGCAGTTTTATTCTCACTTACCTTTGCAGAGGCCATCTATAGCTCTGGCTGGTTATGGGCACACTAAGATTGATGTTCTGGGAACTTTGTTGTTACATGTTCGTTATGGAACAAGATCTCTTTATGAATTTTGCTTTCATGTTACAAAGCAAGGAGCCAATATTCTGGGTATTGACCTTTTCCTCAGACTCAGATTTACTGTTCTTGATTATGATGGGGCAGAAATCCTTCAAGTCACTTCTCCGTGGGTGCAGAAATGGCCTGCCCTGTTTAATGGCCTAGGATGCCTATTGGAGTTTGTGCACAAGCCCAGACTTAATCCGTCCATACCTCCTGTCATTCAGCCACTGTGCCGAACCACACTAGCACTGAGAGATGCTACTGCACAGTTGAAACAGCTTCTGGACGAAGGGATAATAGAACCAGTCAGTGCATTGCCCTGGATCTCCAATCTAGTAATTGCATGAAAAAAGTCAGGTGGGTTGCGTCTTTTTATTGACCTTTGTGCAGTTAACAAAGCTGTGTTCCGGACAGACACCCACTACCAACAGCTGAGGAGATTACATCTCAATTTCATGCTTCCACTTTTTTCACTAAACTGAACTTACGACAAGGCTACCTGCAGACATACCATTACATCCTGATAGTAGGGCTCTCACTGCATTCATCACACACCTTGGGGTGTTCCGTTATAGCCGTATGCCATTTGGGCTTTGCTCAGTGCTCAGTTTTCAGAAATTAATGTCATCACTCTTGGCTGGGATGTCAGGAGTATGTGTGTATCTGGAAGACATCGTAGTGCATGGACCAACACTCTATGTCCATAATGAAAGGCTGCAATGTGTGTTACAGCAGCTTACAAAGCACAACCTCATCTTAAATGAGGAGAAGTGTATCTTTGCAGTATCAGAAATTGATTTTGTCGGGTTCCACTTATCAGCTGAAGGTATTAAACCTTTGCAGTCCAATGTGGATGTTGTTTGCAGTCTTCCTGAACCCAGTTCAGCTGCACAAGTTGCTTCATTTTTAGGCATGACATCCTATTACTTACACTTCCTGCCACAATATTCAGCTGTCACGACCCCACTACGCAAGTTCATAAAAAAGGATGCACCCTGGGATTGGACCTCTACGTGTGCTGAAGCATTCCATCTCCTGAAGCAACATTTCACGACTGCACCAGTTCTCTTTCATTTTAACCCAGAGGATACTGCCTTTGTTACTTGTGATGCCTCTGTCTTGGCCTTGGGAGCTGTTTTGTCAAAGATGGAAGAGGGAGTGGAAATACCAGTTGTATTTCCCTCCAGAGCACTGAGCCTGACTGAACAAAAATACTCTGCAGGGGAACGTGAAGCTTTAGCATGCATTTGGGCTCATGAGCGATGGTATATTTATTTGTATGGAAGACCATTCATTCTGAGGATAGACCATCAGGCTCTCACTTCTTTGCTGTCAACATCTGGAACAGGACACAAGCCCCTCAGGTTACATAGGTGGTCTGATTGTTTACAACAATATAATTTCCAACTTGAGTTTAAGCCAGGATGGGAAAATGTAGTAGCTGACCTACTGTCACGCTTTACACAAGTACTGAAGCCACTTCACAACCAAGTTGCTGACACAGAAAATGACCTTATTCAGCAGCTGCATGGACCACTACAGGATAATGTATCACTTACAGAGCTTCAGTAAGCTTCGGAAGAGGATACTGTTTTCAAATTATTATGCACATATATTAGAGAGGGCTGGCCCAAATGTTTATCCGATGAGCTGATCCCATTTGCACGTGTGAAAGAAGAACTATCATATTGGAATGACACCTGCATTGCTCGGGATTATTGTGCTGTGGTGCCACAAAGTTTGCAGTCTCGTATTTTGGCGATGGCTCATGAGGGTCACCTAGGAATTGTCAAAATGAAACAGAGGTGCCGAGATCGGGTATGGTGACCAGGTATTGACAACGATATAGAAGTCCTTGTTAAGAATTGCTCTGCTTGTCTGGTTAGTGGAAAGACAGGGTTACCTACTCCTCCACCACTCAGCCCCTTCAGTGGCCAGCACACCCATGGGAGCACCTGCAGCTAGACATTTGTGGTGAACTGCACAGCGCTCCACCCCATCGTCATTTTCTTGTGGTCATATATGATCTGCACTCTAAGTGGCCTGAAGTTGTTCCAGTGAGTACAGTCACGTCAAAGACTGTGATCAACATACCGGAGGCACTGATAGCCTGTTTCGGACTTCCATGTGTAATCACAACTGACAATGGGCTTCAGTTTATCTCAGCAGAATTCACCTCATTCCTAAAGACAGCTTATTATAACCCACAGGCAAACAGAGAGGTAGAGAGATTTAATCAGTCACTTAAAAATGGTATCTGGACACATCTTGCTCAAGGTTGCAATTTTTATACTGCCCTCAACCAAACCCTACTTCACTACCGGGCAACTCAACACTCAACCACTGGAAAATCACCAGCTAAGATAATGATGGGTCGGGAACTCCCACTTCCACTAGATCGTCTTTGCCCAATTGGATAACATGATGTTTGTAATGGTAATTGCATGTGCGCATGGAAAGTGAGCACATATTTGTTTGCGCATGTGTGAGAATAGCACACACCTTCGATTGTTGTGATTTCGAGACTTAAAAAAATAAAGAGCGTTCTAGCAAGTGAGAAACGGTGTACTTTGTAGGCACAACAGTGTGTTATGTAACTGGGCTCATCAACAAACTCATTCTGACCCTGTCAGTCACTCAGGCAGTATGTGAGAAGAGCTTTTTCACTCTGACGTTCATAGAAAATAGACTAAGGAGTATGTTGTCATGGGAATGCCTGGATACTTTATATTGTTAATGTCAACCAAAAAGGACATCCTTTTGACTCTTAAAGCATGGGAAGTCATGGGAAAAAGTGAACTCCTACACTGACTTTTGAAAGTTTAAAGGTAAGATTTTTTTAAATTTTTTTTTGTTTTGTTATGGCTGTCATATTATTAGTTGTATGTTTATTGAAGTTTACAGATTTGCATTATGACATTATACCAGCTGTATGTGACATGGACCTAATGGATTCACTAATGGAATGATGTAATTTTTTTTTCATATATATATTGTAATGGTTTAGTTGTTCAGTTCATTTTGAAACTATAGACTTTGTTGTGGGAATTTACGTTGCTGTTAAGGCATGAGCTCTCCTCATCGTATTCGGTTGTTTGAGGCTGCAATTGTGTACATCAGATTGTGTCCACTTATGATACGAAGCTATTATGTTTAGTTGGCTGCTGGCAACATTTACAGTCCCATTCCAACTGAGGTGCCGCTTTTCCAAAGTCACTTATATCCAATCAGACATGCTCAGCAGATTAAGGGAATCAGCCGTAACACGATAGAGGTTATAGTGAATGTTATTTGATTCAGCAAGATGTTTTCATTGATGTTAAAGTGAACATATCTGTAATCTTAAGAAACAGACAACAAATCATACTGCACTTCTTCCCTTTCTTTTTCTCGATGTTTGAAATGAGCCATTTTCAATGATGTCCAGGGAAAGCCTGTGCAAGAAAGCTCGAAAAACTGAGCGTCAAACCTTTAGATACAACATATAAAAGCCTGCTTTCTCCTTTACCATAAGCAAGGCTAGGTGATCATAGCCATTGCCCCACAAGAGTTCCATGTAGCACCTTCTTTTCAGTCATTAAATCTAGATATGACATGTAAAACTACAAAAATGAATGACACTAAAGAAACAAGACCTAAATTACAACATCTGTTCACAATACTGCAGTAATTGCATTATAAAACATTGTATATATAAAGTATTTATGTTTGTAGTTTCTTCTTACCTTTTTGAGAATATTTAAACAGTCTGAAAATTCTTTTGGTTTATTGGACAAAAGGATTTTACTCATTAATATTACTGGTTTATTAAAGTGTTGTTCATTATAGATCACAAATCACTAGCCCTTGCCCTCCCGAGTGGCCTCTCAAGGTTTTAAAGCTCCACAGACTAATGATACATTCAGGTGGTATACACTCAAAATCTTGCCAAGGACATACAGTATATTTCGACTTGAGGCGTGAAGAGGAGGGATTTTCTTTAAATTTACCAGTGTGTGAATAACATAAATAACCCATCACTCTAACTAGAGTACCTGAATGCAGTCTGAGTAATTTTTCACTTCAAGTTTAACTACTAATATAAAACTCTTTTCATCAGCATTGCATTTCCTAATTTTAATGTCATAACTGCAGCTAAAGAAGCACTTTTTGACTTTATAGTATTCTTCTTAACTCCTGGTACTCAAAGATTATTGTTATTGGTTGCTGCTATTCACAGATATATTTAAAAAATATAGAATAAGGTTTTACAGTGGCAGCATTATGTAGTAATAACAAGCAGGTGGGCACTTACTCTGTCTTTCCCATCCAACCTGATTATAAAGTCAAAGAGCAGAGCAAAGGTCTAAAATAATTGCTGTTTTTATTGCACATCATGGAGGTGAGAATACAATCTAATTCTGTTACCTGCTCTTAGTTCAACCATTATTGCGCAAAGTCAGTAAAAGGTAATGCTCATTTCCTCTTCATCTTAGACACAATTTTGTCTTTTGACCCTCTTTTCATGCTGCTTGAAATTGCTTTGTTCTAGAGCAAGAGGAAGCATTCTTCATAGACTTGGTGCTTTCTAATTTTGGTCCTGAAAAACCTTTGTATGTTTGAAAATTTTCATTACCTATGACTCCTAAATCTGAGGAGGAAACTAGGAAAAAAATGACATGAACAAAGCCAGACCTTCACACTGTGATCAGGCTAGAAATTGAACTCAGGACCCTTAACTGTGGGGCAGCAGGCTAACCACTATGTCAACATTCAATCAGTTAAACTTATTCATTCATATTTAACCCAGTTAATCTTGTTGGGAGTTATGGATGCTACCACATGACCCAGGAGTATGAGGCAAGAGTTACAAGGCAGAAATCAACCATGAATGACACATTCATTTATTACAGGGCACATTCACACCCATGGCCCATTTAAAATTGCCAGTTAACCCAACACACATTTTTGGTATGTATGAGGAAAATCAAAGTAATGGAGGGGAGTAAAAACATTCTGACACAGAAAGAACATGCAAACTTTACATACATAGTGACTAAGTGCAGAATGCTAGATTTGTGAGGCAGTAACACTAAACATTGGGTCTGTTTGCTGCTCTGTTAAAAATATAAAAATGCAAAATAATTACAACAAATGACTAAAAAAATGGTTATATTTGCAATGTATTCAAATTTTTAACGCCTAACAAAATCATTAACCCTTACTAAACAAGCACCAGTATCCTATGTGTTACTCTGATGTATTAGTGTGAACAGCAATGAGCGTGGAGCATTAGATTTGATCTTCCTGTGGCTTCTCTGTTAGAAATTCAAGTACCAATATCTGGGACTGACGTCTCTCGTTTGAAGTTTGCAACACAGAAATTGTTGAGTGGTCTGGGGGTGCCGCGACTGGGGACTGGGGTCAACAGAATGGAACATATAATCAATATGAGAGCAAGTCTGCACATTATAAGTGCTAGCAAACAATAGAAAAAAAAGTGCCTGCTAACCAAGCAACTTTTCTTCTTCTTCAGCATTGCTGAACTTTCTCTATCTATTTTGCAATATGATCATGTCTCTTTTTCTTGTCCAGGACATCTCCCTGTCTTCAGTTATCCATCTACCTTGTTGGTTACTGATGCTATTCAATTAACCTGTCAAATCACTCAGTACAGTGCTAAGCATATAGGTTAATATGTAAGTGTAACATTAATAAATATCGACAAATAAAAAAAATTACGATAAAAGAAGTCATGTTTAGGCTAATTTTCTTTTTTCTATAATGTCACCAAATTCCAATCAAATCTGTCAAGGCATTTTTGAGATTTTGGGGTATTTTGTTTATCTACAGTAGGGATTTTGTTAACCTCTAAATATTGATATATATCAAAATGTCCTTTCTTAGTGTATACCTACTGAACTAGATGTACCATCCTGCCAAACTTTAGCTTTTTCACTAAATAGGAAATATTACTTTTCTTGGTGAGTGAGTGACTGAGTGATTGAATGATTGAGTGAGTCAGTCAACTTTAAATTTTATATTTAAATATATATTTTTATGCATAATAGGGCTGCTAATTAATCACTATTGACGTGTGCGATTAATGCGATTTTTAACACAACACCTAAACGCATTAATTAAATCCAGTTAGTTTGACTGTGCTTCACACATTGCTAATGAAGTAGCACCAAACAAATCCAAGGTCCATTAATAAGAATAGTGGTGTAGCAGTGCCTCATAATATATTATACAGGTATCTTTCTTATGTGTGATGTTTGTGACTGTATGGGAGCTTTCTTCATTCGTGGACTAAGAGCGGGAAGGCAGTGGTTAACAGCATTGCCCTTCAAGGGTTGCACTATCTGACTGAATATCTCTTTAGGATTTTTTTTTTCCACATTTCTTTGTCTCCTCAAGTTCTTCGCCTCCTTTCTTCTGTTTCCTCACTTTCTCTTTCTCTCTCCCATCAAATAATTTTAATGACTGCAACCATTGCAGCTAAGATATTTTTAGCCTCTCACTAGAAATCTCCTGTCCTTCTCTTTCCTGAAATCTGGAAATCTTTGTTTTAAAATTGTACCCTTCTTGAACTTTCTGCATCCCCTATCATCAACTCTTCCAGTTATACTATCCACAACTGGCTTCATGCTGTTCAGTTAGTAAGGAGTAGGTTGGGTGTTGTTTCATGAGGCGGTTTCTTCTGTCCACCTTTCCTCATTATTTGTTTTGTTTTCCCCTTATTTCACCTTGTGCTCATCTGTCGGATATGTGTGTACCAGTTTATCCTTTGACTTTTTTTTCTTGTATTGTGTTTCTGTTTAAATAGCCGTCTCAGGTGATGTGTTTGTTTTTTGTTTTTACTTAGCCCAATAATCTGTTATTATTGTTGATTTCCATTTACTGTATGTCTTTTCCATTTTATCAATAAAAAATTTGATCACAAAAAAGAAAAAAATATATAAATTGCTCAAAAAAATTAAAGGAACACTTTTTAATCAGAGTATAGCATCAAGTCAATGAAACCTCTGGGATATTGATCTGGGGCCTCATGCATAATGCTGTGTGTAGAATTCATACTAAAACATGGCGTACAGACAAAAGCGGAAATGTGCATACGCACAAAAAAAAATCCAGATGCATAAATCTGTGCCAATGCCAACTTCCATGTTCTTCCGCTCCATAAATCCCACTCAGTGTGAAAAGTAACGCTCATGCACGTGTCTGCAGCCCCACATCGACTCCTCCCAGAATTACGCTTCTTTGAATATGCAAATCAATATAAATAGCCCCTTATGTTTTGCTTTCTGTGAAAAGACAATGGAAAAAGCACAGGGAAATAGAAGAATTTCAGTGAATACCAAGTAGAGGCAAGGAAAAAACTTACTATTTGTTGTTTAAACAGTGATAAAAACAACAAAAGGAAGTTGATCAAGTAACAGAGTGGCGGAGAAACTCAAAAGTTCAAGTTCAGAAAGTCACACAGTGCCCGAAATAAATAAGTAGTGGCTCAGATATCAAAGTCGCCATGAAAAGGTGAGTCGTAGCCCACCATCTGAGTGTCATATGGAAGTGTATTATGGTACAGAGAAAAGAAAAAAACTGGAGCACAGTGTTTAAAAAAGGTTGAAATTTCCACTTTAATCACGTAGTTTATTTTATCATTAAAGTAGAACGTCATAAATGTCATCTTAAAATCTTTTCATTTAATAGATTCTCAAATGCCATGGTAACTAAAGTAGCATGTTAAATGCTTAGTATTCTATGTACTCTTACGTGTGTGAATCAGTATGTGCATCTTAAACGGGCTTTCTCTTACGCTGACAGGACACAGAATACATTACATTTGTGATGTTACAACTCTCTAAACAATTAAAATACTGAGATGTATACTTGATATTATTTTCATGATGATAGAAATGAAAGCATGTATAAAACATTGAGGGCATGTTGGCGCAGTGGTAGCGACGAGCTGGCGCCCCTTCCAGAGATTGTTCCTGCCTTCCACAAGATGCTTGCTGTGCCATGCGCGACCCTCAATAAAATAATTTATTGCAGCAGTACTGTCTCTTTCAAACGTACTAACCCCCGATTCCTGTCCTTCCTTTTCTTTCTCCAAATAAGCAATAGCCACACAATCAACTCTTTAATAAATGTCAAGCCATCTGTAAGCGTAAAACGGCGATTCTTCAAAACTTTTAAAGAACTTTGAAATATCTTTGTAGTACATGTTTAATTATTCCATCCATCTGTTCATCCAGGGTCGTGCCATACCCAGCAAGCATACAGAGTCGAGGCAGGAACAATCCATGAACAGGGCGCCAGCTCATCGCTAACGCTGCACCACCAAGCCCTTGCATATTTAATCAATAACAATATACATTATTTAAATGAAGTTTAAAATGTATCTGTATAATGTAATATATATACTTTAATGCATTTCATCTTTAAAATGATATTAAGAGCTCCACAAAGATAGCACCTTGAAATGTAAATCGACTTAGATGCCAGTTGTCATCATCTGTGAAAACACGCTCTCAATTGAAATGAATTCCTTTATTGTTATTGTATGGTACAATGAGATTCAATATGCAAATCCTCCATAAACTTATTTTCATATCAAATGGTAAAAAGCATAAGTGGCTCAGGTTGTGCAATATGCAAATGTAATTCAAGTTTGCAGTGAGGCAATTGTACTTATAAATACAAACAGTTCTACTGGGAGCACTTGATGGACTGATTGAGTGCATTTATAGCTCTTGGGATGAAACTGTTTCTGAACCATGAGGTTCGTGCAGGAAATGCTCTGAAGCGTTTGCCGAATGGGAGAGGTTCAAATAGACTGTGCGCATGGCTGAGGCAGTGTGTGCTAGAAGCTCTGTCCTGATATTTCTCCCCTTTCTTGACAAAATCTGCGGTAGAGTTTTCCGATCAGCTGCTGTAGAGCTGTGATTCCACACTTAGAAACAGTGCGTTAAAATACTCTGAGTGGTGCACTGAAAGTGACAGCGCTAAAGCATCTATAGTATTTGGAATGGTTTGGCCATTTTGTGCACCATTATATGGTTACAGGTTGATTACAGTCAAATTCCTTAAACTAATAAACGATATGCAGTTAATTTCAGTGTATTTGATAAAGCTGCGTCAGGGATGTGAATCTAAAAAATAAAGGGAAACCACACAGGAACAGTAGGATTGCTTTGACGCAGGGTGCCGCCAGTTTGCAAAATCAAGCAAAGAACTTGCATATGCAAGGGATTGACCTGGCATGAAAATGTGCGTGGCTTTACGCCAAGTTTCATTTTCATACATTGTGATGTGAGCGTGGAAACGGGCATACGCAACATTTTTGTGCGTAGGCACTGTTTATACATGAGGCCCTTGGTCAGTTAAGTAGCAGAGGGGGTTGTTAATCAGTTTCATCTGCTTTGGAGTTAATGAAATTAACAACAGGTGCACTAGAGGGGCAACAATGAGACAAACCCCAAAACAGGTTTAATAGGTGTAGGCCACTGACATTTTTCCCTCATCCTCTTTTCTGACTGTTTTTTCACTAGTTTTGCATTTGGCTACAGTCAGTATCACTACTGGTAGCATGAGGTGATACCTGGAACTTACAGAGGTTGCAAAGGTAGTCCAACTTCTCCAGGATGGTACATCAATACGTGCCATTGCCAGAAGGTTTGCTGTGTCTCCCAGCACAGTCTCAAAGGCATGGAGGAGATTCCAGGAGAGCTGGGCAAGGAGGACCAGGATGACCACTGCCAGAGCCCTATAAAATTATTTCCAGTGGGCCACTGGTGTGAATATCTCTGACCAAACAATCAGAATCAGACTTAATGAGGGTGGCCTGAGGGCCCGACGTCCTCTAGTGGGCCCTGTGCACACTGCCTGGCACCGTTGAGCTTAATTGACATTTGCCATAGAATACCAGAATTGGCAGGTCCACCACTGGTGCCCTGTGCTTTTTACAGATGAGAGCAGGTTCACTCTGAGCACATGTGACAGACGTGAAAGGGTCCGGAGAAGCCGTAGAAAACGTTATCCTGCCTGTAACATCGTTCAGCATGACTGGTTTGGTGGTGGGTCAGTGATGGTCTGGGGAGGCATATCCATGGAGGGACACGCAGACCCTCTACAGGTTAGACAACGGCACCTAGACTGCCATTAGGTATCAGGATGAAATCCTTGGACCCATTGTTAGACCCTATGCTGGTGCAGTGGGTCCTGGGTTCTGGTGCATGACAATGCCCGGCCTCATGTGGCGAGAGTATGCAGGCAGTTTCTGGAGGATGAAGGAATTGATACCATTGACTGGCCCCCACGCTCACCTGACCTAAATCCAATAGAACACCTTTGAGACATGTTTTGGTCCATCCGACGCTGCCAGATTGCACCTCAGACTGTCTAGGAGCTCAATGATGCCCTGGTCCAGATCTGGGAGGAAATCCCCCAGGACACCATCCGTCATCTCATTAGGAGCATGCCCCGATGTTGTCAGGCATGCATACAAGCATGTGGGGTTATACAAACTACTGAGTATGATTTTGAGTTGCTGCAATGAAATTTCAGCAAAATGGACTAGCTTGCCGCATCATTTTTTCACTTTAATTTTTGGGGTGCCTTTGAATTCAGCCCTCTGTAGGTTGATAATTTTCATTTCAATCAAACGATGTGACATCCTTTCATTCCTAACACATTAACCAGTCCATATCAGAATAGATATCCAGCATGATTTTTTTTTCCCATTGAGATCTGATGTGTTTTCAAAGTGTTCCTTCAATTTTTTTGAGTAGTTTATATATCTTATATATTAACGTCTATGCGTGGAAGTGTGCGTGTCTGTCTGTCCAGCCCAGAAGTGAAAGGTGGAGTCGGGATAAGGGCCGCTAATACACAATCAAGACAATGACATCGGCAAAACAAAAGCTCCTAGGAGAGAGATGCCCAGAGTAGTTCCTTTCAATTACCTGACATATCTTACAGTTCAATTTATTTTCTAATGATTTCAATAGTTTCTATGACCCCAGGCTTTTTACAGCACAGGCTTACACAGATAGAAATATCAAAAACAAGGTAAGTGAGTTGGAGTTGTATGTAGCAGAGCATAATTATGATATTATAGCAATAACGGAAACCTGGCTAAATAACAAAGATGGGGATGAGTGTAACATAGAGGGATACACATTTTTTTTTATACTTAAATTCAACAATTTTTATGAAATATCCTAACACTTTATTTGCCTTTTCAATTGCTTCTGTGCATGGTAATATACCCCTAAATACTTTTCAGAGGTTGCTTCCAATATAACAGTATCTCCTAACTTGTATTTATAATTTATGTTCCTTTTGCCAATGTGCAGCACTTTGCTACATTAAACTGCATTTTCCAGGTGTTCACCCAGTTCAGAAGGTTGCCCAGGTCTTTCTGAATTTGTTTTGCTGCCTCCTCAGTGTCTGCCACCCTTCCAATTTTAGTGTCATCTGCAAATTTCAGAAGTTAACTAACTATACCAGAATCAATATCATTAATATAAATCAGAAAATGTAATGGTCCAATGACATACCCCTGAGGGACTCCACTGATGACCTTGCTCCTTGTGGAGCATTCTCCTCTTCTGTGCACTCTTTGTCTCCTGCCAGTTAACCAACTAGAGATCTAGTTTTGTAGGTAACCTCTGATGCCAACAGCTTCTAGTTTTCTGAATTAATCTCTGGTGTGGGACTGTATCAAATGCTTTTTGAAAGTCAACGTAAATTATGTCGTATGCTTTTCTTTTTGTTAACAATTCAGGCTCCTTCTTCAAAAAAATCTAAAAGGTTAGACAAGACCTTCCTCTCATAAACCCATGCTGCCTGCTATTTAGAATATTAGTTTTGTTTAGGTAATTTCCTAATTTATTTCTTACTGTAGTTTCCATAATTTTGCATGGCACAGAAGTAAGACTAATTGGTTTAAAATTGTTAGGATCCATTTTGTCTCCCTTCTTGAAGATTGGAGTCACATTTGCAACTTTAAAAGTTCTCAAGGAACTTCTCCTTTCTAAAGTGACTGCTGAAATATGCCTAATAAGGGTTTACAGATGATGTCTTTCATTTCTTTCAAAACAATTTATAAGATCCCATCATCAGGCATATCTTGAAGCATAACTGACTGTTCTATTTTAAAATTTATTAACTCAGTTTGTTTTTACTTCTGCATGAGGCATTCCACTTGTTTCTTCCTTTATAAATGCTTGGGTGAAATATTTGTTCAGTTCATTTGCTGTTTCCTTCTCATTTTCAACAATTTCTCCATTCATGTCCCTAAGGCTTATTCAGTTCTCTTTTATTGTTTTTTTACTGGTGTAGTACTGAAAAAATGGCTTGCTATTAGTTTTGGCTTCTCTAGCAATTTTTACTTTGGATTCTCTTTTATCGTTTCAAACACTTTTGTTGATCTCTTGCTGTAGTTTCCAGTACTCCACTATGTCAAAATTATCTGGCTTTTATTTAATTTTCTTGTCCAGTGATCTTTTCAGTTTTACTTTTTTAATAATGCTCCTATTTATCCATTTTAGCTGATTCTTTAGTCTTTTTGTTTTATTGCTTTTCGGAATAAACATTTTCTTCCTGTATAAGAAAATCTCTGAAGTGACACCTACTGTTATGTATAGTTGCTGAGTTTTTGTTTTCCCATTTGATGTTTTGTTGATAATTTCCTCCTCTCTATAAAGTCTGCTTTCATTAAGTTATAAGTCTTTATTCTGGTGTACATTTTTGTGTTTTCAAAGATTATGTGAAATTTTACCATGTTGTGCTCACCGTTGCTTAAAGTACAATAACTACTGTTCTTGTTACTCTGTCTTTATTGTTTAACAAGATGAGAAATCTAGACAGGCGTAACCATGTGATGAGCTTGAGACAAACGGGCTGACATTTGCCATCTGAACCATTTCAGTTTCCTCTTTTGTATACCTGATAGGGGCTTCCAAACCAGTGTTTGGAAAGTTTAATCACCTATGACCACTACGTTCTCTTTGTTGCATATATATCTTATTTAATAATATGTTATTATCTAACACAACAGAATTTGGTGGCCTGTAGTAAGCTCCAGTAACCAGATCTCTGCCTTTCTTCCTTACTAGGTTAACCCACAGTTTTCTGATGTGTTTCCTTCTTGAAGATGTGGGCCTAAATATTATTTTTCAGATATAGCACCATCCCCTCCTTTCCTTTCTCGTCTATCTCTCCTGAAGCATGTGTAGCACTAATATTATATTCCTCTCCGTCACTCTCATTTAGCCTTGATTCTGTAATTCCTACACTATCATAGTGCCAAGTTAATACTATTGCCTCTAGTTCATGCATTTTTATTTCTAATGCTTCTTGCACTAAGGAGTTATCATTTTAAATGAGGAAGGTTATTTTTTGTGTTTTCGGTTGAGTTTTCTCCCCTCCTTTAACCGTCACCTTATCGTGGTGGAGGGGTTTGCGTGTCCCAATGATCCTAGGAGCTCTGTTGTCCGGGGCTTTATGCCCCTGGTAGGGCCACCCAAGGCAAACTGGTCCTAGGTGAGGGATGAGACAAAGAGCGGTTAAACAAACCTCCTATGAAGAAAAACAATTTTGGACGGCGTTTTCCCTTGCCCGGACGTGGGTCACCGGGGCCCCATTCTGGAGCCAGGCCTGGAGGTGGGGCTCGATGGCGAGCGCCTGGTGGCCGGGCCTGCACCCATGGGGCTCGGCCGGGCACAGCCCGAAGAGGCAACGTGGGTCCCCCTTCCCATGGGCTCACCACCTATGGGAGGGGCCAAGGAGGTCGGGTGCAGTGTGAGTTGGGTGGTGGCCGAAGGCGGGGACCTTGGCGGTCCGATCCTCAGCTACAGAAACTGGCTCTTGGGACGTGGAATGTCACCTCTCTGAAGGGGAAGGAGCCTGAGCTAGTGCGCGAAGTTGAGAGGTTCCGGCTAGATATAGTTGGACTCACCTCGACGCACAGCTTGGACTCTGGAACCAATCTCCTTGAGAGGGGCTGGACTCTCTACCACTCTGGAGTTGCCCCCGGTGAGAGGCGCCGAGCAGGTGTGGGTATACTTATTGCCCCCCAACTTGGAGCCTGTACATTGGGGTTTACCCCGGTGGACGAGAGGGTAGCCTCCCTTCGCCTTCGGGTGGGGGGACGGGTCCTAACTGTTGTCTGTGCGTATGCACCGAACAGCAGTTCGGAGTACCCACCCTTTTTGGAGTCCCTGGAGGGGGTGCTAGAGGGCATACCTTCTGGGGACTCCCTCGTTCTGCTGGGAGACTTCAATGCTCACGTGGGCAATGACAGTGAGACCTGGAAGGGCGTGATTGGGAGGAATGGCCCCCCTGATCTGAACCCGAGCGGTGTTTTGTTATTGGACTTCTGTGCTCATCACGGATTGTCCATAACGAACACCATGTTCAAGCATAGGGGTGTTCATATGTGCACTTGGCACCAGGACACCCTAGGCCTCAGTTCGATGATCGACTTTGTGGTCGTGTCGTCGGACTTGCGGCCACATGTCTTGGACACTCGGGTGAAGAGAGGGGCGGAGCTGTCAACTGATCACCACCTGGTGGTGAGTTGGCTTCGATGGTGGGGGAGGATGCCGGTCAGGCGTGGTAGGCCCAAACGTGTTGTGAGGGTCTGCTGGGAACGTCTGGCAGAGCCCCCTGTCAGAAGTAGCTTCAACTCCCACCTCCGGCAGAACTTCGACCACATCCCGAGGGAGGTGGGGGACATTGAGTCCGAATGGGCCATGTTCCGTGCCTCTATTGTTGAGGCAGCTGACCAGAGCTGTGGCCGTAAGGTGGTCGGTGCCTGTCGTGGCGGCAATCCCCGAACCCGCTGGTGGACACCGGCGGTGAAGGATGCCGTCAAGCTGAAGAAGGAGTCCTACAGGACCCTTTTGTCCTGTGGGACCCCGGAGGCAGCTGATAGGTACCGGCAGGCCAAGCGGAATGCGGCTTTGGTGGTTGCTGAGGCAAAAACTCGGGCATGGGAGGAGTTTGGGGAGGCCATGGAGAATGACTTTCGGACGGCTTCGAGGAGATTCTGGTCCACCATCCGGCGTCTCAGGAAGGGGAAGCAGTGCAGTGTCAACACTGTATATGGTGGGGATGGTGCGCTGCTGACCTCGACTCGGGATGTTGTGGGTCGGTGGGGGGAATACTTCGAAGACCTCCTCAATCCCATTAACATGCCTTCCAATGAGGAAGCAGAGCCTGGGGACTCAGAGGTGGGCTCCCCCATCTCTGGGACTGAGGTCACCGAGGTGGTCAAAAAACTCCTTGGTGGTAGGGCCCCGGGGGTGGATGAGATACGCCCGGAGTTCCTCAAGGCTCTGGATGTTGTAGGACTGTCTTGGCTGACACGCCTCTGCAACATCGCATGGACATCAGGGACAGTGCCTCTGGATTGGCAGACCGGGGTGGTGGTCCCCCTCTTTAAGAAGGGGGATCGGAGGGTGTGTTCCAACTACAGAGGGATCACACTCCTCAGCCTCCCTGGAAAAGTCTATTCAGGGGTCCTGGAGAGGAGGGTCCGTCGGATAGTCGAGCCTCGGATTCAGGAGGAACAGTGTGGTTTTCGTCCTGGTCGCGGAACAGTGGACCAGCTCTATACCCTTAGCAGGGTCCTGGAGGGTGCATGGGAGTTTGCCCAACCAGTCTACATGTGTTTTGTGGACTTAGAAAAGGCATTCGACCGTGTCCCTCGGGGAATCCTGTGGGGGGTACTCCGAGAGTATGGGGTACCGGCCCCCCTGATAAGGGCTGTTCAGTCCCTGTACGATCGGTGCCAGAGCTTGGTCCGCATTGCCGGCAGTAAGTCGAACCCGTTTCCAGTGAGAGTTGGACTCCGCCAGGGCTGCCCTTTGTCACCGATTCTGTTCATATCTTTTATGGACAGAATTTCTAGGCGCAGCCAGGGTGTTGAGAGGGTCCAGTTTGGTGGGCTCAGGATTGGGTCACTGCTTTTTGCAGATGATGTTGTCCTGTTTGCTTCATCAGGCCGTGATCTTCAGCTCTCTCTGGATCGGTTCGCAGCCGAGTGTGAAGCGGCTGGGATGAGAATCAGCACCTCCAAATCCGAGACCATGGTCCTCAGCCGGAAAAGGGTGGAGTGCCCTCTCAGGGTTGGTAGCGAGATCCTGCCCCAAGTGGAGGAGTTCAAGTATCTCGGGGTTTTGTTCACGAGTGAGGGAAGAATGGAGCGTGAGATCGACAGGCGGATCGGTGCGGCATCCGCAGTAATGCGGGCATTGCATCGGTCTGTCGTGGTGAAAAAGGAGCTGAGCCGCAAGGCGAAGCTCTCAATTTACCAGTCGATCTATGTTCCTACCCTCACCTATGGTCATGAGCTATGGGTAGTGACCGAAAGAACGAGATCGCGAATACAAGCGGCTGAAATGAGTTTCCTCCACAGGGTGTCTGGGCTTTCCCTTAAAGATAGGGTGAGAAGCTCAGTCATCCGGGAGGGGCTCAGATTAGAGCCGCTGCTCCTCCGCATCGAGAGGAGTCAGATGAGGTGGCTCGGGCATCTGATCAGGATGCCTCCTGGACGCCTCCCTGGTGAGGTGTTCCGGGCACGTCCAACCGGGAGGAGGCCCCGGGGAAGACCCAGGACATGCTGGAGGGACTATGTCTCTCGACTGGCCTGGGAACGCCTTGGGATTCTCCCGGAAGAGCTAGAAGAAGTGGCCGGGGAGAGGGAAGTCTGGGCATCTCTGCTCAAGCTGCTGCCCCCGCGACCCGACCTCGGATAAGCGAGAGACAATGGATGGATGGATGGATGGTTGAGTTTTCTTTAGATTGGGTAGACTGTTTTTTCTGTCTTCCTTGAATTCCCCTCACAATCTAGTTTAAATATTTGCACACTTCCCTGAAGATTCTAGCTCCTAGAATGTTTTTCTCTTTCTCTCGTAAATGTAGTCCATCCTTTCGTTAAAGGAAATGTTTATGTTAATAGGAATTTCAGTGTCTGAGAAAAGACCTTCTTGTTCACATCATGCCTTCATCCATGCATTAGGCTAAATATTAAATTCTGCTTGTGTAGTCTTCTTCCTGTTTCTGGAAGGATTTCAGAGAAAATTGATGATTTTGATTTGGTCTTTAGCTTGTCTCTCTTAGATCAAAAAGCCACTATGATGTGTCAGAGCAGCTTCGCAATACCTTGACATAGTCACAAGTGTCTTGACCTGTATCGAGAGGATGCAAACACTATTCTTAAATGACAAGTTCCATCTGTGGTATTTAAATGATGGTGGTGGAAAAAGCTAGTTAAGTAAGGATTACCACATTAAGTCTGTGCTGCAAAACTTGCTATTAGTGTTGTTTTTTTCAAGCTAGTGATTAGGCCTTTTGGGTTTCTGCCCCACATGCTTATCCTTCATTTTGTTTCTTTCTGTTGGTGCTAAAAACTAGTGACTTAGTTGCATGTTCATATTTTTGTACATGTCCTCTGTTTTTAACATCTACATTTTCATGATAGTTTCTGTTTGCTCTGATTTTCCCTTTCCAACCTCACCTTAACAATTGCTTCATACAAAATACATCAGCAAATTAAGCATTCTTTGCCAGCTAAGCTCCTTCTAGATATAACTCAACAATCCATCCTCTCTCTGTACTCACTGTGACCATCTTCTTTGAGCCATTTTAGTTAAAGTACTGGGCAACTGGGTCTGCCCAGTATTTTTAAACATGAAATTAAGCATAATGGGTTGGCAATTACTTAATTATATCATTGACAGTACCTGTGTAAAATCACAAGTTTTTAACATAATGTGTTTTTTGAAATGTTTTCTAATCTGACAGTTACAGGTACTTTTTCCAAATGAAAGTATGCATGTATATACAATATGAATTTCTGTTTTTTTTTGTGACCTTCATTAAATCACATTTTTTATTACTAGAACTTAAAAAAGCATTAAACTGCATTAAACTACTGAACTACATTCATTGCTAGTGAAATGAATCCAGAAATAGGGATTACTGTAAGGAAAATGTCTTCTAGAAGATGTCAATGGAAGACAGAAAACAGGATTCCAATCTCATTATAAAAGAAGGACTATAGAGCGGTGGGGTGCTATTTGGCCACACAAAGTGGGTTTTGAGGATTTGAGCTGAGCTCTGATTTTATAGTGTGGTATCAGATTTACCAGGAGAGCTTCCACTTAAGCCAGACATTGGAGGTAATACATCTCAATAAGGGATGACAAATCTCTCCCTTGTAGTGTTGCTTGGTGAAATTTAGCAAAAGGATTTTTTTTTCATAGAGAATATGCTGTTTTTCACAGTGATCTTGTTCGCTAAATATTTTCCTAGAAATTTGATGTGGAGTCAGCACTCCATGAAGCTTTGTGAGGCCAGAGTGACATTACAGACCTGTAACAGCCTTCCACATATCTTTCAAGCATGCATGATGTACGTTCTGTGCCTAATCTTCCTTGTGCATTTGTGATGTCAGAACTGATTGATACTTCAGCCATATGTTAAAAAAAAACTCGCAGCATTTTCATTTGTGGGGTACATTAGCTGACCATAATGAGAATATTATGAGTACTGCCACTTATCCCTGTGCACTTGCTAAAAAGATTAAATTAGTTATGCACCGCAGCTACCAGCCAAATCAAACCTTAAAGGAGCCCTCCCCAAAAATGAAAACATATGAGCCCTGTGAAATGATAATAATAATGAAAGATTTATAACTATTTGCAGGGTGTTTATTTCTTTTTGATTAAAGAAAAAAGTGCAAAGGATCTGCACAAAAAGTTTTGGAAACAAAAAAGATGTTTTAGCTAGCTGGCCCGGACACAGACAGGTAGACATGTTTAAAGCACCACTGCATGTTTATTATACAGCTAATATATACAATTAAAATGCCACACAACCCCAAACTCCCCCAAAGTCCAGGCCTTCTTTCCGATGCCTTCCTCTCAGGTCCGCCTCCATTCCACTCCTCTCCTCCAAGACCTCGTCTTCTCCACTCCCAACTCCAGCCACTAAGCGGAGGGAGGCGGCCCCTTTTATAATCACCCGGATGTGCATATATATATATATATATATATATATATATATATATATATATATATATATATATATATATATATACTGTATATATATATATATTTGCAAAATTGCTAGTTTGTAACCATGGTTATCATTCACCCTACATTTTTTATTGTTTAAGGTATGGTGAAGCACTGGTTAACACTGCTGTCTTACAGCTCAGATCACATTTCTGGCCATAATAATTGGTCCATCATAGTTGGCAGTGGCTTCCTTAGCTGTCAGGGATACTCAAGAGAGTATTGCACCATTATAATCTACTTAAAATTAGTACAGTGTATCCTTCCCCATTGATTTCAAAACATTTTGTGGAGTTCTGCAAAGTTCCTGAACATTTATATGATTTCACTGAACTCATGGTGAAGCAAACTCAGCAAACTACACCCTTGTCCTTTGGTTCTGGTCCCAGGCATGACACTATAAGTCAAAATCAAAGCAAACTTTATTGTCATCTCAACCACATACAAGTATACAGACAGACGAAATTGCGAAGCTCAGGAACCACAATGTAACAACATGAAGTGCAAATAATAAATTAAAAATAGAATTAAAATTAAAATTTAAAATTAAAACACAAACAAGACAAGGCATTGTGCAAAGACAAGACAAAGAAGTAGCAGCAATATTGACGTGTAGTAAGCAATATGAACTTTGATGCAATGTATGGTATTTGCAATGTAGATACAAAAATATATATCCTGCAGCCTGGCAGATCTGGCTCTGATGCTGCAGTATCTTCTCTTGGATGGCAAAAATGTGAAAAGTCCATGTGAGGCATTTGTAAAATATGTCCTGTACTGAAGGGAGTGGCACCCTAATAATGTTCTCTGCTGTCTTCACTATCCTTTGCATGCGCTTGCGGTCGGATATGTTACAGTTGCCATACCAGACCGTGATGCAGCTAGTGCCTCTGTAGAACACGGTGAGGATGGAAGGGGGGAGACTTGCTCGCTTCAGCCGCCTCAGGAAGTGTAGTCTCTGCTGGGCTTTCTTGATTAGTGATGAGGTGTTATGTGTCCATGTATAGTAAGTTCCTCAGTTATGTGCACACCGAGGAACTTGGTACTCCTAACAGTCTCCACATCTAAACCGTTGATGCTGAGTGGGATGTGGGCAGGATGTGATTTTCTGAAGTCCATGATTATCTCTATTATCTTGTCAACATTGAGAGATAGATTGTTGTCTTCACACCATGAGGACAGCTGTTCTACCTCATCTCTGTATGCTGTTTCATCATCCCTGCTTATCAGTCCCAGCACCGTCATATCATCCACAAACTTGATGATGTGGTTGGTGTTGTGCGTGGCTGTACAGTTGTGAGTCAGCAGGGTGAAGAGCAGTGGAATAAGCATGCAGCCCTGCGGCGCACCAGTGCTCAGTGTGATGATGCTGGAAGTGTCAAGAAGTCCAGGATCCAATTACAGAGGGTGATGTTCAGGCCCAACCTGCTCAGTTTTACAACCAGCTTTTGAGGGATGATTGTGTTGAAGGTGGTGCTAAAGTCCATGAATAGCATCCTGACATATGTGTCTTTTTTATCCAGATGTGTCAGGGAGAGATGAAGGGCAGAGCATATGGCATCCTCAGTTGACCTGTTTGAGCGGTATGCAAACTGATGAGGGTCAAGGGAAGCAGGGAGAGTAGTCTTTATGTGTGACATGACTAACCTTTCGAAGCACTTCATGATGATTGGCGTGAGTGCAACTGGTTGGTAGTCATTTAAGCATGTCACTGATGTCTTTTTCGGCACTGGTATGATGATAGTCGACTTAAAGCATGCTGGGACTGATGACTGGCTCAGTTGAAGATGTCTGTGAGGACACCAGCCAGTTGACTGGCACATTCTTTGAGCACACAACCAGGTATGTTGTCAGGTCCTGCAGCCTTGCGTGGCTTGACTCTGGATAGAGTCCTCTTCACGTCAGTTATGGAGAGTCAGAGTACCCGGTCAGTGGAGGGAAGTGTTGCTTTTCTCTCAGGCTCTTTGTTCTGCGCCTCAAACCATTAGAAGAAGTTGTTCAGCTCATCCAGTAGGGAGGCATCACCATCACTGCTGTGTGGGTTGGGCTTGTAGTTTGTAATTGTCTGAATGCCCTGCCACATACGACGTGTGTCTCTGGTGCTGCTAAAGTGTTTGTTAATCCTCTGCGCGTAGGCCAACTTAGCTCTCCTTATAGTGTGAGATAGGTTGGCTCTGGCCACTCTGAGGGCGGCATTGTCTCCAGAGCCGAAGGCTGCATTTCTGATCTTGAGCAGCTTGTGCACTTCTCTCGTCATCCAGGGCTTTTGGTTGGCTCTTATGGTAACATCCTTGGAAACAGTAACATCCTCTATGCATTTGGAGATGTAGCCAGTCACAGAGTCTGTGTACTCCTCCAGATTGATGGAGTCACCATCCACAGCAGCATCCCTGAAAATGTTCCAGTCTGTCAATTTGAAGCAGTCTTGGAGAGCTGAAACAGCACCAACCTGCCACACTCTGATGTTCTTGTGGGCTGGTTTAGTGCGCTTCAGCAGGGACTTGTATGCAGGAAACTTAAACATGCTGATATGGTCTGAATAGCCGAGGTGGGGGCGGGGTAGGGCCTTGTAGGTGTCAGGAGCACTCGAGTAAACATTGTCCAGACAGCTTCCCCCTCTAGTAGCAAAGTTCACATTCTGGAAGAATTTTGGGAGAACTGACTTCAAGTTGGCATGATTGAAGTCCATCCATCCATCTCTCCAGCAATAATGAAAAATGCCTCAGGGTGTGTCATTTGCAGTTTGCTGATGATCTCATACCGTTCTGCTGGCGCTTTTAATGTTCCTTCTTAAAGTCCACACAGTTTAATTAGCTTTTAAAAAACAGCATAACAAAATAATTTATAGATGATCAAGGACCACTAAATTATTATTTAAAAAAAATATATATTATTTTCTGAATATCATTAATTCTTCAAATTTTAAATTAATTTTTAAGTTAATTCTACAAAATATACTTCAAATTCATATTTGATGAGTGATAAAATCATTTTTTGTTAATTCTGAAACAACACAGAAAATTGAATTTCTCTGATAAACCCAAAGACACTTTATGACTAGCATAGCAGACAGGCCATTTTCATCAATTATGAGAAAACCAGAGGGCAGAGTACATGATGAGCTGGGAGCAAAGTGTCAATTACAGCAAACAGGGGAGTAAAAGTTAAAAACTTACTGTTATGGGTGAAACACACAGCTCTCCTATTTGCACCTGCTAATAGGGCTACTTATATTAGAAACTGATTTTTTATACAGTGTGTCCACTTCAGTTATATAAACTGTTTTTAAGGTTAAATGATATTTATGACAGTGTTTTATTGGGCTAAATATTAGGGATTGTTTGACTTAAATGTGGCTTGAAGCTTGTTGCCTGTTAATTTTACATTTTCAGGTCTTATTTTTCATAACGTGTCAAATTTGCAATATATATATTTCTCATACTATATATTTATGAGACCTGTTTTTCACCTTTTGCTGCCTATCTTTTTAAGTATTGATTTTTTTAGTTCTGTTTAGTTGTACAAAAGCAAAAGTTGTTTTTAATGTGTTTAAAAAATATATTTAATTTATACATTATAGCAATCCGGTGCCGCTAAGATTCACACCGTCAAGATGACGGTGATTTATTTATTTTTATAGAGGATCCCAGGGCCGCTCCTAGCCTTGGCCCGACCCGCACACACTCACAAACAGAGACAAAATAAAGCACACTGGGGAACTAACAACAATTAAAGAGTCTAATGAAATTAAATAATATAAATGAAAACAATAATACCACCCCAGTACCCCTATGGCAATATTACATTAAACACAAAAACACAACTCCACACAGCAAAGTCCATGGAAAACCACACCGGATGTAATGACAGATGACGAGAGTAAGTCCAGAAATCTGAATGTTGAAAGGGAATGAAAAAACAGTCCTACTGGTAGACACTGTAAGGGTGAAGACGGATGGATGGTTCAGGAGCGCTTCTATACATGCAGGAAAGCCATGAATCCACAATCAGTCCTCAGTACACAGGTAGACAGACGATCCAGACCCCAACAACGAATACAATCCAGGACACAGCAACTAAATATGGCTTAAAGAACAGAAGGCAGTCCGACAGGTAAACGAAACACAAAATACAACAACAAAAAACTTTTCTTTTCCTTTCTAACACCTACCCTCCTTTTAAACCCCTCTGACCACCTTTGACCCCAAAAGCCCCTGCAGGGACTGCTGGGAGATGCAGTTTTAACTACTAGTAGCACTACTACAACATAACCCAAAACTCCAGATTATTGTTGTAATGGCTAAGTGACATTAATGTATACTTTTCTGACATTTTTAAGCCTGTAATAAAATTTATTGTATATTAGATACAATATCTTACTGCTATTCAGCCTTCTATGAGCTATTTTTCCAAGCTGTTGACCTCATGCCAACTTCAGGTAACATTTCATATTTGTTGTATATTGCAACATCTGTATCAAAGAACACAAAGCAAAATGTGCACTGCATATGAGAAAGTATCATGTATATAAATGTATAGTGTAGTTTTATACATACTGTAGATAAAAACTATATAAATATTATATATGTATATTAGGAAGAGATAAAATGATAATTATTATGAAATAAAAATAAAAATCCTTAATGTCATTTGTATTTGTACCCCCAAAATTAATTCAGGTGTACTAAATTAACTTAATGAGCTATGCAATTAGTTAAGTGTCCTGGGTTTGAACATTTTTCTCATGGTTGCTGAACAATCCTCTCTTTAATACAGTTCCTTATACAAGCAATATGTTTCACAGAAAGACTCAAAATGTAGTCTAAATAACGTTCAAAGCACTACACTCTGAACAAAAAGCATGGCAAAGGTTTATATAATTTACTGTCATCATTATTATCACAAAAATAGTTTCTTAATATCAGATATCATTGTCTACTCTGACATTTAAAAATGAACAGCCAAGAATAAGTAGGAAACTAATAAGGTAAGCAACTTTAGGCTGGAAACTCTGGGATAACTACCAAGTCCAGTGGCCAAGGTGGTTAAAATGTTTATCAGTCAACAATATGCTGACTCCACAAAGTTGCACTTCAGGTTACATGAAAACTTGAATGCTTTATCCATTGATAAGTGATATTGTAAAAAGACCTTGGGACCAAACAATACAAAGTGAATCTTTATGATCTAAATAGAATACTGCATCTGGTGCTAAATATTATCTTGTCATCCCCTTCAAAAAGATGCTAACTTTGTATCTTTGTCGTACATTTTTGTTCCATTTATTTCATTATACATCTATTATTTATTATCAAGAATAAATATGCTGATGTTCAGGGTCTAGTGTAGCCATCAGTGTACAAAGGCTTGTGGATTGAACAGATGTCAAATTAATTTGGTTCGGACACCATCTACTAACCCTCTTCTCATCATCCTGCCCCAAACATAAGAAGAAGAGATTGTTGCAGACTTTGTGAAAGAGAAGGGGATGACCACGATTAGCACTGATGAAAGAAATGGTCTGTTTCAGATGCACAAGAATTCTACTAAAAGGAATTAGTTCCAAGACGCAAAGGTGGGTCCAACACAAGATGTGAGTAAAAAGGGATTCATTCCTTCTGCTTCATGACGAGGGCTGGATTTGTATTTTAGAGCATGTGGAAAAGACTCTAAGCAGCAAGGCATATGTTTTCTGGGATTCCTGAAAGTTGTTCCACAATTAGCATCAATGAAAAGAGAACATTTGACAGGTTTAAATTCTTTTGTTTAGTGATCCCCACCACATTGATCTCACAATATCATGACCACACTAAGAAACGTTAGAACAATGTATACTTTGTTCATCACGGGTTACTGCCTTTAAAATTGTAGTATTGTACTTTAATGTAATTTCCCCTGGGTATTATATAGATTTTGTGTATTCTCTTTTATAACTGTTTTAATATCACAGCACTTTACTGGGGGAAAGTGCATGTAAGTATTCAAGTGTAAAATGGCTATTACATCAGCTCAACTGAACTATTGCTACTCTCCAACCTGGTAATAGCAGCACTACAGTGTACTATAGCGACAGATTTTCTTGGCATGGATTGGGCGTCTGGTCACAACAGAAGTCTGTAGTTAATTAAGAAATGTACAACTTTCAGATTATAGTTTAGTTTAGTCTGATATAGTAAAAAAAACAGACTCAGAATTTAAAATTGTAAGAAAGGTCCCTTTCATCAGGAAATAGCTATACTGTAGCATTTTGGACTTGCGTAATAATATAAAAATGAATTTACTTGCATAGCTCAGTCAAGATCATTACTTCAGCGTTCCTGAAAAATCTCTGGAAAGATTTGATCATTTCTATCCAGTAGCAGTTCCAATGCAGTCTTAAGAGGAAATCTGCAAAACTGATATAAATAATGGTAAACACTGCACAATTTAGAAACACATTGTGGAAGATCAGCCCAGACACAGATAGAGACGCAGACTCATAAGTCCCAAAGCACACGTTTATTGCTCCAAAGTTTTTTTGCACGCTACACACAATGCACAATCACCAATCCAATGCTCACAGTCCTTTTCTTTCCTTTCTTCTCCTTTCTTTTCTTCCACCTCCACTCTTCTCCAGCAAGCTCTGTCCTCTGCCTCCTGACTCCGGCTTCTCGAATGGAGTGAGGCAGCCCCTTTTATTTTGCACCCGGATGTGCTCCAGGTGCTTCCTGATGATCTTCCTGCAGCACTTCCTGGTGTGGTGGAATTGCTGCAGTCCAGGGTTCTGTGATTTCCCAGACACCCCCTGGCGGTGGTCACAGGCCCCCACAGGGTTGAACTTCTAAGCTCTGCTCCTGTGGCCCTAGCGCCAACCAGGGAAACTGCCCTCTAGTGTCCCGGGGGAGATATTATTTCTCTCCCAATCCTTCCACTCTGCAGACGTTGCGGCTAGGCAAGGGTCCCAGCCATCTGCGAAAAAAGGTAACTGCATTAAATATTGACATTATGGTACTAAATACTGTGTTTTCATCTTAGAAACATTGCTGAGCATTTTATCTGTTTTTATACAGTTTAAGAGTTAAAGTTCGAAGTAAAGCAAAAATTGATATTTGTATACATATTTTTGTAATTAGATTAACATGAACATCAATGAAGCAGAATATGCCTATATTTTTGTGTAACCCTTTTGTATTTATTAATTTCATGAAATTACATTATAGTAAACAGGGTGGAATGTAAATTCATATTCATGTCATTTTCGGCTTTAATCCCTTCCTTAACTTAATATAAAAGAATCTAAAAGGTGGATAGATGCCCAGTATGCCTATTTAAGGACATCACTGATACATGTTTGGCAAACAGTACAAAGCTTTAGATAGTTTCGTAAGATTGAAATGTATTTTTCTTATTTTGAACAGAATACAATATCATTTATAGGTTATAGGTGGATTAGGCTTCTTATAATTAAATAAGATAAGGTTACAAGCAAACAATATGGTATAAGATATTATTACACAATAATATCCCATCTGACAGTACTCTTAATACTACTAACAGTTATTTGGGTTCTAATATTTCTAGCAGGTAAACAGTCCAATATATTCTGAGTGTGAAACAATCCCAAAACATAACTGAGCAAGGAGGTTGCATGTCAATATCACCCACAAGTAACATCTTGTCTTGGGGACATTTTAGATAAAATGAGTTGACATAATGCCATGTAAGAGTTTTTGTTGAATTACACCATGCTTTGCACAAATTAATAATATGTGCACCTTTCCAAAGTCTGAGTTCCATTCTGCATCCAACATTCTGACTGAAATTCATATAAAGTTTTTAAAAAATATTACTTTAGTGTATATATGCTGCCTCTCTCTTCATTATTGAAAAATTGTCATTTTTATCAATGACATTGGAGGACGAAAGAAAAGTTAAGAATATAATAGAAGAAACTGGTTACTGGAACATTACATTTTGAAGGATGCAAACATACTGCCAATATAGGTCTCTATAAGTCCCAATTCCAAGCATTTTCCATATTGTAAATTATTTTATAGTTAAAAAATGGTTAGAATAAATTATTTGTCATGCATGGGTACAAATGACAATATAATCTCTAACTTAAAATCTGTGCTACATGGAAACCATTTTCTGAGCGAGTGATGGCAGATGTCCACAGAAAAGTTGTAACAGGATTTCCTTTCCCTAGTTATCCATGCCACTTCTATTCAAAGTATAAGTCTGGTATTTTCCAAGCTGACATTATCTCTAAATAATAATGGTGTACATTAATTTGCCACTTAAAATTGTGCTATAAAGTGAAGCATTTTTATAACTTTTAAAAATACTTATCCTGATCTTGTGTTTTAAAATGGAGACTGGGGGTTGAGGGAGGTGTTCCAAACATACAAACAAAAGCTTAAAACATTACCAAATATGTCCACTTTGCAATACCAAAGGTTTTGATGTAGTAAAACAAGAAAATTGACAGCAAAAGAAAACTGGAAATAAAACATTTTATCACAGATTCTTGGTACTGTTTTCTTGAGGCATGGACGTGTTTCCATTTTGCTTGAGTGCTTGTCACATTATGGGCAGAGATTTGACAATTACCCCCAGTGCACCCCCAAGTTACAAAATTTCTATAGCTTTAGGCTGTACATTAAACTACTTTTGTCTCTGCTGTTCTGTTTCTGTAATGGTTACATTCTGCCATGGCCTGAAACAAATGATGTTGTGCACAAACTTACCATTTGTCTGATATAGTGACAGAGCAGTCAGTGTGCCCTGAAAGAATCTGATTTAAGTACGCATCTGCTACATATTACAAAGTCTGCAAATACCAGCAGTACATGCACTCAAATTATATTATTTTCTTATGCCATGTGCACTCCAATCAAATCATATTTTTTTTACAGGCAAGCTGGCACACGTATAAAAATCACGTAAAGAGAAAATGGTCAACAGACATGCACTGAAATCATATGAGGAACTTTTTCCAAAATGGCATTTACTTTTCTCCTATTACATTATCTCTTGTTAGGTTACATATCCTAGGGAGCACGATTCATGCTGAGTTGCAGCGTGAGAGGTTTTGATGGAGGGTGCACATAAGGATTTCATTATACTTTGTACACATACTTAAAAATATATCTAACTTGAAGTGATCACAAAGTGTGGACACAGTCAAAGAATAATGAAACAGCTTTAAAAATGTTTTACATCTAATGCATAGCTACATCCCAAAATTCAAAATCAGTATGAAATAAAAAAAAAACTCCACAATTGGTAAAGAAGAAGTAGAAGAAGAAGATGCAAAGGAAAAAAAACAGCTGTATAAGGCATATAAGACTAATAACTTCAATGTAAATTATAAATCCGTTATATCATTACAGAAGGACTTGGATAGCATACAGGCCTGGAAAGATTTGTAGCAGATTAAATTTAATGAAAGTAAATGTAAAGTATAACACGTAGAAAGTAAAAATGTTAGGTTTGAATACACAATGGGATGTCTGATAAATTGAAAGTACATCTTATGAAATCGTTCTAGGAGTCATAGTGGACTATCAGCTTCAAGAAGTGTTCTGAAGCGATTAAGAAAGCTAACAGAATGTTAAGATATATAGCAAGATGTGTGGAGTACAAATCAGAGATTATGCTCAAGCATCATAATGCACTGATAAGGCCTCCTCTACAGTACTGTGTGCAGTTTTGGTCTCCAGGCTACAAAAAGACAGCAGCACTAAAAACATCCAAAGAGTGACTAGCCTAACTCCAGTGCTATAGAGGATGAGGTATAAGGAAAGATTAAAGGATCTAAGCCTTTTCCATCGAAGCAAGAAGAGAATAAGAGGTGACATGATCAAAGTCTTCAAAATTATGAAGGGAATTAGTACAGTGGATTAAGACTGTTACTTTAAAATGAGTTCAACAAGAATATGGAGTCACAGTTAGAAATCTGTTAAGGGTAAATTTCGTACAGACATTAGGAAATTTTTTTTTTCACACAGAGAACCATACACACTTGGAATAAATTACAAAGTATTGTGGTAGACTATAAGACTTTAGAGACTTTCAGAACTAGACTTGATATTGTTTTGGAAGAATTAGGTGGATAGGAATAATTAGGTGGTGAGCTTTGTTGAGCTGAATGGCCATTTCTTGTCCAGATTGTTCCAGTGTTCATTATATCTTTTTAAAAAATATCAGGTTTTTGAAAGAGCCTAGGCTACTTGCACGTTACTACTAAGTTCACAGTGTCAATCAACACTCTGAATTACCCACACTCTGTGGCATATGATGTGTGCGCCCAAAAAAAAAAAATACAAACTGTAAAAAGCAGATTATGTGACAGGGCCAAACCACAATGAAACAAATTTTAGCACCACAAACCCATTGTCAGTGTTGTGCAAGTTCACACCTCACAAGAACGAGTTCAAAGTTCAGTTCACACAGATTAAAATGAATAAATTCACGTTCATAGTTCACCTTTTCAATTTTGAACTAGTTCATGTTCAGTTCATTTTGTATTTTTTAAGGAGTGAGAAGAAATGACCCATGAGTTTACTTTTTTCATTTATACATTTTTTTTTCATTTATTTATATTAGGCTATTACAGTGTTCTTGAATAATATACAATAATTATGAAAGCTTTTTTATTTAAATACACTTAATTGAGTTATACCCAGCAACAAACACGTACAGTATAACCATATTTGCTAATATCCTCCCAGTAAAAAAAGAAATTAAATAGATGCAAGTATACATATAAATTATCGCTTTTTTTTTCAACCATGTGACACAAATGGTGACTGTGGAACCAGCGTGTAGGTGAATTAACCTATTACGCTGCCGGTCAAAATTCTTGTCACATATTGCATGTCCAACGGAGAAAAATATAAAGTGGCCTCATGAAGTGCAACGTTTCCCTAAAAGCGAAAGCGAAGCTTCACTGTGTGTTCGTGTCAGTGGGGGTGCATCTTAAGCACCAGCAGGCAGACACAGACTATGCCTATTTGACTTTACGTTATTTTTTCTGAATACAAATAAATGGCAAAAAATTCATACAAAATAAATATTCGTAAAAATCCATTTTTTGTGCTTATCCAAATACTGTATTCGGATCTGGCTCCACCCCTACATTACAAGGTAAGGCAAAATGTTTAATCTGGACCTAAACCAGATCCAGAATGTCACACAAAACTGAACTAGCTCACGTTCAAGTTCTTCACTCGAAAATACGTTTACGTTAAGTTCACCGTTCTTAGAAAAATTAACTTGTTCAATGAACGCGCTCTTTTGAACTAGTTCATGCACAACACTGCCCATTGTCAAATTATCTAGCACATGCTTAGTGATCATGTAACATTTTTTCAGTGATTATTATCTAGTTCTGAAGACAGCAATTCACATCTTGACATCAACATTCACTAATGTCAATTGCAACCACTTGGAATTGACTTGTTGAATTGAAAACATGTCCCGGGGGCTGAAAGGTTGCTTTGTAGGAAGACGAGCAGCGGGATAAAGTGCACAGCAAGTCTCCTTTTAAAAGAGTAAATCTTGCACAAATGTTTTGCTTTTTACTTTTTTCCCTATTAAAAGGACATGGATATGCTGTTTCTCAACATGTAAATCAATGCTAAATAACACTCTTGGTTTGAAAATGGAAATATTCAGTAAGGTTTAAGTGTTTTGATTTCATATTTGGCCAATTGTAAAGAAATGAGTCTAACTTGAAAAATACATAACTTATCCTATCATCCGCTTCCTTCCGAAGTTTCATGATATGTATATATACACAAACCAGTAGTAAAACTAAAAGTTATAGTATTGCCATAACTTTCCTTCAACTTTCTCTCATATCAGTTTAGAAGGGGTGCAGTTTGGGATGAATAATCTCCATTTTATGGTTTATAATGAACATAACATCATGAAGAAAATCTCTTTTTGATATCAGCAAAGAAAGTTTGCGACAGCACTGATGAATTTAAAACGCAGGGAGTGGCAATTTCTTAAGCCCATAAATTGAGCTGAATATTTGTCATACTCACTTCTTGCCTTTCTGTAACCCCCTGTAACCCCTTTTATTCTACATTTTGGTTTTAACAAAAAATAAACTGGGACTATTTTATTCTCTCTTTTATTAGAAGCCTCTTATTCTGATTGAGTTCCCGCCCAAGGTGACTTTTGATTTTCTGAGGTCAAACTGCAACTGTTTTGGTCTAGGGGAGAGGAACAGCTTCAGTCGTCTTGCAGGCACTGGAAGCTTCAGCAATAGCAACAGTTAGGATAAGCTTTAGTACCACAGAGAAACAGAATCTGAGTTAGTCACTTTACTATAAAAAAACAAGTTCATCTACCTGTGGACTCAAACTAAACCCTAACAGCATGTCTTTCACATGTACTGCTGCTTGTGCATGGAATCATGTGCTGGCTCCAACAGCTTTAAGTATGCCTTTTAGCACAGTGTGTTGCTACTCCATGTTGCACTGAAGCTTGTGTTTAGTGTTCATTACCACTTGTTTGTTTTCCATTCTTTTGAAAGTGCTGCATTCTGAGAGCTTCTGTGTTTGCACAAGATGCTTTCGTGTAATACACCTCCTAACCTGTCAGGATGGCATCATCACATACAGGTGCTCATGCAAAAGGCTCTGAAAAATCTCCAGCAAGCTGCTTCACCTAAGATGTAGATGGAATCTGAGGGGGTTATTCTGTGGTTCTGCAATGAGGAAGACGAATTTAAGTAAGTACCGCAAGTACCCATTGTGTTCTCTATCATGGAAAGCTCACCCAGTTACACAAGGAAAGGAAGTCATGGTAGTTGGGAAGGAGCCTCTTAGTACCAAAATTAAACAAATTTTATTTTTGAAGTAAAGTAATTAAGACATGGCAACCAAAATAAATATATACTTTAGAATAACAAATTCAGAAAAAACCTGCTGTAAATTACTTTCACATTGTAACTTTTTCACAGTTTCTTTAATTGGGGCTTCCATAATGGCATACTTTAAGCCTTAAAAACAATGCCCACAATATAATCAAAGCCTTATTAACCATCTTTCTGTTTTAAAATAAAAAAAATATTTGTTTGGATAAAATACACTTGTCATTTATTTTACAGATTTTAAAACATCATTGGAAAAGAGATGAGACCCAGTTAATTGGCTTAATAATATCCTTAACTCTTTTAACATGTAAATCATATCTTGACTTAATTCAAGAGAGAAGGTCTTTTCTTCACGTTTCCAAAGGCCAATGGGCTGTCATTCACATGCCTATTAAAATGTTGATACCTAGCAATCAACACTTTAAATAAACATTTCATTGTTTTCTTAGTCATTTTATCTTTTCTATAGCACCACTCTATTCTGAACTGACACCTAATTTACTGTCACATCCTGTACTGACATTAATTCTGTCTCTCCTTGTACTATAACTTGTCACATGATTTAGGTTGTTAATGCCTGCTTAAAGTGATGTAGTTTTATGTAGGGCAGTTTCTTTTGATTTGTTTTGGCACTCTGGATTGTTTTTATATTTTATTAAAATTTTATTAGAGGCACATAACATATAGGTGGGTGGCATGGTAGAGCAGTGTTTAGTGCAGTTGTCTTACAACAGATACAGGGAGAATTCCATCCACATACATGCTCACCTCTGCCATGCTTCTATTTTAGTTTTGTCTGAATGGATTTTTCCATCTAGTACAACGTAACACACAAAGACAAGTGGACATGTGCTTCGAAACTCAGAATGCTGGATCTGTGAGGTTTTAGTGCTAATCTGCCATTTTGCCTAGGTGTCTTCATTGAATCATTGTACAGGGCAAAAGGTAAAGTATAAAAAGTAGGAACCCAATAAGAAAATTGTATATAGTTAAAGAGTGAGAGGGGGCAGCATGCTAAGTGTGAAACAATTCAATTTTTTATATCAATGAACTGGCCACAACTCTGGTGATATCTGGAGCTTCTGGGCTACAAAAGTAAAAGCTCCAGTAATTGAAGATGGACAGGTCCTTCAGTCACTCACAGATAAAGATAAAACCTTAAGTGAAATTACAGAAAAATCTTATTCTGTTCAGTGTGTGCTAATTACTGGTAGCCACCTCAATGTTTTTATCACAGGTCCCAGATGTACTAGCTATGCCACTGGTTCAGACCACTAAGTGGGTCTCTATGTCAGTAAAGATGATGTTTAGACTTCAAAATGCATGTTCACATTCACATTCGTGTTTCGGCTAATAGTAAGGAGCATTTTCACAACCTCCAGTATACCTTTTAGGAGTGTGGTTTACATATCAGTTAATGGTGAGCATATTTTTTTTTTATGAGATTCCTCTCTGTGACTGCAGATGGCAAGATCTGTTTGTCATGGAGTATAGCCATCCGATTTTGAAAGGTTAATGTCAATTTCCTATGGCTGAATACTTGAAAATTTGTGATAAGAACGTTGTTGGAACATTCAAGCCATTGCATACAGTCAGCAAGCTGTTGAATATTTTAGGTAATTTTTCTCAGCTGTAGCAAGCCCTGTCATTTGAAAACAGTTACCTTCTGTATCAGTGTACACGTTTGTTTCCAAGTTGTACATTTCATGAAATGACTCAGCAATGCATCAGCATTCCTTAGATATTTTAGGCTGACTAGCATAGAAAACATGCATGCTACTGTTACTATGCTTTCTTACCTCTTCAATCCTAAACTTAGTGTTGTCTGAAAACAAAGGATCTCTGCACAATTTTGCTATATTGCTTACAAGTGGGTGTGTGGATGGATGTCCTTTAAAAAAAATACTCTCATGAGATGACAATCAAGACAAAAAGATGCACTTCACATATTTTTTCATGCCCTCCTTGCACTTCAATGAACTGTTAGGTCATATTCAGCCTTTCGTTGTTCTTTCTGGCACTCACGTAAACAGCGTCTCCTCGAAATTCACTATTTTGGGTACACAGCACCGCGGCTATAACACTGCATAGTTAGAAAAAAATATCTGTGCAGCAAAAATTCTGTTTTACCATGTCTGATGTTATTCTTGCTGTGCTGCCCTATCAAATAGTGTGGACGTGTCAAGTATAAACCAGGCTTTAGATGGAAGTTACATCACTCCAGAAAGTTTTAAGCAACTGTCTTTAAAAGTAACACTAAAGTTAAGATTTGTGTCTTTTGTTTTTATCAGATTTTTTTTGGTTAGGAAAATATAGCATGGACCAAACATCTGGTATTCCACAGGGACAGATAACAGGACTAGTAAATAAATGCATAAATATTAAAAAAAAAACAAATATACCATTTGAATTAATAAAATAAGAAAACTTCTAACTTGGTTAAAGCTAAAAACATCAGTCACAGTTAGGCATTATAAAGTCGTATTGTCCTAGTGAATAATTTCTTGGTTGAAGATACTCAATGTTAGAGTGTCAGTAGGCAGCATTGTTTATGATGACCATCGGTTTTGTCTTTATTCTCTCCTCTGCTAGTAAAGGACCACATTGTTTAAATGACAAGGCAACACGTACGCATTTAAAATCTCCTGAATGCATAAAGTTTTTGTGATGCCTTAAGACTGAGGTTATGCCTGGCTGGAAAAACTTTGGGAGTCATTTTGATACAGGGATCAGCTTTTAAATGGACAAATGCCTGTCTCAGAGTTAACATGTGAAAGTCTACGCTTATGGAAAAGAGCACAGTGGAACACGACTATGCAATAACACCTGTTCTTGGTTAATATATACACAACATAACTTCAATTTGATTACATTTTTTTATGACTAACATTATAAATTATAAGCTTCAATGTTGTATGTCCATGCATACAAGTCTTTAATTGAGAGAGGGTGAGACATTAATTGTTGGTGCGCTATCATTACAGGGCAATCAGACGTGCAGCCGAGCAAGCCAAGGAGAACATGTAACAACAACAAGACTAGCTGCAAATTAGTTAAACTTGGTATTGATCTTGTTCCGCTGTTCACTGCAACAGTACTGAGTCCTGAGAATCATCTCCTTTTAGTACCATACTACCTAGTCTGGTCTTGATCTGCATCTAGTATGGTACCATCTAGGATACTTTGCAACTGACTCAAAGGGCTTTGCAAGGAGTAAAGGAATAAATACATAAATAAAATTAAAAATAAATAAATGCAAACTTACACAATACAATTAAACAAATAAATAGTAGAAATGTAGAAGTTACTAAGCATGGCTTCAATTACTGTAGCCTAAACTCAGTTTACAAGTTATGGTTATAGTGGAAAATGACAGAGTCTAATACCATGTTTAGATGGCCAGGGAAGAAAGGAAAACAAAAAAACTCTAGCAGTGCAGATCACAGAGAAAATAAATCTCCAGGGTTTGAAGGGTTAAAACACCACTCAGCCCTGGCTGTACATTCTACAAAATATAAATATTATAAAGTAATTCATTGAGCTTATGGTGTCCAAGCTGGATTTCTTAATACCAATATTTACAGAGTTTTTCCGTTTCACTTTCTTTTTATTTTTTTCTCTACTAGCCTTACTATATTGTACATGACACTAATAACGGAGATGAGTCAGAATACAGGAAAATCGTGGAGGACTTCATGTTGTGCTGCAGGGATAACAAACTCTAACTGAACATCAGCAAGACAAAAGAACTGATGGTGGACTTCCAACTTGCCAAGAAGCACTCTGAGTCCAATCACCATTCAGTGAGAGGATGTGGAAGTGGTGCAGAGCTGCAAGTACCTGGTGGTTCACATAAACAATAAACTGGACTGGTCTGACAGTGGCACTGTACAAGAAAGGCCAGAGCAGACTATACTTGCTAAGGAGACTCAGGTCTTTTGATGTGTGCAGCAAGCTACTGGAAATGTTTGACTAGTCCATAGTAGCCAGTGTGGTGTTCTATGCTGCAGTGTTCTGGGGAAGCAACCCGAGCACAAAAGAAGCACAATGCCTGAACAAACTTATCAAAAAAGCCTACTCCATCACAAGGTGAATCCTAGATACACCGGAAGCTGTTGTAAAAAAAGATGATAATAGCAAAATTGAACGCCATCATGAAAAATTCCCTCCATCCTCTTCAGGAGTGTTCACTTGGAGCACTTTTACCCACAGGCTTTTTCCACCATGGTGTGCTAATAAGCACCTCTGGAGGTTTTTCTCCCCACTGCTATCAGGCAATTCAATTCCACCTGATGTACTCGTTAAGTATTAATCAATCAATCAATCAATCAATAAATGTATCAATAGATTAATTGCATGTATTATCTGTCCTAGGAGTTTGTATTCTTGTTTTTTATGTGTCTGCTGCTGTATGCATTTGAATCCCCATGAGATTAATAAAGTTTATCTAATCTAATCTAATTTCTTTTAGGCTCGTTGTTAATATCATTGTTGGAAAAACAGTTTATATGCTTTTCTCCAGCACCAATTCTGGCAATGGAGGTTGCATTCTTTTTTCATTTAACACTATTTTGTACACAACCATCATTCACATTTATTTTTAGTTTATTTCATATTTCCTTTTATGTTCATCCTTAATTCCACACACCTATAATTCATGTCACACTGTTTCTTCCTGCTCACATTCTTTCCTTACATTTGTGGTCTCATGCATTGGCAGTCCTTCCCACTCATTTGACCAGTTATGTCTCTTATGTTTATTACATAAGCACTTACTTGATATTTGTCTCTAAATCCTAGCAGCTGTTTTGTCTTTTAATATATAATAAACAGCACTGATGTGTCTTAAGAAAAATAAATCTTTCAGTTCAATATTTCTTTCTTCTGTCCACCTGTACATTTGTAAGCATTGTAGTACCTGTTTATCTGTTTTTTTTCAGTTTGCAACAACAAAATATCTCACTATATTGGCAGTTCTTATATTTCATTAAATTCTCCACAAATTGCTACTGATATATCTGATAAAGATTTTGTTCTACTTTACCACCCCCTTTATTGTTTCTTGTTAAAATATCTTTCTAACGTTGTCATATTTAAAATACAATAGTAGAACAGAAACAAGACAGTGTTATCTGGTAGTTGAGTCATTGCACCTGGACTTCTTTCTTGTTAGGTAGGTATGTTTCACTGCTCATCCAAGCAGCTTTGTCAGTCTACCTAACAAGAAAGAAGTCCAGTTGCCATGACTCAACTACCAGATAATTTCACCTGGATGACTGAGAATCTTCACAGACATAACAGTGTTATCACTATTCTGCCTAAGATCTTTGTTGATAAATACATTAACCCAGAAACATTAATCATTGTAGTCAACAAAGTTTTTCCCTCCATCATTAAATTTCTTAAATTTTTTCTTTGCCTGTCTCTACATTGACGCAGTGGGTAGCGCTGCTGCCTCGCAGTTGGGAGACCTGGAGACCTGGGTTTGCTTCCCAGATCCTCCCTGCATGGAGTTTGCATGTTCTCCCCGTGTCTGCGTGGGTTTCCTCCTGGTGCTCCGGTTTCCTCCCACAGTCCAAAGACATGCAGGTTAGGTGGATTGGTGATTCTAAATTGGCCCTAGTGTGTGCTTGGTGTGTGGGTGTGTTTGTGTGTGTCCTGCAGTGGGTTGGCACCCTTCCCAGGATTGGTTCCCTGCCTTGTGCCCTGTGTTGGCTGGGATTGGCTCCAGCAGACCCCCGTGACCCTGTGTTTGGATTCAGCAGGTTGGAAAATGGATGGATGGATGTCTCCTACATTGTTTCAATTTTCAAGATCAACTCATTTATTTATTAACACAAACCTTTTTTGTGACATATGTTCTTTATTTTCTGGGTTTTCATTCCATTCTTCTGCAAAAATTATAAAAACCCTTTGCATATTATATAATGTTTTAAAGACTTTCCAAGAATTGGAACTATTCACCTCGGCAGGGGCCATTTGTATGCCTCGGTGATAATATTCACCAAATCCTGTAGCCCTTGCAGATAGGACTGGGTATTCTGGGAGCTGAAATAACGCCACATTTTGGTCTTCAGAATTCGGTTGAATCTCTCCACCACCGAAGCCTTTAATTCACTAGCCATGGTAAAATGTTTTATTCCGTGTTTATTGAGCAGGCTTTGAAATTCCCGATTGAGAAACTCTTTACCGCTATTGGTCTGAAGTTTGACGGGAACTCTACCTTCCTCCAAAATTTCTTGGAAAGCCCTCGTTACTTCTTTGCCCGTTTTGTTTTTCAGAACCCTGACCCAGGCATATTTAGAAAGAATATCTATACAAGTCAGTAGATACTTGTAACCTTGGTTATACTCAGCCAGGTTTGTCATATCCGCAAGATCGATCTGCCATTGCCCTTCTATATTGGAAACATACACCTTATTCCTTTTAAAATGGATTCTGGCCGGTTTATGTATCGTGTAGGTGTATTGCCCCAATAACCATTCGGACACCTCTTGGTCCCCAATATTGTGATCCGATTGCAAGAGGGCTCTTTTCAAGGATTCTTTACCCCCTAAGGCATTCTCAGAGTTATAATATGCTTTTTCCAAGACCTGCTCCATTGCCGGTGATAAAACAGACACTGACACCACTTAACAACTTAGAAAACATTTATTTAGTAGTCTGAATTGTTCAGACGGGTTCAGAATTACCAACAAGTTCTGCCAGATCAGCATATTCCAGGTCATATTCACCCCAGGGGTTCATACAACCCTCATGATTAAGGTTACACTTACAAAACTCATTTGCCATACGGCGGGTTACAGAGTAGGTGTATTCATCCATTTCATAAAATGACTGCATTACAGTATCATAAATAGAGCGGGTATTTTCAAATTCATCCACAGTCTTTTCAATCACTACGTATATTTTGTGAATCGACAGTAGGATATTACAATATCCCAGAACTTTCACCGGCAGTCGTTTCAGCCAATATTTGCGTTAAATCTTCAGAATCTTCTGAAAGCGTTCTACACGGTAGGCGATTTCAGGTTCAGAGAGGCAGGTATGTCTTGTCTGGCTGGGATGATCTATCTCGCAGCCTTGACATTCTTTTTTCTGGTCGTAGTAGACAATAATGTCCAGCAGAGATGTCATCAGCCCTTTAACAAGCTGCTGGGCCTTTTTCCAGGTTTCAGGCAGCACACCATCAGGGTAATCCATATCTGTCTCAGAAAGTCCAATCGACATCGGTTCCTGTGGAACTTGTCTGCTCACCCACGGATGTCCTGGAGCTAGGTGAGTGGTATCCATCTGATCACCAGTAGCGGAGACGGGGGAATACCTCACCGGCCCTGGAGACTGGAATACACTGTCTGCCTCAACGTCTCTAGACCAGAGACTGTAATCAGGTCGTACACTAAAAAACCAGGGGTCAGATTCTTGGTGGTCCTGAATGAAATCAATCTCCCTGTCCAAGTTATAGAGTTGGTAAGATTCAGGCTTTGGAGCCTCAGGCGGACCCACTGAGGTTGTTACGCCATCATCCATCATTTCAGAGTCTGTAGCTGCCGATATGCGGAGAGCTTTAAAAGCTTCAACGAGTTCTGAAATTGCCTGGTCATCCATCTGTGTCCGGGGCTAACAAGCTGTGTATTTATGGTAAAAGGGAGGGGCATGGTGTAGAATAAAGGTGGGGTTTCCATTTCATCATCGCTTGAATCTGTTGATGTTTCAGACCTCTTAGTCCGTTACTCGGCCGCCGCTTCAGCTTGCAGAATTCACGTCTTGAATACTAAAGGCAGCAGGCAGTTTTCCTTATCGTCATCGCCTGATTTTACCCGTGTTTCGCATGACTTAGTCCAACCCTCGTCTGCCACTTCAGCTTCAAGAAACTCGAGTAACAAATGCCTTTTAATCCTGTTCAAACGGTCATTCAAATAGACCCTGCGGATCCGACGCTTCACTGGGGCATTGATAATAGTTTTCATTTCTTCACAGAGTCTTTAGAGCTGAAGAAGATGAACCGCTTTTTTATACACCACTTTCAGAAGGGAGGGGACTTATTTGAATGGTTTCCTTTCACCTGTTAGAGGCAGGTAGTTCATGCCTGAACATGTCGATCGGGCCGGCAGGGTATGGATAGGAACATATCTGGACTTGTCCTCGGGAGAAGGGGCAGGGAAGTGTGGGGGGCCAGCCACAAACAGGTGTGGCCGGCAGGGTATGGATAAGAACATGTCTGGACTTGTACTCGGGAGAAAGGGGCAGGGAGGTGTGGGGGGCCAGCCACAAACAGGTGTTGACAGACCGGGGGACCAACACCCGTCAAACTGCTCTTGACACTTACCTCGGCCAAGCAGGTGGAGGGGGGCTGGGGGGCGAGACCGACATCCATCAAAATGCTCTTGACACTTACCTCGGCCAAGCAGGTGGAGGGGGGCTGGGGGTGAGAGTCTGGGCAGGGCACATCATTTAAATGCCCCAATCAGGTGGAGGGGCGGGGACAGGCTGTCATTCACCAATCCAATGCTGGGGGCGGGGTGCATCATTCAAATCCACCGATCAGAGGAAAGGGGTGTGGCCAAAAAGGTCATAAATCAATTTTGATTGACAGTTTGACATATACTGCCTGGCTTATACTAATAGTGGCTGCTAGGGAAAAGATCAGCCGACGGGTCCTTTAAAGCAAATCTGGCTAGACAGTGGAGGGGCTGGAGTGTTTGTCTGAGTTAATCCTTCTGTCTTGTCATCAATATCATTGTCTTTGAATTATCATTTTGTCCTGGGATACCACGCCTGTTTGAATGTATGAATTGTCCTGTGCCTGCTTGTCGTGTGAGTACTGAGTTAGATTGCTTATCATGCTGTGGCAAAGGGAGCACTCCCAATGTCATCACCCCTCAATGTATCAGAAATACTGGTAGGACTGTTTTTACATTATTTAAAGTGAGTTATTCCCTAGATGATCATTTCTCCTTCATTCCACATCAACGGTTGCCGCTTCATTTCGACAGTGTATTGGATTTTTTGTTTATTGGAGTTGTTGTTGTTTCCAGGCAGTGTTATATTTGTGATCACCATCATTGTTTGGTTAGAATTCTCCTGCTATTTTTGTTCAGTATATTCATGTTGATTATTGTTTAATTCCATTGTTTCCACGTCTCTGTGTGTGAGTGGTGTGAGTTGGGCCACTTAAAAAATAAATATGTGGCAGTATGAATTGTATGCCCCTGTAACCACTAAAATCTTTCATCTAATGTTTTTACGCACTACTTTTACTCACTGTACACATCTCAGTAAGTCTTAACCTTTCCAGTACTTCGATTATTTACTCTCAGGCAACTTTTCTGAAGGATTTTTCCATACTTTAAAATTATTAATGCAAGACATGACATTCTCTCACTAGCATATTTTATGGAGACTCTAAATAAACACAAACTACTAACTGACTCCCTCCTGAATTAGCACATACATGTTCCTGTTGAATTATTCTTTGCTAACGGTACTTCTCTGTCTCTATTTGTCACTGTCTTTTTTGGTATCAGATTAATCAGACCCATATTAAATGAATCTGGCATATCACCCTTCATTAATATTTCCATAAATAAGTCTACTAAGTCTTCCATAAGAAAAAAAATCCCAGCAGGCTTCATAGAACTCTGTTGTAATCCGGCATAACCTGGAGACGCATACTTTTTGCATGTTACCAGTGCTTTAATGACTTCTGCTAATATCTTTTATCATCCTTTGCCAATGATTGCTCTTCAATACTTTTACATTACATCACAACATTTCTGCGTTTTTCCTATTTCTTTACTATTTTTGATTTGATTCCTAGACAAGAATATTAACACTTTTCATTCAGTAGAAGAAAGCATGTCAGATAATGAACACACACCATTCAAACACTAGTGTGAGTATTATGAGGAACACATAGCAAACCTTGGTTAATGAATAGTTTTAATTTGTTTAAATATTCTCTGTAATGCTTTTGCTTCCAGTTTTGAAAAAGTACAATTAGATAATAAATTATACTGTGATTAGAGGATTAGCAGATGATTTATCAATAATTTTTTTTTTTCATAAAAAAACTAGTTACTGTACACATTTTCCATGAATCGTTAAAAATTTAAATATTTTGCAATAAAATATTTGCTAAATAATATATATTGTATAAATAAAATGTTATTTAAACACTTTTGCCTCCCTAATCCTTCTTGTCCAAATTAACATGTATAAACATAAATATCAATCAAATCATTTTATATTTTTAAGAATGAAGCCTGTCATGGGCACGGCTATCCAAACCAAAATACCCACTTGACTAAAATTCCCACTAAAGGTATTCCTCTCAATAACAATCATTAAATTAATTCATTAATTGAAGGGTACTGGTTTAACTGTCAAGATAAACATTAACAAATGCTAAAAAAAATCAATAGCAAATCAGCAAAACAAAGGATTCCAATAAGACAAAATTAAACTGGAAAAACAAAGCAGAGAGCTACACTAAAATGAGCAACAAGATAAATATAAAGTCAAACACATTGCCTCAGTAAAATACAGGCTTTCACCACTTTGCAAACAACCACTTTGCAAAAAATTGTGTATACAAAGAAAATCATGTAATATTCTTTTTCACCTTATGAAGCACAATAAAGTTTTTGTGAATACGAAGACCAAGTCTGGGACAATTTTGAAACACTTGCCATTAGTGCTAACAACTCATTTGAGTACACCCTGCTGCAGCCTGGATTTTAATGATGAACAACCCCAGTTTGTTATTTTCTGCTGTGTACAGAGACTGTCTTTGAGGCAGCCTGTCCAATGGGGCCAGATCAGCTGGCTGCAGAAAGGTGTGTGTTCATGTGCCATGGTTTACTCAGCTTATCAGATGTGTTGCTCATATGCCCTTTCACATTGTCCTGAGCATCACATTTTGAAATAGCTAAAAAAAAGACCACTCTTTTCAATATATAAATCAGGACAAGATATTATTAAGGTTTATTTTGAATACAAATATTATTACACTAATTCTGACAATATTAAATTTTTTGTAATTTGTACTGTGTTATTTGGAGCCAGGAAACAGTTAATGTTTTCCTTTTAAATTAATGGTAATTAGGTGATCTCATTATGAAAATTCACTTCATGAAGGTGATTTTTAGGAAATGATTAATTTTGTAAAGTGTGAGAAGTCTTTACTGAAGACTAATCCTCAGTATCTTGAATTAGCACAAATGGCAGCCATTATAGACTGTAATGTGTGGGCCCACCCTCTGTATCTTGATTCTAAAGGAAATATTGGGCAAAACTATCATGTCAGTTCAGGTCAGGCTTTGGAGCCTGCACTGGTACAGCATGTTGCCGCACCCACCACTCACAAAATGGCTTGGGATCTTGGTTGGCAACTCCCCAAGCAGACATGCGGTCCAGTCCCACCCTCCAAAAATAACCCTTTCTCTGCTGCAGTCTGGAGTTATGCGGGTGTTCCCTTGACCTGTTCCAGCGACTCAGGGCCTCAACAATGAGGATCCTGCGAGCCAGATCACCCTCAGGGAATCACATAACATGGCCGTAGTGCTGTAACTGACATTCCCTCACAATGCAGGTAATGTGCCTCATTAGGGACTCATTTGATACAAAGTCAAACCGGCGGTACCCAAGGATTCTCTGAAGACACACAGTACCAAAGAAGTCCAGGGAAAACCTGCAAAACAAAACTATTAAGAAACAAAATAGAATTTACATGAAAAATAACAAAACAAATAGAGCTGTGATAGAGCCCCAGAAAGAACAATCAACTTACTATTTTGTCATATTTATGCATTTATAGAAATAGCAGCCTCTACGGACATATTAAAAGCATACATTTTAATCCTTCTGACTTTTAGTGGAATTAACGGAAAATTTAACAGCAAATAATATTCAGACGATTCAATCTTTCCTCACCAATTCCTCATTAATTATGCCACGTAACTCCTTGTTCAGGCACTGGTTCACTCTTTGCTGAACTATTGGTTAAAATCAAGAATTAAAACACTGTCAGGACCAATTATTTTCAAGCCACAAACCCACAGTGTATCTTTCCTGAAAACCTGTCTCCTCTGCCCACCCATGGGGTCTACTCGACTGATGTAGATGAGACACCTGCAACTACTGCCAAGCATCATGGTTTTCAGCACCATCACATTGTGTCCTTCTGAATCTTGCAATTCCAGCAATCTTTTCCCACCACCATTATTCAGCATCCGTTGAACCTCACTGAAGTGATTTGCCATTTCTGTTCCTATCTGATGCTGAGAAGGTCTGACCCTACCCCTGGAGTGCTGTTGCTATGCACAGTGGTTCCCTGACTACCTTGGCTCCTTTTTGCTGCACCAGTTCTGCCTCAATCCTGCCATTCACTTTCTTTCTCACATTATGCACTTTGCCATACTGCTCCTTTGCTTCTGTCTCTCCTCTTGTATCCTGTTCCTGCAAGGATCCAATTCAAAACTCTTGTCTTGACCTACATTTCTCTGAAAGGTTCTCCTCCTCCATATCTCCAGTGTTTGGTCTCTCCATATGTACCTTCTAGAAGTTTCTACTCTACTAGTCATCTTTCCTCTTACCAGACATGCCAAGACTGGACAATGCTTCTCTGTGCTTGCTCAAAAGTGGCGGAATGATCTCCCACTAACTGCAGCCAATTTCTTTATGTATAGGCATCTTTTGAAAATGCACCTTTTATTTAAAGGCAAATTCAATTTAAATATTTAAAGATAATTTAAATTTAAAATCTCTCTATTATAAAAAAAATCTTGGAAGGAGACGAGACGTGATGTTCTTGGAGAGACACTTACACGTCCTGCGAGACGAGTCCACATCCAGGGCAGGAAATAAAAGACAAAGAGTAGATGACAAAGTAGAACATCGTAAAGAATTAAAAAATGTTGGCGCGGTACACAGATTATGAAAGGACTAAAATTCGAAAGTCTCAAAAAAAGGAAAGGAAAGACTGCATTAGCGCAAACAAATGTAAATTATTACTTGGTGAAATAAAGGAACAGCGAAAAGAGATCAAATATATTGTTCGGATTTAAACTTTAAATCAGAGACTTGTAGATCATCTAATTCGTTTTGCCATTAGGGGAAAAAAAAGTAGTGTTTCTTCCCAATGAAGAGGCATATCCGCGAGAATTAAAAGATTCCTAAAATGTTGGCGCAGTACACATGCAGAGCAGGTTAGAGATAATGGAAGTACGAAAATCAGAAATCTTAAAAAAGGATAGTAAAGATCGCATTAGCGCAAACAAATGGAAATTATTACTCGGTGAAATAACCGAACAGCAAAAAGACATCGAATATATTGTTCAGATTTTAACCTTAAGTCGGAGACTTGTAGATCATCTAATTCGTGTTGCCAGCGAGAATTAAAAGATTCCAAAAACATTGGCGTGGTATGAAGTCCCGTGAGATGGAGACTTTTAACATGAGATTCTTTCAAGTCACACCCTACTTACAACTATTTTCAAACAAGACCACGGTCATCTAACCTCAGTCATGTGAATGCTTTTGGCAGACACACTTCCTGCGCTCTCAGCTCTTATAAATTTTATCAGGACAATAATTTTATACATTCTAGATGACACGTCAACGACTAAGCGAAGAAGAAAGAGCATGGACAAACATTCTAAAAAGTCGTTTTATTTATTAGAGAGGAAGAAACAATATTCACTCACAGGCAGTTATATGTTGCGTCGTCACGATATAAGTCCAAACACGGAATCAAAATTCAATGCGATCTTGAAGAAAAGTTAATTCCAAATATTGTTTTTACCTAAAGTTTTAAAGTAAAATTGAAAATAATGCATATGCAACAATTCCCATGAAAATAACAATCTCTTAAAAATTGTATATTCGGTTAACCAAACCGGGGGGTGGGCAAGCAAAGTGAGCAGGGGGCAGAGCCCTCTAGAATTTAAAAATTTTGGAAATACTTAGTGTCACTTCTACAAGATAGCTGCTGTTGTACTGACAACAGCCTTAGTCCTTAGTCTAGCTGCAGGTATAATCACACAGTAACAGAAGTACCACTCATTCTTTCTTCCTTTCTTATATTGTTCTCTGATGTTTTTGATGCTTGCATCTTATTATTCTTGTATGTATTACAACTTGCTTTGTAAGCCACCTTGGATAAAAGTTGTCTGCTAAATGAATAATAATAATAATATAGTCATACGCTGGTTTACGGCCAGCCGAGTTCAGATCATTCTTTTTTTAACTGATTAGCAGGTGAGAATAATAGATGAGCTGGTACTTTCCTTTCATGATCAATTTCTTCAATTCCACTACCCATGAGTTTTTTCTGTGATGTAGCAAACACTGTGAAACACCATCACATGAATGATGAGTGTTTTCCTTGTGGAGTTTCGCAAGCGCAGCTATGTGCCACTTCCAAACTGCTGCCCAGGATGAGGAGTGAGCAGAATGATATCAGATGAGCAGTAGTTCAAAAGAGCTGTGTAGCACCCTGAAAAAAGGCCACCTAGAACCGAAGGTCAGTTTGCGCTAATCCACAGCAGCAGTTAAAGTATACATACTGGTGACCAAAAACAGACCCATAAAGATTTGATTGTCCTGTACATATTCTGATTGACATACAGTGATCCCTCGCTATATCGCGCTTTGCCTTTCGCGGCTTCACTCTATCTCGGATTTTATATGTAAGCATATTTAAATATATATCGCAGATTTTTTGCTGGTTCGCGGATTTCTGAGGACAATGGGTCTTTTAATTTCTGGTACACGCTTCCTCAGTTGGTTTGCCCAGTTGATATCATACAAGGGACGCTATTAGCAGATGGCTGAGAAGAAACCCAACTTACTTTCTCTCTCTCTCTCTTGCGCTGCCTTTCTCTGATCCTGACGTAGGGGGTGTGAGCAGGGGGGCTGTTCCCACACCTAGACGATACGGACGCTCGTCTAAAATTGCTGAAAGATTATCTTCACGTTGCAACCTTCTGTGCAGCTGCTTAGTGAAGTGACATGCTGCACGGTGCTTCGCATACTTAAAAGCTCAAAGGGCACGTATTGATTTTTGACTTTGTTTTTCTCTGTCTCTCTATCTCTCTCTCTCCCTGCTCCTGACGGAGGGGGTGTGAGCTGCTGCCTTCAACAGCTTTGTCTTTTAAGTATGTGAAGCACCATGGCACAAACAGCCCTATTGATTTGTTTGCTTTCCTCTCTGTTTCCTTTGAAGAGGAAGATATGTTTGCATTCTTTTAATTGTGAGACAGAACTGTCATCTCTGTCTTGTCATGGAGCACAGTTTAAACTTTTGAAAAAGAGACAAATGTTTGTTTGCAGTGTTTGAATAACGTTCCTGTCTCTCTACAACCTCCTGTGTTTCTGCGCAAATCTGTGACCCAAGCATGACAATATAAAAATTACCATATAAACATATGGTTTCTACTTCGCGGATTTTCTTATTTCGCGGGTGGCTCTGGAACGCAACCCCCGCGATGGAGGAGGGATTACTGTATAGCAAATTTGACATTTGGCTAAATGGCTGTGTCCAAATGAATCCTTAAGTCAACGCATAACTAAAAATCTATTTTATTCTGGTTTTAATTGATAACATCTGTTGCAGTCATTTACATTCAGTTATTTTATGTTTTGTATAACTTAAAAATGAGACATCCTTGGCCTACTGCATATATACAGTATATAATAACAGAAAGGCCACCGTAAATGTATTCAAACCAGGACAAAATATCAAAGAGCTTTAGGATTTATCTTTAAAGAGTGCAGCGAAAGTCTTTTAGGGTTAAGATGTTTTGTCTCCCTTTAAATTTTCCATTTCCTTTCTGTCCCCATTAAAGGTATACAGGTAAGGATTTTTTTTTTCTTTCAATGCTTGCTCTTTAATATGTCGTACTTACTATAAGCAAAAACATTTTACCTTTGTAGCAAATTGTTTTTTCACCCCCTGCTAGGCTGGAAAGGTCTCCTTTGCTGAATAAACAGCTACCTGCATTTTACTATGATGACTAGTGAGAATTTATTTCTGGGTCACTAGAAGCACCTATATGGCTGAATCATCCCTACCTGTTCCTATGCATACCACTGGCATGTGGATTTCCGTCTAAGTGTCAGTATGAGTTTGTCTCCTTCACCCACTGCTCTTGCTATTCTTATGACCTCTTTTCCTTTTGAAACCTTTCTTCCATTTAAAAATATTTATCCAAAATTCAGAATTGCTAAAAAAATGTACAAATCTACAGCTTTACATTGTGTGTTTACTGGTATACCCCCTTGGGTATTCTGCTAGTCTACAGAGTTTGATTTGTGAAGAGTATACTGCAGATACATCTTAACTGTGGACCTGATGTCTACCATTTATGGCACAGTACTGAATATGTTACCTGGCTTAAGCGTGTGTGTTTTATAACCTTTCTGCTTTTTTAAATATTTTGCAAATACTGTTATTGATTATGTTTTTGTTTACTTGTCAATAAACATTTTGGTAATAAATATTTTGTTTAAGATATTGGTTCATATTATTTGTTCCATTTTTCTATGCATTGAGCACCATATGTTGATTGTAGGGGGTTTAAACCTCCTGACTTTGCAGCTAAGATTCCAGAAGATCATCAGATACCTGATATGGCATTGGTTACAACTTTTATCTTTGCTACTGTTTGTGTATTGTGGATTTTTTTAGGTGGCTTGTTTTTTTATTAGAGTTTTGAAATTGTGGGCCTTGTATTTTTTCAAATTCATGATTTTTCATTGTATTTTTTTCAACTGTCATGCATAAAATCTAGTAATTTTTTACATGATATTCAGGGTGATTACTATCTTCAAGTTTGCTGTGGCTTATGTAAATAATAATGTTTAGCTCAAGTTAAGACTATATCCTTAAAAGCGACTAGACTAGAATCTAGTATATATTATAATATACAAGAGCATATGCTATAATTACCTGGGAGGTAAGAACATAAATGACAAGATTGTCATTTTCATTTCATTTGAATCTTTTTATATTTTATAAGAGTTAAATTGATGTATTTCTAAAGCTATTCAGACTTTATGAATTAAAAACCTTTTAATTTTTTCCTAAATCCTAAACTTAAACACATGCCACCAAGTGCATTTAGTAGCACAAAATTATTTGGAAAGGAGCATTTTTTTGGAGTTTTTCCAATTTTTAAATTTAAGATAAGATATTCCAGACCAGAATATATTATAGTATAATTGCATTCATCCAATTTTTCACATTGAAAACTTCAGATATTACTGTCATAGAAGGTGTTTAAGCACAGGGCATCCTATATACTCAAAAGTGCATGGATCCTTGGAAATCAACATACTGGTTGTTGGCAAGGAAGTGGTGCTTTCGAAGGGAAATATTTAAGCTTGGTAGAACAAAATATTTGCTTATTCAAAAGACCTTAGTCTTCACACAAAACAGCATAAACTTAACTTACTTTTAATACACAGTACATGTATGCCAAAACATAAAGTTGTATTTTCTATTGATTCTGTCCCTAAATCTAGCTTTCTAATACCAACTAGAAAGATGGCTTTTACATGACATAACTGTGAGTCCTGTAAGACAGGTACAATTATTTCAGTTAAATTCTATTAAAAAGTTCAAGTAAACAAAAAAGCAATGGTATTTATTAAACAATACTCTGAATTCATTTTTGTACACCACTTCTCTTCCACTATAGCAAGTTAAAGATGATGTGGCCACTATCAAGGCTTGGACAGCCAGTATTCACTCTGTATTTGAGATACGTAATACATTTTATTCTTTTGGAAATGTGGTCTTATGTTGAAAGTGCTGGCAAATGCATTTTAAAAAAAGGACATTTTCACCCCTTTGATGTATTAATCTGATTAGTATTTTTGCAGTGGCTGAGATTTATTGCTTTGCTTTAATCCCTCCAAATTTTAAGATTTTTCCATGCAAATAATGGGCCATTAAAGGCCAGAAACAGACACAGAATTAATATAACTATTTTCATTACTTCTAAACTTCAATGCAAGTCAAAACTTTCAACATTAATTTCAACTAAGTCCTGAATTTCAAGCTTAAAAAATAACCATAATGGTAATACTAAATAAAATCAAGCATTAATTACGCTACTAAAAAATGAGTGCATGTTGTTATCCTTATTGATTTTATTTTTGGAATTGCAAAATAAAAAATTACTATGTGTGATGGACCCCCGGGTGTCAGCAAGCCCAAACCCCAACAGGAACACAGAATCACAGTCCCATATTCAAATAAAGGTTGTTTATTAACCACAAATACCTTCAACATAGTACAAAAAGCACAACTCAAACATTTTCCTTCTCCTCCCAATAACTCTCTCACCATCGCATTGCCTTCCTCCAGTCAAGTATTGGCTCTCTATCACCCTGCTTTGACTTGCCTGGATAAGAGAGTGTGGTCCCTTTTATTACAGACCCAGGAGTGACTGGGTGTTTGCTAGATTGAAGCACTCCGGGTCACATGGAAGTCCATTATCACAGTAGGGAGCTTGTTTCCCTGCAGCGCACTCTCGTGGCACCCAATGACCCCAGCAGGGCTGCCCTGTTGGACTACATTTCCCAGTATACTCTGCTTGCTTCCCACTGGATGTGGATCTCTGGGACTCCTGCCATCTAGCGTGCTGGAGGAAAAAAAACTCCCCAGCTATATATCTTCTTTTAAAGGGGCTGTCTATCCATCTCTTTCTTCTGGGTCTGCTTTCTGTTTCCTTCCTGCCTGGAATGCCCATCCAGCCCACATGGAATCTACATATCTTCTCCCTCAGCAGAGACCTATCGGTCGCAGCGTCCAATCCCGCAAGGTGGTTAGTACAGCTCAAAGTCTGGTCACCAGAATCCATATCAGTATCAAAGTTTCTGCAATAAAGAGAAAAAGAATGTGTGAGAGTATCTGAAGTCCATGTTTGTCCCCCAAGCGATTCCCACCAGTGTGGGCATTGTCTCCACTGGTTTCCCCTCTTGCCACAGGCAAAACACCTGTGTTGGTAATTCCCAAAACAGATGAGGAATTAACTAAGCCCTTTCCAGGTCATCATCCCTTTGATTGGACATAGTGTATCCAGACATATGCGACCTGGGCGGAGACATAACCCCACGTGGTACAGACTGGCTGCCTTGATTGGCTGTCTCCAGTTTATTGGGCTCATCCCACCAAATTGACCGACCTCCCCTATTTTTGTATGGCCTTCGGATGGTTTGGACCCTCCCCTCTATTAATTAGATAGATAGATAGATAGATAGATAGATAGATAGATAGATAGATAGATAGATAGATAGATAGATAGATAGATAGATAGATAGATAGATAGATAGATAGATAGATAGATAGATAGATAGATAGATACTTTATTAATTCCAAGGGGAAATTCACATACTCCAGCAGCAGCATACTGATACAAAAAACAATATTAAATTAAAGAGTAATAAAAATGCAGGTAAAAACAGACAATAACTTTGAATAAAGAATAATTAAAGAGGGGCTCTTCACCGTCTGTGTGGACTTAAAGGTACATTTAGATTTTTCTTTATTTATTGCGGGAGTCTGCCCTACTTGACACCCTATCACGTGATCTGGGGTCCCTTCAGACAACGTCCTCTTTTCTTTTTCCGGTTGGACCTTATTAGTCAAGGGCAACACCTCCAAGACTTTATGCTCCACCCCGGATAATAACTCTAAATCTCCCTTTATAAATGTTGGAACGAGTATCTGCTGGGTCCCTTCCACATTATCAGGGTCCATTTCTCAGTGTGTTCCCATTTCTATTTCTGACCTGACCTTCATAGTCTGAGTAGCACCCTCTGAGACTTGTGGATCAGACAGAGTACATTTAAAGGCACATGACATAATTGTTGGAGTGAGTGTTATTCATTTCCTCTCACTTGGATCAGAGAACAGTTCACACTGCACTCCCTCATGATTTACAGCATTCACTCACCTGTATAGCCGAATCAACTTTACTAACAATGTCTACTCCATTCTGCCAAAGGAAATTATTTACGGCCTCTATTGGTGATCTCACGAGTTTTTCCACCAGAGAAGTGCTTCTGTTACATACCTTTGAAATTTAATTTACTTTGTCAAAGAAGACATGTGCAGTAAATTGTTCAAATCTTATTAGCTGAGCCATTAGTCTCTTCAATTGTTTTTGTTAAATGTTTACCCTTTTTTGGTATTACAATGTTTTTTTTCTTTTTTTTGGTCATTGAGTATCACTAGTTCATTTTGCCTAATATAGCAAACCAAGGTGGCTAGTCTTCTTGAGCATTTGTGTCAAGTAACTAAGGTCTTAAAACAGTCAACATGATTTTGAGAGATATGTTAGGAGCTGTTTCAGGGGTGAGGGATAAAAACTTGTTCCTGTTTTAGAATAAATACACATTGAGGTGGAAACTGTTGAAATATCCTGTCCATACAAACAGAAAAATAATTGAAGGCATTATTTTATAAAACAAAAAATGGTAAAGGACAATAATGACATTAATCAAAGAATTCTTAACTGAAAAATACAAAGATACACAAATAAAGCCAATAAATATGAAACAAATTCCAAAGAAGGCAAAATGATTCCAAAATTCAAAGTGTGAAAGAAGAAAACAAAAGTCAAAAGCATAAGTCAATATGACAATGCAAATACCTTAAAATAATGACTAAAAATTTCCAATAATGGCAAACTAGGCAGGAATGCCTAACAAACACAATTAAAACTTCAAAAGACTGTATAATCTAAAATTAAAGCACAAAAGGTCACAGGAACAAACAACACAAAGATTAATGCCACTGCAAATGCACATTGGCTACTAGTGATTGAAATAGCCATCAGCTGCTGCAATGAAACTAAATACTGACCTCGAGGGCTGTAAACTAAGTAGGGTTCTTGAACAAACCTTAACCATCAACATATAACAAAATGATAAAGCATTGAGGAAAATTAAATTAAGTAAGGAAACTATCAAAACTATTTGCTTTATGATTATTGAGCAATTTACAGAAGTAAAACTTAAGAAAAGGGAAAGAGAATACAAAAAAGGTATCTGCAGAGACCCATGGCAAAAACCAACATGAAGCCATAATAGTCCCAGCTGACTCATCAGCTAAATGCTCTTCAGCCAATAGCCTATCAGAGCTTGCACATCAAGTGTGATCAGATGACAACTTAGTACTTATTTTTAAGTGTTCAAACATGCTGCATAAGTCAGTGACTGACCACAGCAATCCTGTCTATAAAAGCTGAAGCCTCTGAAAGGTTATATAGTCAAGGTTTTATTCTCTGCAAGTCATAGGTATATATTGTTGATCATTTCATACACCAGCAAAAGACCAACTGCATAGAACCTACCTGGGAACTTTGCGTAACCCCACACTTACCTCAGGGCAACTAAAGTGTGGGTGACAGAACTCCTTCTAGACAAGATATTGCATTCCAGAGCCAATACTGTGTTTAGAGTCTGATTATATAGTTTGTCATTTTCAACTTCCAGCACAAGCTTCGCCTCCACCCCAGTGATATTGCATACCGTAATAACCCATTTTAATTAGCATGGTGTATTTGTCCTAATTTTATATGTGAGTAAATTCAGCCATTAGCCATTTGTAAACATTATTCTCCTCCCTGATGTAACTAAAAGGAATGTCTCTTACGTTACAGGAGTCAAATTACACTGAACAACATATTAATTTGGTTTCTCAAAACATTTTGATGATTATGGCAGAGAGACATGAGTGAACAGAAATGTTAACTTGATCACATAAGAATTTTAAAGAAACATGAAATTAACTTTTATTGAATTTAGCATGTTTAATTGCTTAATGAGAGGGGTAATACAATGTTCTTATCCTTCTGAAGTTCAGAGGGACATCAGCCAGAAAAAAAGTGACAGCTGAGCCCCACCCCTTCCGGGAACTAGCCTTTTAATTCCACCCAGCCCCAGAAGGAGGCAGTCATTACCCAGTCTCACCACAACTGAGAGGATCACACAGGAGCTTTACTGTTTTCCCAATATCTTAGAACCCTTTTGCGCTTATTATTTTGCCTTTTTTCCCATCAGTTCTGATTAAACAGGTGTCTACTGGTTCTCCAATACTTTATGTGACTTATCGGCTCTTGATTCGTTCACAACCTATAAAATTAGAGAAAAATCACAAAAGTAGGTGATTGCAATAAAGCGTTAAATGATATACTAATCTTCATTAAGTGATTTTTGCTAAAATCCATAAAATACACCCAAAAAGGCTGAGGAAGCAAAATATTAATTGTCCAGTGTTATGGCTCTTTCTGATCCATCTTCTTGAATCACATCATCAAGAGCAGGGGTGCCCAATACGTCGATCGCGATCGACCGGTAGATCAGAAAGGTAGTGCAGGTAGATCACGTTGCATTCAAAAAAAATTTTTTTTAAATGTTAGTCTATCATATATCCTCCCTATGGCATTTGCTACTTGATTGACATACAGGGCGGCCAGTCTGAGATCTCTTTTCTTCTAACACATTGATCATCCCACATGCACGATCAAACGCGTGAGCTACTGCAAAACTTCCAATAATAGCCTTCCAATTAATATCGACTAAAGATGGGATTTAAAAAAAAATTTGTTGGGGGGCGGGGTGTGTTGGGGGAGGCTATGGGCTGGATGTGGAATTGGAAGAGGATTTTTTTTTCTCACAATGTCACAATCGAAGTGCGTTTGTCTGATCTGTCAATCTATCATTGCTATTCCAAAGAAGGGAAATGTGGAAAGGCACTTTCGAACTGTTCATAAAAACTACAAAACTGACTTCCTTCCGAAAAGCGATCTGAGAAAGAGAAAGGAGAGGGAACTAAAATCACAGTTAATCGGACAGCCATCATTTTTCACTCGGTTGAATTCAAAAGCAAAGACAGACACACCGAAACATCGTTCCAGGTGAGTCACTCGATCATTAAGCATAAGAACTCCTTCCAAGATGGAGAGATGATAAAAGAGGCCTTCGTTAGGCAGATGGCCAGGGAGAAATTCCTGCTGAGATTTCGAGACCCCTAGCCAGAGAAAAAGGAGTTTCTCCTTGTCATTAAACATGCAGAATACAAGCAACTTAATAACGATCAATGGCTGTTAGACTTGGAATTTTTTTTCCAATCTGACCAACATGTTGAATGAGCTTAATTTACAGCTGCAAGGAAAAGACAAAACCATGGTCAATATGATTAGTGGGCGGCACGGTGGCGCAGTGGGTAGCACTGCTGCCTCGCAGTTGGGTGATCTGGGGACCTGATCTGGATCCCCGTGTCTGCGTGGGTTTCCTCCGGGCGCTCCAGTTTCCTCCCACAGTCCAAAGACATGCAGGTTAGGTGGATTGGCGATTCTAAGTTGGCCCTAGTGTGTGGGTGTGATTGTGTGTGTCCTGCGGTGGGTTGGCACCCTGCCCGGGATTAGTTCCTGCCTTGTGCCCTGTGTTGGCTGGGATTGGCTCCAGCAGACCCCCGTGACCCTGTGTTCGGATTCAGCGGGTTGGAATATGATTAGCTCAGTTAATGCTTTCAAACGAAAAATGCAACATTTGTCCTCAAACCTGCAGTGCCTTGATTTGGGGAACATCCAAAACCTCGCGTCAGAGCTGGAGACTCCATGGAAGGCGTGTGCGCAACTTGACAGCATAGGCTACACAAAGCAGATTGAAAAGTGTCTGTCAGACTTTGACAGATGGTTTCAAGACATAGCTTTACTTGAGCCAATCGCTACATTTAAGTGCTATCCATTTAGGGAAGATGTTGAGGGTGATTCACTCTCGTTCAAAAATTGAAATACTGTTTCACCTAAAACTCCTCTAGAGTGGAGGATGAGATTTTGATACTACGGGATGACATTCAGCTGAAGTCTGGGGCTCTTGGACAGTTTTGGAACTTACTCACAGAGCTACATCCTTGACTGCATTATTCGGCTCTACTTATTTATGCGAGTCAGCCATTTTCCCACATGAAGATTATTAAATCCAAATACTGTAGTGACCACAAATGTATTGAATTGTTATTGTGCCATAAGGGTTATTCAGTTATGCAAGGTACGACAACATATATTTTATGTATAAAGTATACTCAGTATATATAATTTTTAATGTAGGTAGATCATTTCGACCTGGTCATTTTAAAAGTACAGTAGCTCACAAGCCGAAAAACTTTGGGCACCCCTGATCAAGAGCTATTCTACCAGAAACACAAGACTTGCTATATTGTAGCACTATGCATTTTCAGGACAGGCAAGCTTTTCTAACTTAGGAAAGAATTATTATTTCTGTTTTTGATACAGAATTCTGAGGCAGTGACTAATTTTGTTGCCTTACACCTATGTAGTGCTATTTTTAAAACTTAGTCCACTTAAGTTGTGTGTGGAGTCTGTAGGTATTTTGCAAGGATCTTTTCCGAGGACTCCCATTTCCTTTCATATCCCCTGGTAAGTGTAACTTGGCCTGGTGTGGTTGTATGTGGGTATTTGATGAGTATGCCTTGTGATGGATTGACACTCCATCTAGGAATGATTCCTGAATTTTACCTAATGCTGTGAGGATGAGCTTCATCTCTCCTTAATTCTGTATTGGAATAAGTGAATTTGGGAAATAAATGAGTGAATTATTTTATTATTTTTAACATTGATTTAATAAAGGCATTCCATTTTTTTCTGTATAGTGTTCTTCACTGCACAGAAGCTCTGAGTGCTATATAATTCAGCTATACAGTAATAGAATAGAACATGGAATAAAGGTTCCATGTTATTATCTGTATTTTTGTCCTTTTACTTTATATTATTACATTCTCAGATTTTTGAAATACTTAAATAAAAGTGCACTTTAGTGGCTGTGTTAATATTATTCAAATATTTCAAATACGTATTTAGTTTTTCATGTGTTTTCCAATGTATAGAATACTTTTGAGTTTGTATTTATAATTGGGGAACAATTCTGTTAAGCTCATGGTATTTCTAACCACTATTCTGTTTGGGAATGAGAGTTTTTGGACACCCAGTGAAGCCTCTTGACTTTTCCAAGAAAAACTGAAGGCATTAAATCAGGAACACAGTGCATTCCACAATGTCTGCCAAATGTTTCTAAGCTTCTTAGGCTGCATCATACCATATTGCTGAACGTTAATAGCCCAAATCAAAAGCCAAAAACAGACTACCAGCTGCAAAGAACATTTGCTCTGTTATTTTTGGGGGGAAATCTGTTATTTGGGTTGGTAATATTCCATTGTTCAAAGACACTTTAATTTTACAAATTTCAGAGTCCGCAAAATGATGTAAGATTAAACACACTGAAGCACGCTCAGATGAGTGAATTCTTTGCCCTAACCATTCAGGCAGTAGACAATTGGTTGTTTATTTTTACTTATAGAATATATATATATATATATATATATATATATATATATATATATATATATATATATATCTGTGGTGGGTTGGCACCCTGCCCGGGATTGCTTCCTGCCTTGTGCCCTGTGTTGGCTGGGATTGGCTCCAGCAGACCCCCGTGACCCTGTGTTCGGATTCAGCGGGTTGGAAATTGGATGGATGGATGGATATATGTATATATATATATATATATATATATATATATATATATATATATATATATTAAGTGAGTGTAATAATATTTTTTAATATCTATTTTACATATATTAGATTATGTGAGTGTAGCAATATTACGGCATGTTATAGATTTCTCAGAAATCTCCTGATTATTCTATATTTCTATCCATTATAATCTGTAACATTTTCAAATTGTTTCAAGGTTTTTTTATTTTGAATAACAGCAGAAAGGCATAGTGTTAAGAATTAAAACAGGACAATGCAGTGAAAATTGCGCACTCTTTCATTTGTACAGAGAAATCTTGCCGCCTACATCATTTTTTCAACCAGAATTTTTAAGCAGGTTTCTAGATACCCTATAGTTGACATATAAGGTTATATTTGTAGATTGCACAAATGCAAAGTACTTCAGTCGCATTAGAACAATTTCTGTGCATGCTACTGAAGATACCATGACCAACTGGATACACACTCAGTTCAGTTCTATTTATTTCTGTATAGTGCTCTTTATTGAGTACAGGGTCAGAGTGCTGTATAATGCAGCTATAATGCAGATGACATCATCTACATACATAAAAATACAAATAAGTACACATAAAAAATGAACAAATTCATTTCACATTACAATCATGCCATAGTAAGTTTATTAATATTAAAATTGTGAAATGCAAAATTTTTGCAAACTATAGAAATTCACATATTACTTTCAGATTCAATGGAAGCATACATTGTCACACTTAGATTCCCACAAGCCATTTTTTCAAGTTTCCTTAACATAATAATAATTTTTTTTTAATAATTTTTTGCATTTATATAGCGCTTTTCTCACTACTCAAAGCGCTCAGCAATTGCAGGTTAAGGGCCTTGCTTAAGGGCCCAACAGAGCAGAGTCCCTAATGGCATTGACGGGATTCGAACCGGCAACCTTCCGATTGCCAGTGCAGATCTCTAGCCTCAGAGCCATCTAAATTCAAACATAAAACCTACTAGATTGTTTATGAAATGACATTGCCAAATCAAATAATTCACTCCTAATTACTCCTCAATGCATTAACTTATACTGGCATTACTCTATTATCAATTTAGCATTTTCCTCCATTGTACCTTTTTTGATGGATGCTAAATTAATAATACTTCTAGTTTAATTAATATTTCTTTAATGCCCATCTAAAATGGTTTATAATAAAGCTAAGAAAGGTGATACAGTAGCACAAACTAATGAATATTACTCAAGTATGGAACTTGCCAAGCCACATATAAAAAGTGTAATTATTTCAGCAGGAGAGTTTAGTTCTTTAAAGTATTTGCCAAGAATTAATGTTTATCTACTGCTATTTTTACATACTGCAAAAGTAGACTTTTTTGTGAATATAGTTAGAGTTATGCCAAAAACAGCACATTGCTTACAATTTGTAATCTTATTCAACAAAAACAGTTCATTTAAACTTGTGTCAAAAATGTAAAATAAGTATTAATATAACATTCTCTTTTAAATTCTGTTTTTGTATAAACATCCTACAGATTGGTATGTACATTGACTCAAGAGTCTTTCAACATGAAAATGAAAGCCTAGATGTACATTAATATAGAAATTGTTATTATTGACTACAAATGGAAAATGGACTGCAAAAAATCATGGCAAAATATTCCATTGATAACAGGGCCACGTTTCTAGTAGAAATTTAATATATAAATGTGGTACTTTCTTGTTTTGATATAAGTTTATCTCAGCAGCATTTGTTTAATTTTAGCAAATAGCATTTCTACCCATGAAACGCCCTTTAAAATGTAGACAAACAATCTTGATCAAGTACATGTAAACACATTTAACAAGTGTAGTCACATTCTCTCAGGTCATTGAGAGCAAAGACCTGGTTTCCATGATTCTGTAACATGTTACATCTTTACAACAGAAAACACCAAGCAGTACCACTTGTCAATGGTGGCACTGTACAACCTGTTAATTTGAGTCTCATATGGTACCAAACAAACTAAGTTGTGACAAGAAGATTTGATTTCCAGAGGTTATTTCAGAAAGAAGAACGACTAGTGAGTTCCACAGAGAGATTGAAACCAGTTTCACTTCTATAGTGTACAGTATGCTGTATCGACAAAAGTAATCATGCAGTTACATCCATTAAGCAGGAAAACGTGTGGAAGAAAACAATACATATTTAAAGACATGATCCGAAAAAGAGAGTTGGAGACAAACAATCAGAAGGTGTCTACATGGGCACAGTTCCAAAACATGTGGCTAAAAATGCCAGGAACATTTGGAGAGCTTAGGTTATAGACAAGGCTGGGAGCAAATCCCATGGCAAAACACTTTTGTGAGGTAAGATTAAGTTGGGATACAAATTTAAATTGCATCTATTGATGATTAGGATTTTTGGATACCAGAGGGATATTCTTAAAAGATTTAATTCCAGGACAATGGAAGTGTGATCGGAAGGTCTGTAGGGTCAAATAGAGCAAATAAAGAAGGAATGGACGGAGGCTTTCACTAGAATACTATAAAGTGTGGAGTGTGGTTTCTTGGCATGAGTTAATGAGTGAAGCATACTGTATCATACAATGTGTGGAGAGGGAATGAGGCACTCTACATGTCCTAAGGAATGATCAGAGTTGAAGGTAGGTATAACAAAGGAATAAAAGGGTGAAAACTTTGAATGTAATGAATGGAACAGGACGATCCCTGAGTCTTTAAAAATGTTACCCATTTTTTAGACCAAGATGTGCCTCTAGGGGAAGAGATATACTACAACTACTAATTTTAAAGGCCTAATTGTAAAAAAAAACTGGAGTCTGGGAGTGCCAGGTTAGGAAGGAACCTAGGTACCTCTCAATCCAGTACCAATTCAAGATTACCACATTTATACATTTATACATAGAAGTGGGGTTTAATTTACAGAAAGAAAAAGATAGAATGAAAGTGGAGCTGTAAGACATTAAATTACACTCAATCTGAAGCTAAGATTAGAACATTAGAACACTCTAGATGAGAACAGGCCATTCAGCCCAACAAAGCCTTCTAATCTCCTCAGTCTTACCTGGACTGGCGCGGTGGCACAGGCAGAACTTCAGAGAAGACTACCTTGACAGTTCTATTCCTCAGCCTGGCATCTAACTCTTTGAATTTGGATTGCAGAACTGACGGACTACACTTATGTATGTCATTTGTTCCAACATGGGCAATGACAACTGGTTCCACCCCCGCTCTGGCCAAGAGCCTATCCACCCTTCCAGGGAGCTCCCCCACCTGTGCACCCGGAAGGCAACACACCGTGCGAGACTGTCTGTTTCTGGAGAACCCCTGCGCTTCAACCCCCCTAATGGTTGAGTCCCCAACTATCACTACCTCTCTCTTTCTGGGAACTGGTTTTGAGGTGGCCCATTGGGGCTCCTTGTCCCGGCCTACCACCTCAGAATCATCAGAGACAGAGTCCAGCTCCACAAGGACATGATAACAGTTTGACACTACTAATTCTGGGGTTGATGCCCCTGGACAGTGTGCACCCTTTACGTTACGCCTTGTGACCGTGACCCACCTATTTCTACCTAGGGAGATAGAGGTTGAGGTAAGTGAGAAGCATAGAAGATGTAGAGTAAACTCGCTATGATAAGCTCTAAAAGTCTAAAAGTGAAACTCCTGCCTCCAAAATATTCCAAGTCCTAGTCAAGTATCTGATGGAAGATTTGTACCCCTTTACAGCAGCATCAGGTGCAAGGCTAGAGATATCTCTGCACAGGTAACCTGTCCACTGCAGGGCACACAACACAAATAGTCACATTTATTAAATGCAGAGTCACAAATGATCAAGCATAGTGAATGTTATGTGCACACTCAGGTACACAAAGGACCCAGAAGATGAAAGGCAAGGCCATTAAGACAAGTGTCCAAACTCTGATGACAAAAATAAACCAAGTGCCAAGAAAAAAAAGACTAGTCTTGAAAATGAAACTAAATTCCAAAACTAAAATACTACTTGTTTTTTGAAGCTAAGCTACCAAAACCTGTGAGGATGAGCATCTTTATCCACCAAGGGATAGATCCTAATGTAAATGCCATCATTATTATACGTAGTGGACAATATGTTTATGACGCGGCTACCAGGCAGCATCACATAAAAGTAAAAATAACATAATGCTAGATAACATAATGCTATAAAATATTAACGTCATTAAAAACAGCATGGAAGAAAAAAAAATAGAATCAGATTCTACCCAAGGAGATAATAAAAGATGTAAACTAAAATGCAAATATAATTAACAAAAAATAATCCAAAAAATAACCATAATCATAGCTGTATAAAAACCTATGGACCTGAGGTGGAAACCAGAATCCCCAGAAATATTCACACAAAGGGTTTCAGACTTCATAAAAAGAAGGCCAGGGAAATTAATCTTTAGTCCTGGCACTGTACGACAGCAGTGATAACAGGTTTACCATTACATCCAAAGTGAAACAACATCAAAGTTTCAAAAACTGCCTAGTCCAAGTCAGGTCTGCTGAGAGCTAGAGCGTATCTTTATAGAAACCAACTGCTGGCAGTCCATCACTTGACCCATTCATTGGCCCATGGGACCAGTTTAGAATCACCAGTTATTATGTGCATGTCTTTGGGGTGTGAGAGGCACACTGGAGCATCCAAAGATAAACCCATATAAACATAAGGAGTATGTGCAAAATCCACATAGACAGCAACCTGACATGGGATTCTAACATAGGATACTGCATCTGTGAGGCAATAGTGTTAACCCTTGCACTGATTGTTCTAATATTTAATTTGAAGCATTCAGCATTCAAACAGTTTTTTTTATTAAAATTATTAAAAAACAAGGCCTCAGAGAGCTGGCAGCACAAAGGAAATCCCAAAGTAGAAATAATCTTTGAATAAGTTGCCTGACCCACCTGGTTCAATATACACCCATTTACACCACACTACTTTACTCATTAACTGAACATTTTGGTTATGTGGAAAGAAAGTGGAGTCACCAGAATTAAAGTTGAGGTGGATATTAACAGAATGTGCAATCTCCAGAGAAAGTATGCAGGCCAGGTTTTGAACTAAGGGCCCACAACTGCAGTACTGTGTGGCTCCAAAAAATGCAATATATGTTTAAATCTTTTAATTTTTATTTTATATGCTTATACAGAGTATGACAGCCTGACTGTATTAGTTTTCTTTTTGCTGTAGTATTATACCTTTTAGACAGTAACTATAATTATTAAATTGGACAAAAATACTTTAAAACTCTGAATATTACCTTGCATAACAATGTAAAATATTACAGGTGTATTACTCTTTCAAAGCTGTCAAACCACATTGATTAGTGATGAATAATGAAAAGTGTGATAACAAAATCATTCTTTGCAACAGCTCAGCAGACTCATGTTTTATTATTTACTGAATTAATGAATCCAGAGAGCTAAGATCAGTGGTGCTGGGTTTAATCTTAAACACTCTCCTGTGCAAAGTTGCCTTTACATTTTTGTATGCAAAACAAAACACATGTTCTTACCTCTTATACTTCACCCTGTGATGGGGATTGCTTCATGAAGGATTAGCGTTAACTTAGACAGGCACAGAATTGCACTTTTTGTGCATTTTCTTAAATATGCTGAGAGTTAGTGGCAGTCTGATGGCCAGATTTTATATTACTCCCAAGATGCTGGCAATCAGCAATCTTTTTGATTACCTCATGAAAAAATCTGGAATGGTCTCCCCTAGACTTTCTTGTATACTCAAATATGGGGATGGATATTTGAGGAGTAAACCACAAAACAATGATTATATTTTTATATTATGCACATTAAAGAACCATCAACAGCAAATCAGATCAAATTAATAATATATTGAACAGTCTCTTATATATATTTCTCTTATGGTTCGTCCTGCTTCCACTTCAAAACCGGTCCCGCCTACATGCAGCCAACATGGCATTTCTCTATTCCTATTCGTCCTCCTCCAAACCCTTCCCCGCATTCTTCCAGTACGATTCCTGGAACAAAACTTTGAAAACGCGAACCTCACTTGCTAAACACAAGAAAAGGCATTCTTCCCAACAACTATATGAGTGCCAGAAATGCAATAAGAAGTTCATTACACAGGATTGTCTGACTAAACACAACAAAACTCATTCACAACTCTTGCAATGCAACATCTGCCAAGCAACGTTTCCAAACCAATGTAGTCTCAGCAGACATACACACAATCCTCTTCCCGTTACCACAGGTACTTCTTCACCTAATTCCTGTCTTCCCGTCAAAGAGTTCAACACTGGGACTCCAGACCAACAGTGCAATCTCTGTCATGCACTATACTGGCCTACTGAGCGTAATACATCCAACAAGTACTCGAGGTGCTGCCACAATGGTAAAGTAGCTTTACCACCTTTGCGGGAGCCACCTGTGTCTTTACAACAGCTTCTTACACAGCAAACATCAGAAGCTAAAAATTATCGTGAACACATTCGAGAATACAACTCTTCTCTAGCGTTTGTTTCCATGGCTGCACAGATAACTCAACCTCCTGGCCACGTACCATACTGTTTTAAAATACATGGGCAAATTTATCACCAAATCTCTCCACTATACGCTAACACTTCTACCTCTCCAGGATATGGACAGTTGTATGTTTTTGACACAGCGCAAGCTACTGAAGTACGCTTACAAAATAAAGCAAACTCTGCATGCAGCAAAAATTAACTTCTCCAGCTAGATTACATGCTCAGAACCATCAACCCCTTCGCTAAATCATACAAACACATGCATGAAATCGCTCAGCCTAATCCAACAGAATCTGTACGAATGGTTTTCAAGGAAAACCCTAGGCAGGATTTACGACGATACAATGCCCCGACATGTCACACTGATATTGCAGCGATTTCCGTCGGAGAAGATGCCGAAAGGGACATTTACATCTATCCCATAGGCAACTCCTGTAAACAGATTTCCACGCTCAATATGAATTGCGATCCTATGGTTTTCTCACTTTTATTCCCTTATGGAGACATTGACTGGCACAAAGATTTACAACATGTTCCCGATAAAAGAACCGCCAAGCGAATAAGGCTTACTCAATGCCAATTTTACGTGTACAGATTAGCAATGAGGAATACATTTAGTATTTTGCACTCCAGTGGCAAACTATTCCAACAGTACGTCGTGGATGCGTATGTTAAAACAGAGGGCGTGCATCTCATTACATCAACAAGATCTGCACGTGGAACAATACAAAGAACTATCTGACGCACTGCAAGCAAACGCTGAAAATAACAACGTACGTGTAGGCAAAATGATCATATTACCGTCCAAATTTCCAGGAAGTCCAAGATACATGTAACAAAACTATCAGGATGCCTTGGCCATAGTGCATAAATTTGGAAAGCCTGATTTATTTATCACTTTCACATGTAATCTTGCTTGACCGGAAATTCTACATGCACTGTCAGATACCCAAAGACCAAAGCACAGACCTGATATTGTAGTACAAGTAGATCTTTCGACTCATTATCTGTCGTCTCTACCAAAACACCTATTCACAACTGCGTCTTTCAAGAAGTATTTATTTCTTCTTGATTTCTGAATTCCTTTCTCATCGTTTTCCGTTCCTATTCTTACACCGCCGTATGCTACGGCGGGCTTTGGCTAGTTATTATATTAATCAGACTCTGCAGCTACATGAATAAAAGGTAAAATACCACTTCTGGTTAACGGAAATAGCCCAAACATTGTTAAAAATGTACGTTTTGTATCTAACTCTTGTATGCAAAATTTGGTTGGCTTAAGTGAAAGCGTACTCAAGTTATCGTATTTACATACTGTAGAACTTGGCCCGGACACAGACAGGAGGACACCGTAGGTACAAAACCCAACACACGTTTATTATACATATTTCCAGTGAACAGCACACAACTCCAGTACTTCCCCAAAGTCCAGGCCTCTGTACACAATGATGCCTCTCTTCGCCGCCTCCACTCCTCTCCACCAAGACTTCACCTTCTTCCTCCCGACTTCAGCCTCCCAATGGAGGGAGGCAGCCCCTTTATATACACCCGGATGTGCTCCAGGTGCTTCCCGATTAGCTTCCGCCGGCACTCCTCAGTGTGGCGGAAGTACCAGCTGTGCACCCGGAAGCACTCCGGGTGTCCCTTGTCGTCTTCCTCACAGCACTTCCGGGTGTGGCAGAAGTGCTGAGGATCAGGGCTCTCCAGGCATCGGGGTGCCCCTTGGCAGTGACCACGGGCCCCTATAGGGTTGAGCTTCTAAGCTGTGTTCCCCTGGTCCCCAAAACCACCAGGGCGGTTGCCCCCTCATGGTCTGGAGGAGGCCACAATACACATACACACACAGACAGACACACAGACGTTATTCCAAACATGGTATTTTCAGACTCAGGGAGGCCTAAAACATTGAGATTCATCAAAATCTCAACATCGAATCTTTGGACGATTATAACAACAGCACAGTGCAATGAAGATGTGAAGGACTCAATCATCATGAGATTAACAAACGAAAGAATGAGGTAATACAGTCAAACCTCTTGTTGTGATTTCTGGCATATTTTGTTTGTTATAAGTGCCCTACAATTATGTTCATTCAGTCATTCATTCATTTTTCAAACCTCTTTATTTATCTATAGCAGCATTGCTTAAACTATGACTACGAGTAGCCGGGTTCAGCCAAGTGTGTCTTCTGTGATGAGTGATATTCTACCTTCTGTTTAAGGTACTTTGTAATACAGTAGTATGGGCTCTGACACTCATCATTATAAACAATACATTGACACTTCAAAGGGAGCTTTCATTTTTATGGTACTTAAATCTAATTAGTATTCCCCATCACAACAACATATGAAACTGTTAAACTGAGATGACTGATAAGTAAAGACAAAATTGTAAGGTGAAGGAACTGTGGCTCTAATCTGAAATGTCTAAATGAAAACAAATGACGAGGCACAAGGATGTGGTAATTTCTGGGGTGTTGTGGGGATGAGACAGTATGGACAGGGTTTATACATTGTGCCAGGGCATTGCTGTATTTTAAATGAAATTTCAGTGATTATCACTAGAATTACCAGAGTCTATGAAAAACCTCGTAGATCCGGCCCACCTTAAAACCGTTCTCATCTCTCTGCCAGCGTCTTTTGTCTTCTAAATGTGTCGATTAAGACGAGCAGCAAGCAGCCGGCTATTCCATCCCCCACCGTTGCAGAACGTTCACTAAGTTTTCCCAGCTCATGCCTTGTTTGATTATCTGGGAGTGAGTGAACTGCTGGAGTTTTAGAGTGGATAATAGATCACTATTTGGAACACATGCATTTCATGTGTGTTCCGTTTCTACAGTAATCCGTGTAAACACATTGTTAAAACAGAAACTTTTTCATATTTTAGTAATAAATGTCACAAAATGTAGGCATAAACTATAGAATGTGTGAAGGCTGAAGTCCAAAGATCAAATAAACACTTTCACAAAAGGTTCAAGAATGATAACACCTTCTGTGGTGTAATGTTAAGATTTGCTGACTCAGAGTGCAGCAACCCTACCAGGCCTCAGAGACCGGAGTTCGATTCCCAGCTGGGGAGAAAGTGTTATTTTGTTTTTTCTTTTTAATCTCAAACGGACATAAAATTTATAAATTGGTATGCAATGTAAATCGTTAAGTTTAAAATGTCGATCACGGTTATTTCTGTTGATTAATTCATGCTTTTTACTTAGAGTCAGAACAGGAGCTTATTCAGCTTATTCAGCTTCTGATCTGACTCTAACAGCGGCAGTATAAATTCACACCCGATCTGACGCTGTTCGTTTAAAAAATAATATTGCATAATAGTGAATTTATGTGAAAACCGCAGTGTCAGATGGGGAGGGGAGGGGAAAGATCCTGAATGCGACTGAGAGAATGAAAAGTGAATAAAAGAAAAAAGACAAAGCTAACCTTTACAAGTATCATAAATTACACCGGCTGTTACAGACTGAAATCAAACGTATGTTTTTATTCTAAAATAGTAAGAATAAGAGCAGTTTACTTCTCAAAAGGGAGTTGTGTAGGATTGAATTTGTGACCTTTTGATTCCCAGTCAGCAGCTGATACTGTTGCGCCATGGCAGCAGTCTTAGTAAATATGTGTCAATGTCGCATGCTAAGGCGGCTTTTTTCCAGCAGTTATATTTTTGAATAAAAGCGCACTTGTTCTGTTATATTTTTACCTTTTGTGAAAGCATTTCTTTGATATTTGGACTTCAGGCTTCATACATTATATAGTTTATGCCTACATTTTGTCATTTACTACTAGAATATGAAAAACGTTTCTGTTTTAAAAACGTGTTTACACAGATTATTGTAGAAACGAAACACACATGAAATGCGTGTGTTCCAAATAACGATCTATTATTTCCACTCTAAAACTCCACTTCAATCCCAGATAATCAATCAAGGCATGAGCTGGGAGAAGTTCGTGCACATTCTAAGTCGGTGGGGGGATGGAATAGCCGGCTGCTTGCAGCTTGTCTTTATCTACACATTTAGAAGACAAAAGACGCTGGCGGAGAGCTGTGAACGGATTTAAGAAGCGATTTAAGGTGGGACAGTTCTACAATTTTTTTCGTAGGCTCTGGTAATTCTAGTGTTATGGACAACTGGTTGGTGCCTCATCATGTGTTCGCCGCTACGGCATAGTTTGAATCCAAATCTATAACAGGCATGCAAAGAAGATTTTGTATTAAATTTAATATTCCTTCTCACATTATAAAGTGGTTTAATGAATTTCAGTCAGCCGGTAGTGTGAAAGATATGTTTGATGTATCATTGGGAACTGTAAGAACACCAGGAAGTATCAAAAGGGTGAAACATGCTGTAGAGCAGACTTTGTATTCAGCACAACGTCAGTTGGTAGCATTAGACACTTCGGAATGAACCATTTGCTCAAATTCTTCATTAATTATTAATTTTAAAATTGTTAAAATTGTCTCAAAATAAATGTTCCCAATGAATTCCTTGGTCTTCAAAACCCCTGTAGCAATGCAGGGTTTCAAATAAAAGACCAAGGAACAATTTATTATGATACTTCATAATTAAAATTGTAATGGGTAATATCAAGGTATCACATGCTCCCTCTTAATGTGGTCCCAGTCTTGTTATCATAGTGCCCCCTGTTGACCCACATTAGCCTAGAGAGGAACATTATGTAAAGCACTTTGAGCTACTTTTTTGTATGAAAATGTGCTATACAAATAAATATTATTATTATTACCTACCAATGTAAGTTTATTCTTCTTTCTGTAAAGTAAGTGTAAGGAATAACTGGCCTATGCCATCCTTGCCATCTTGGTGAGCCAATACTGTTTATAATGGTAGTAGTCAGAACTGTGGTAAAGTAAAGCTCATTATTGCTTTACTTGGATTTTTAAGAATTTTACAGCTTTTATCATGTTTCTTTTGCCCTTCCTTCCTTGTTTCAATAGTATTTAAATAGATTTTTTTTTATCTTTAAAGCTTCTTGTCTGCATACCATCTGTTCATACCCAATGTCATAGCAGTTTTCCCAGCACTGTATTGGGGCTATGAATGATTATCAGGATAATTCAATTTCCTAATATACGTTTATACTTAGTTGTAGTGCTTGTGAAAAGTACAAAAAGGCAAACACCCATGTAAGACAATATGGTTATGGATGACTGACCTTACAGTGCTTTGAAAACCATTTGCCCAATTTCCATTTTCCTCTGTTATTGCAAACTTTTAGGACTGAATGTTTCCAGGATTTCACACAAAATCTTATGTATGTTTTAATGTACTGTACATAATGAACAAAGTAATCTGACACCATCTAAAATAATTGCCCAACTCAATTAAAAGGATAATTAGAGTAAGCCAATTGAAAACTTCTAGGTTTAACTACAGCCAGTCTTGCTCTATACAAACCTCACTTATTTGAACTCTTTCCATCAGAGTCAAGTTACCAACACAATGATTCAACAAGCACACAATGATACTAACAAACGAGATTCCTGATGAGATCAGTAAAAAGTGTTGATATGTATTAGTCAGGAAAGATCTAAAACACAATTCTAAGACACTGGGGCTTCATCAAACCAGATCCATGAGCTGAAATGGAAATATTTTTGGAATGGTGGTGAATCTTTCCTGGAGAGGTCAGCCAGCCCAAACTACTCTTAAGAGCATAGCGTGAAATCATCCATGAAGACATAAAGTATGCTAAAAAACATTAAAAGAAATACATACTTTTTCATTGGTCGTTGTTATGGATTCATCATTTAATTACCGGGCAAAAATAGACTTTACTGGAGAGCAGAGGGATGAAATCGACTGCTAGGCAAGTAACACATAAATGTTTGTCATTGTGAAATGTAGCTGTATCATTCAACAGGGAAGTGATCCAAAATATTGAAGGCAGTCTGCCTCAAAATGACTGAAAAGAAGCAAAATTAAAGTTTTGGACTGTACAGATTCCATGACACAACCTCAAACAAGCAGTTTATGTTCAAAACCTTGAGAATACTTGAGAATTTATCAAACTTATTCCTGTATGTGCAGGAATGTGCTGACAGTACCCCATCATTATACTCAGAAGTGCGATATGGTGTCCTGCAGGGCTCAGTACTGGAACCTTTATTAATTTCAATTTACATGCTCCCACTTGAAACTATCAGTAAAAAATACAATGTAATCTTTCACATACGCAGATGTTACCTAAGTACACCTTTCTTTTAGACCAAATGATGTTTCTCCAATTTTGTCTTTAATTAAATGTGTTAGTGAGTTAAAGGAATGGATGGATGACAACTACTTGTCTTTGAACACAGATAAAACAGAGATTTTAATTATTAGAGAGAATAATGCTGAGCACAACAAAATTTTGTTATTATTTAATTCAGTTGGGATCACTTTTGGTTTTACTGAATCATCCTGCAGTCCAAGCATTATATTTGACAACAGCATGTTATTAAAATCTCACATTACAAAGCTATCCAAAACATGCTTTTTCCATCTTAAAAATGTTGGAAAATGAAGGTGTTTTCTAAATATGCAGGATACTGAGAAATTAATTCATGCATTTATTTCTATTAGGATTGACTACTGCAATCCAGTGTTCTATAGCTTCTCAGATCATTCTTTATACAGCTTTCAGTAAATTCAAAATGTTGCTGTAAGACACATAACTCCAGTTCTTATGTCTTTATACTGGTTCCCAGTTAAGTTTAGGGCAGATTTCAAAATCTTCCTTTTAACATATTGTCCTAGCTTGGCAGGACAATGAATAACTAGTTTCTTGAGTTAAACAGGGAGATATGTGCAAAAGGCAAAACAAATTAAAATAAAAATAAAACAAAGCACCCAAAACCCAGAGGAGAGGCAAAAATCAGCTAATATCAGGCAATAAGTTGAAAACCAGGCAAGGCACAAAATAGTTACAATAGAATTCAAAAAGGTTTAGCAGGTTTTATCCACAGATCAGATAAGGCTTAGTTGAAAATTCTGACCTTTTATCCCATCTTCTGATTAATTTGAGGTCATGACCCCATAGACCACACTCCTAGCAAAGCCACACGCGACACTGACAACAGTACATAAAAAAGGCTTCCATTACAGGAAAATGCTATAAGACCACAAATTTCAGCCCTACTCATGACACATATAAAACCTTAAATGGCCACAGCCCTACGTACTTATCTGAACTTATCATTACTTACAAACCTGAGTGCACATTAAAATCTCAGGATGCCAGCCTACATGTGATTTTAAGGATTAATAAAATAACAGCAGGAGGCAGAGCTTTTAGTTACAGGGCCCAGAAGCTCTGAAATGATCTGCCTGCTACTATAAGAGATGCCCCTGCAGTCTCAGCTTTTAAATCCAGGCTGAAGACTCACTACTTACTACTACTCTATCTCTGTTGTTAGTCATTAGTACTAAAATATAAGTATTATGATATTTACAAACTGTTACTAACCGTCCCATATTCTGTTTCTCTTCTTAGTATCTTATATGGCACTTGGTGCCACTGCTCTACTGCCAAGTTGTTTGCCTGCCATGGAAAAGTAATTTCAAATAAAGGAGCACTGGAATCATGGGGTAGAAGAGTCCTATCATCACACTGGCCCAACACTGACTCAGCTGAAGAATGGCCAATGGGAGGAAGCAGCTTATTGGCCAAGGTCTCCAGGGCTCTGACTGTGCCTTCCTTGTCTACAATTTGGCAGTGATTGTACAATTTGCTGATGGACAGATATAGTTGTTTATTTGTTTTATTAGTTAGTTTCTACTGGAATTATGTACTGGAACAAATTTGCTTTCTTATGTGTGATAGTTCTCAATTTAGTAAGTGGTATAATCTATTGCATTTTGACTTGAGAGTGAGGAGCGCTGTGCAAGAACAAAGTAGTTTGTGTTATTGTATTGCATTTCTGAGGTGGCAATAAGAGATTGGCCATCTAGCTCTGTGAAAGGATTACTTGTGTTCTGTTTTGTGTATTATATTTATTACAATTTTTGACACCCATTGGATACCCAAATAGAATTGCTTTGACCAAGATTTCTTCCAATTTTTTTTTCCCTGCAAGGTTTTTTTAGGTGGGGGTTTCATCTTGTCTTCTTAGGGAAAAAAAACTGGGCATGTTAAAGCCTATTGAGGGATTCCTTGTGTGATTTTAGGCTACACAAGAAATAAATTGTTGTGGTTCAGAATTAAAGCAGTTCTGCATTATTAATGGTTTAGTTAAAAAAAAAAGTGCACCTTTGCCTTTAGAATGAAATTTGTATATTTGATTTTCAAGGGAATCAAATTCACATTTTGCATTTATTTGGAAATTAAGATCATTTTTAGCATTTTTGGGAAATTAAATCTTCCCACCAAGCAATCTTGTATTTTGAAGGGCTCTGACATTTTATGGATATTGTGTTAGTGGTTGCTACCTTGTAGTCAAGGTTGGACCGCTGCTCAAGTGATGTATTAATGTATTAAGTATTAAGGTCAGTGTTGGGCATTTCCTGTTGATCTGAGTTTGTGGATATGATTCTGGAAGAAAAACAAAGGCTCTAGTGGATTTCTTTATTTTTTCTGGTCCCTGAATTTCTGTGTGTGTCTTTCTGACTTAGATTCTGGTTAGCATCTTGGTGAAGAACATGGCCCAGTTCATCTCCTAATCCCTTTCATTAAAACCTTATCTGCCTTTCCTAGGAAGAACATTCTGCATTAAAATGTATGCTAAAAATGTCTTCATAGTCAGTGATACTGAGTTACAGATAATGTTTCGTGGTTGAGAATGATTCTCAAAGTGATGCAACAATTTATTAAGGAAGCGATTATTTTTTCAGCCAGTTCAAGTGTTGGATAATCTTTTACCACATCTCTCTTTGTATTTCCTTACATTTGAGAATCGGAGACTACAACATGGGCTAAGACCGATCACGACTTGCTTCTGTTTTTGGTCATCTGGGTGGATTCCGTTGGCAACAAACTTGTCAAGCCTTTCAACTCATCTTGCCATTGTCTTCTTTGTCTTCCTCACCTTCTCTCTTCATCTACTGTCTCTTGCAGCAACAGGGTAGATACACTCTTGGACTGGGTGATCTGACCAAAGAATTGAAGGCTTTGACATTACACAAGGCTGAGAAGTTGGCATTCAGTTCTTGCTTCTTCCATAAATTACAAATTTGTGCAACACTCCTACCAACTGACCTTAAAGTTCCTTCTGTAAATGTACATCTCAAATTTTTCTGTGTTATTGATTGTGTCCTTTCGCTGGTTGCAACACATTGCTTCGTAAGTTTCAATCGACCAAATAAAAGAAATGTGTATATTCATTCAGATGCCCTTAATCTAATGTTATATTTTGGTTGAAAACATAAAACATTTCTTTTCATAAAACACAGCACTGTATATGATTGAGTGTTTCTGGACTTTTCATGTGGTTCTCACAGCTAACTTGAGCAATACAATAAATAAAAATCAAAAACAAATTTAAGAGTTTTAGAAGTTCATTAATGAAGTAGTTAAGGCTTTCTTGAGGTGAAAGATATGTTAAACATAAAAAAATGTTTTTGTTTTGTTTTTTTATTACTACTGGAAATATTTTTGTAACTATCAAATTTCATCCATCCATCCATTCTCTTCTGCTTATCTGAGGTCAGGTCGCGGGGGCAGCAGCTTGAGCAGAGATGCCCAGACTTCCCTCTCCTCAGCCACTTCTTCTAGCTCTTCCGGTGGAATCCCAAGGCGTTCCCAGGCCAGCCGAGAGATATAGTCCCTCCAGTGTGTCCTGGGACTTCCCCTGGGCCTCCTCCCGGTTAGACGTGCCTGGAACACCTCACCAGGGAGGCGTCCAGGAGGCATCCTGATCAGATGCCCGAGCCACCTCATCTGACTCCTTTCGATGCGGAGGAGCAGCGGCTCTACTATGAGCCCCTTCTGGATGACTGAGCTTCTCACCCTATCTTTAAGGGAAAGCCCAGACACCCTACGGAGGAAACTCATTTCAGCCGCTTGTATTTGCGATCTCGTTCTTTCGGTCACTACCCATTGCTCATGACCATAGGTGAGGGTAGGAACATAGATCGACTGGTAAATTGAGAGCTTCGCCTTGCGGCTCAGCTTCTTTTTCACCACGACAGACCGATGCAGATGCCACATTACTGTGGATGCCGCACCGATCCGCCTGTCGATCTCACGCTCCATTCTTCCCTCACTTGTGAACAAGGTCCCGAGATACTTGAACTCCTCCACTTGGGGCAGGATCTTGCTACCAACCCTGAGAGGGCACTCCATCCTTTTCCGGCTGAGAACCATGGTTTCGGATTTGGAGGTGCTGATTCCCATCTCAGCCGCTTCACACTCAGCTGCGAACCGATCCAGAGAGAGCTGAAGATCACGGCCTGATGAAGCAAACAGGACAACATCATCTGCAAAAAGTAGTGACCCAATCCTGAGTCCACCAAACCGGACCCCCTCAACACCCTGGCTGCGCCTAGAAATTCTGTCCATAAAAGTTATGAACAAAATCGGTGACAAAGGACAGCCCTGGTGGAGTCCAACTCTCACTGGAAATGGGTTTGACTTATTGCCGTCAATGCGGACCAAGACCTGACACCGATCGTACAATTACTGACAATGATTTCAAATAATTTCTTGTATCTGTAAACAAAGGCACTGTCCCTGATGTCCATGCGATGTTGCAGAGACGTGTCAACCAAGACAGCCCTACAACATCCAGAGCCTTGAGGAACTCTGGGCGTATCTCATCCACCCCCGGGGCCCTGCCACCAAGGAGTTTTTTGACCACTTCAGTGACCTCAGTCCCAGAGATTGGGGAGCCCACCTCCGAGTCCCCAGGCTCTGCTTCCTCATTGGACGGCATGTTAGTGGGATTGAGGAGGTCTTCGAAGTACTCCCCCCACCGACCCACAACGTTCCGAGTCGAGGTCAGCAGTGCACCATCCCCACCATATACAGTGTTGACACTGCACTGCTTCCCCCTCCTGAGACGCCGGACGGTGGACCAGAATCTCCTCAAAGCCGTCCGAAAGTCGTTCTCCATGGCCTCCCCAAACTCCTCCCATGCCCGAGTTTTTGCCTCAGCAACCACCAAAGCCGCATTCCACTTGGCCTGCTGGTACTTATCAGTTGCCTCCAGAGTCCCACAGGACAAAAAAGTCCTGTAGGACTCCTTCTTCAGCATCCCTCACCGCTGGTGTCCACCAACGGGTTCGGGGATTGCCGCCATGACAGGCACAGACCACCTTACGGCCACAGCTTCGGTCAGCCGCCTCAACAATAGAGGCACGGAACATGGCCCATTCGGACTCAATGTCCCCCACCTCCCTCGGAATGTGGTCGAAGTTCTGCCGGAGGTGGGAGTTGAAGCTACTTCTGACAGGGGGCTCTACCAGGCCTGACCGGCATCCTCCCCCACCATCGAAGCCAACTCATCACCAGGTGGTGATCAGTTGACAGCTCCGCCCCTCTCTTCACCCGAGTGTCCAAGACATGTGGCCGCAAGTCCGACGACGCGACCACAAAGTCGATCATCGAACTGAGGCCTAGGGTGTCCTGGTGCAAGTACACATATGAACACCCCTATGCTTGAACATGGTGTTCATTATGGACAATCCGTGACAAGCACAGAAGTCCAATAACAAAACACCACTCGGGTTCAGATCGGGGGGGGCCATTCCTCCCAATCATGCCCTTCCAGGTCTCACTGTCAATGCCCACGTGAGCATTGAAGTCTCCCAGCAGTACGAGGGAGTCCCCAGAAGGTATGCCCTCTAGCACCCCCTCCAGGGACTCCAAAAAGGGTGGGTACTCCGAACTGCTGTTCGGTGCATACGCACAAACAACAGTTAGGACCCGTCCCCCCACCCGAAGGCGGAGGGAGGCTACCCTCTCGTCCACCGGGGTAAACCCCAATGAACAGGCTCCAAGTCGGGGGGCAATAAGTACACCCACACCCGCTCTGCGCTTCTCACCGGGGGCAACTCCAGAGTGGTAGAGAGTCCAGCCCCTCTCAAGGAGATTGGTTCCATTGTCCAAGCTGTGCATCGAGGTGAGTCCGACTATATCTAGCCAGAACCTCTCGACCTCGCGCACTAGCTCAGGCTCCTTCCCCTTCAGAGAGGTGACATTCCGCTTCTCAAGAGCCAGCTTCTGTAGCCGAGGATCGGACCGCCAAGGTCCCCGCCTTCGGCCACTACCCAACTCACACTGCACCCGACCTCCTTGGCCCCTCCCATAGGTGGTGAGCCCATGGGAAGAGTATCAAGTTTAGATGTTTTAAAATGTAATTAAGGTGACCAGAATTTTTTCGGCCAATCCGGGGACATGGGGGGGGGGGGGGGGGGGGGCAGAATCTACATATGACGAGTAGGGACTCTAAACACTACAGAGTACAAAGCGAAAGCTTATCACGTGATTTCTCGCCAAGGTTGCAGGATGCGGTAAAGCATAACCTCCATCAAAACACCGCACACGCACGCCAAGTTCAAATTATCATGGTGATGAGATACATTCAAAAAACTGGGGACAAAATCTTAAACTAGGGACAAAACGGGGACATGTTTCTGAGTGGGGACAGTTGTATGAAAAAGGGGACTGTCCCCGGAAAACGGGGACGGATGGTCACCTTGATGTAATGGAACTGTTTATTCATGCCAATAATATGGCACATATGATAACAAGAAAGCAATACACAGTACATTTTCATGTTAATTATCTTATATACATAAAAATTGTTATTTGCAGAATTCTTCCAAAGTTGCCTAATAAATATAGCAAAAACAGCAATTTGGCTAATTCTTACTAAGTAAAATTTGATTGGACACTAAGATAAAAAAATGTTTGTACTTAATCAATATAAATAAAATCATAAGCTGTTTGTTTGTCTGAAACAGCTGGACTTATTTTTACTAAATTTTACATGTGCATTGCTGCTGGTTCAACTTCAAATACATGCTATATGGCATATCAGGGAAAGGGATTAGAATTGGAGGGGGTACCCAAAAACCAGTGGCTATGTGAGGACAACAGTTCCCAACCGGCTGGGGCTGATGGGAGGACACGAGTATGTGCAGTTCTGTACAGGCCAAAGCAGGATCTCATCTAAGACCCCAAATATATACAGAGTATTCTTCTCAACAAATTTACAGCTTTTGTCTAAGAGTACATCATTTTGTTTCATTGTAGGTTGTGCATAGCCATGTTGAATTTCCAAAAGACAGTTTTTGCCCATTTATTTTAATCTAGACCATTTTCTGAGAATTATACAGGTCCTAAACAGATGTGCAATTTCGCTAAATCCTTAATTATCAATGTTCTTTTCATTCAACTGCCCTAAAAAACTTAAAATTCCATTTTTTTTTCCTTTTTGAGGTTTACAGTTGCAAAATTGTATACAAAACAAAGTTTGATATACATTTTGGGAAAATGTATGCAAAAGAAACTCGGCTGCTATGCTCACTACTACCTATTCTTTTGTGATGTTATATTATAAGCAGATTAAGAAAATGTATAGATGGATAGATGATACTATATATCAAAAATGTTGCAGTCCATGGATTCAGTTATTCAACAAGCCATCCATTTTATCATTGTAGGATTAGACTGTTTAGGAAACCACACTAAACTAGAAAATGTGAAGAAATAGCATTCATGGTTTCAACCCAGTGAGGAGCTACTAAAATTGTTAAATCAAATCCTACACAAAAATAATTTATTCTCAACTCATAAAAACAGACAAATTGATAGAGAAGTAGTGTAGATGATAGATAGGACAATAGCATTTCAGCCAACAATGACAAAGAAGTTAACATTTAAAAAACAAATAAAATATTTGCTTTCTTACCTTAACCATATATACAAGGATAATGGCGGATACTTTGGCTAGTTTATTTAAATTCTAGGTGGTGGTCAAAATAAGAAAGTATTTAACAATTTAAAATTAATCATGTTGCTTAAGCTAGTATACAATAACTTTATTCACCTTCTTAAATGTGTGCCCTCAATTTGATCAATAAGATTATTTATTTAAATTAAGTGCCACTGGAAATTTTTCAGGATCGGACTGGGTTACATGTTGAGAAACAGGACAAGACAGAGCCAGGAAATCAAAATTAAACCAAGACATTCAAATGCATTGCAGTAAACACTAAGAACTGCCATGTAAAGGTGACCAGCAAGTTTGCCACGCTGGACATTCATGAGACGAATAAGAAAGATAGTAAAATAAAAAAAATACTTTTGAAAGAACAGAAAATGACAAATGGTGTAAAACCATAATATCTACAGATGTAATAGTCCTTTGGCAGTAGTTTAATGCATATTATTACATTTCAGAGATATTAGATGGTAAGCATTAGAAACACAAGTAGAAAGATCATACTTTTCTGGACAAATAAAGGGCAAATTCTCTTTGGCATCTATTGAAAAATCAAAACGAAAAAGCAAGAACAAAAGTAAAGTTTCATGTATGAACCTGATTGATTTTAGAGGTCATTCTAAGACTTTGATATCTCCATGAGACCCGAGGCAAGCACAACGATTAAAGCACTGGCATCCAGAGCTGAAAACAGGGCAGAAGGTGCAGAGAGTTAACAACTTGTGCATTTAAAAAAAAATTCCAAATAAAAAAATATTCACTTGTATTATTTTATAAGTTAAATTTGATAAAAAAAATGGATATTGCATGCTGAAAGATGCACTCTTAGTAGAAGCTTATAAGATCCTAATAAAATGAGAAAAGGTGGCAAAAACACTGAGCAGCTATCAATTTTAATTATTAAAATTAAAAATATGGAAGTGATTGCAATCCACAACAAATTAAATATTAACAAAGAAGGCTCTTAAGTACAGTTGATATTGTTGTGTTTTTTATTAATTAAAATGATAAAAATGTATTTCAATACATTCTTGTTTGTCATGGTGACTGAGAGTGTCAATGTGTTGCATGTTGGTCAGACATGAAAGTAAGAATTCTATTGTAACTGTACAAGTGACAATAATAACATAATATGTGCTATTTGACAGACACCTTTGCCTGAGGTTATAATTGTTCAGATATATATCATCCCAAACAACATAACCACACATCACAATGAATTTTGCAAGTAAACCTATGGGTACTTTATTCTTTTTTCTTCATGCAGCCCCTGCCACGATAGCTCCTGCTCTTAGGGCAACAGGAGATGCCACCAAAACAACAAAGTTCTGAGTATCCTGACACTCTTCCCCTGTGCCCATCAGTCATTGCTCATCAGGTCGTCCTGCTCTCCTCCAAATCCTATGTGCCATGCTTGAACATTTGGATACTATTTATACAAGTTTATTCCTGTCCATCCAGAAGTTACAATGTGTTGGATATATTCAATGTAATGTGCCGTGTTGGAATGTGTGTTTTAAAGTATGTACTGATAAATACACTACATTTTTCATTTCAGCTAATGGCATATAGCAAACATAACCACTGTTGCTGAGTACCTTCTATATAATAAAGTTCCATTTATGTCAGTTGAACTCATTTCAATGAGCTAATGCTTCTGCGTTTAGTTTTAAGCACTAGACACTGGACCAGCTAGTTTGTCATTAGAATTGCAAGGATGTGACTGGCTATTTAGATAAAGATTTTTTTTCTGCACTTAAGCATGTGTTACACAAAAAAGGATTACAAAAATTGTTTTCTATTCAGTTTAATGCATCTTCCATTTTCCTTGATTCTGTGCTTCATTTGGTCTACTCTACTTAAATTTGACTATGCCCTCGTGTATTAATTACTTTAGCACAACATTATAAATGTTTGAGTTATACGTGCTATATTGAGTTAACATGTAACCCATTATTTTTTGGCAGGACAGCATCTCAGCAGACATGTGATGTTTGCATCTTACCAACAGAGGCTAGAATGGATTCCAAAATTAGTCAGACCCATTCACTTTCTTCACACTATGCTGTTGATTTAATTTTAAATGGATTTAATTTTAAATCAGTCTACATTCAATAACCAATAATGACAAAATAAGAAAAGGGATTGCAAACTTATTAAAAATAAAAAACTGAAATCTTGCATTCATAGAAGTATTCAGTCCCTTAATTCAGTACTTTGTAAAAGCCACTTGGGTAGCAAATACAGCTTTGAGTTTTATTGGGTCTCTATAAGCTTAGTACACCCAGAGTTGGACAGTTTACCCCATGTTTTGTGGCACATCTCCTCAAGCCCCGTTAGACTAGATGGGGAACTCCTGTAAACTGCCATCTTCGGGTCTCTCCACAGATGCTCCGTGGGGTTTAAGTCTGGCCTTTGGTAGGGCACTCAAAGAGAGTTAGAAACTTGTCCCAAAGCTTCTCCAGTATTGTCTTGGCTGAATACTTGGGGTCATTGATGTGCTGAAATGTGAACCAACACCCCACTCTGAGGTTACTTGCTCTCTGGAGCAGGTTTTCTTCCAAGACCTCTCTGTATTTGCCTGCATTTCTTCTTCCCTCAATTCTGATCAGTCTCCTGTCTTTGTCACTGAGAAGTACCCCCATAGCATGATATTGCCACCATGATGCTTCCCTTTAGGGATGGCATTAGGCTGGAGTTCTGAGCAAAGAGTTACATTTTTTGTCTCATTTGAGCAGAGAATATTTTTCCTCATACTCTTAGAGTCCTTTAAATGCCATTTGGCAAATTCCAAATGGCCTGTCATATGTCCCTGACTGATGGAATGCTGCCAAGATGGTTCTCCGTTTGAAAGGTTCTCCCTTTTCAGCAGAACATCTCTAATGTTTTGTTGATTTGTACCCCTGTCCTGATTTGTGCGTTACCACAAATTTATTGCATTGTCTACAGAGAGTTCCTTTGACTTCATGGCTTGCTTTTTGTTCTGACATGCAGGGTAAATTGTAGAATCTTATATACACAGATGTGTTCCTTTCTAAACCATATCCAATCAATTCATTTTGCTACTGATGGACTTCAGTCAGGTTCTAGACACACCTCAGGGATAATTAAAGCAAACAGGATGAAGATCTCAATTTGGTGTGTAAAAGCAAAGGTTCTGAATGAGAAATTTCAGTTTTTGATTTCTCTCTATTAAAAAAAAATCTTGGAAGGCTTGGAAGGAGACGACACGTGATTTTCCACTTTACACTTTAACGTCCCACGAGAGACACTGTAACATCTCATGAGACAAGGCAGTGAGACAAAAGGACAGCTGCTGTACAGGCTCTTAAATGATTGACATGCAGCGCAAAAAACAGAACATTCTGCTCGCCAGCAGCGGCAGTAAGCTAACGGCTGATCCGACCGCATCTCCTTAGCATGTGCTCAATCCCCCCCTTTGCAATGTGAGCAGCAGTGATGCAAAGTAGCTGGCGCGTAGCGCTCCCTGGGATTTGAAGGGGTGGGTGAATGAGTGAGAAGTGAGCAGAGGGCAAACCCCCTAGTTTAATAAATTTGCAAACCTTTCTAAAACATGTTTCAATTTTGTCTTTATGGTTTACTGAGTATAGATTGATGGGCAAAATTACAAATTTATCCATTTAAAATTAAATCTACAGTTTAATTTTAAATAAAGCGTGTTGTGGATGCTAGAGATCACCGTTGCCCCTTTAAACCCAACAGACAGATGCACAGGACACAGGTTAAAAGCACCAAGAAGATATTTAATTATTTTTCTTCTAGGAATAGTGCCCTAAGCACCACAGCCACTACTAATACAAGTAAACATTAGCATAATTAATAATAATAATCACAATTCTCTCCTCCACACCTCCCAGCAAGCTCTGTCCTACACCTCCTGACTCCGGCTCACCTGCTGGGTTCCTAACAGTCCTTTAAATAGTCCTTGACCTGGAAGTACTCCTGTTCTTCCACTCACGTGACTTGTCCACACTTTGTTCATCGGAGCTTCCATCCTTGTGACTAGGGAGTCCTTCCAGGCTATGGATGAGCCATGGCTCCTCCAGTCCTTTCACAGCTCCTCCTGGTGGAGACAGAGCTAAGAAATCAAACTCCAAGTCCCAGGATCCCATGTGGAAATCTGGGGCACCGCTACACTCCAGGGGAGCTGCCATCTAGTGTTTTGGGGGAGGCAGCTACTTTTGGGCACTGCCTCCCCCCATCCTTCCACTTCAGGGGTGTTCCGGCCAGTCTGAGCTGCCAGCTGTCTCTCACAGTGTAGATAATGAAGTGGTTGGAATACTTTCTAAACCAACTATATATAATTTCGTTGAGCCAAAAGCCAGCAGCTTGAGTTATATATAATGAAAATTAACCACTAAATTTGACAAGAACATTACTGAGTAGTAATTAAATAATTATTAATAAAGCTCAGTAGTAACGGGGTGATGATTTAGGTTGTTTTGCAATTATTGACTCCACCATATTTGGGTAATATAAGGCCATTTATCTGGCAGGTAAAACTTGGCTGAAACTGGCTAATGCAGCAAGAAAATTGTTCCCACCACACTTGTGAATCTACAAAATAATGGCTGAAAAACTAAAAGAATCAAGTTAATCAGGTTAAATGTTCAAGTCAAAGACAGACATCAGTCCCTTAAGTAAGCAGTGCATAAACAAGTGACCTCAAACATCAATGAAGTGAAGGAGCACTATTAGGAGTAGCAGGCTGAAGTTACTCAAATACAAGGAGAGAGACTGATAAACCCATAGAGAAAATTATTACTTCAAGTATTTCTTCAAAAATTTGTTCTACAAGCTAGTAAATAATGTGAACACTTACTTTTTCACATGATACTTCCCGTATTTTATCCTACTAAAAATAATCAAATGAAATCTGTCAAATGTTGTTTGTACTCCAGGGTAGAAATTGTGCAGTTTTAGGACTTGGCATGGCCTTGATGCCTGTTAATTATATCAACTGAATTGAAAATGGGATGTAGTTACTTTTTCATGTGACTGTAGGAGGTGCTATATTTTTTCCTAGTTACATAAACGTGCATATGGCCAATGAACACAAATCACAAATCATACTTTTTCGCATAATAATAGCATGGCATAACATAACTTAGTAACTGAGTAACATATTCCCTAAAGATATTATTAAGTAAAACATAAGCCAGAGAAAAAAAAAAAATTAATTCCAGTAGGCACTTCCAGTTTTGGGAGGCAGAAAAAAATAAGAACTGAACCCTTACAATAGATCATCAGCACACTGTTAATATCTTGGGCTGTTTATATTAAAAGAGCCACACACTGTTAATATCTTGGGCTGTTTATATTAAAAGAGCCATGCATTTTCTTGCATTCTAAGTAACTTGCCATCCCTTTGTTCATTTTTCTTTGTCTGAGAAAAGTGATTATTCATGTTTCATTAGCTAGACTAGAATTAAATGCCCCTTTAAAGTAGCAGTAGCTGCTAAGTTACACTCAGGTATAGATTCATTAGTTCTTGGCCTCTTGCTGACCGTTTCTCCCTGTTTGCTGACTACTTGTGGAAAAAGCCATTTACCCTGGTGAATGTCAAGGTTAGTGCAAGGCGTCCTTGTCATCAGTCTCTCCGGCAGAAGGTCAGGGATAAGCTTTCCTCAAATGGGCAGCGTCAAACAAAAGAGAGGCTGACTTAACTCACAGAAAGAAAGAAGACCTTCTATTTCAGTCGATAAACAATCCACTGGGCAAAGCTCTACAAATATTAACCCATCTCTTTCCTTTCCTGTGAAGGTTTATACAGTAACCTCATTTAAGTCGGCCATTGAAATCAAGTGATAAAAAGGACAAGCTTAGATAGAAAAAAACTTTCTATTTCTTTTTAAGACTCATATGTATCATAGATGTCCACAAATATCCAGTAATCTTTATGCTGATGTCAGATTGTTGAAATCACTTTAATCGGTGAAAATATATCTGTAACTATAAGGCCAGAGATATTCTTTTTATTCCCTCAGTACATCTGTGTTATGAAACACTCTCACCTGATTAACTGTGCAATCCGTACAGCACTGGGACTTCATCACAGTAACTTAAAGGTGTGATCACTGCTGGGGGCAATTTATATATGCCCATGAGATAACAACAACAGCCATAAAAATAAATATTACCATCATGTGATTAGTTACCAACATACCCTACATGCATATAGTATGTTTGCAATTCAAAATGATTGTCTTTAAAATTATTTTTATTTCAAGAATTAAAAATGTAATTTAGGTAGCTTTCTAAGAACAGCTTAAAGTGAACCCAATCATTTCTTCTTCCTGAATATTAAGCAACCACTTGCATTTTTTCTATCATTTCCTCTGTAATTATAATTTTAGTCCTAAAGTTCTTCTCAAATGCACAGCAACTAATAGTCTGTGCCTGTTTCTGAATGTATTAGTGTTTCAAACTGCTTTATGGCTGTGGTATTTGTAGTGACTTTTATTTGCACATTGATACAAATGTGACCTGCCCAATATAAGAACAATGATAAAATGCATGTTCGTATTTCATCAGTTAGGCTCTAAGGGAATGCACTCACTAACAAGTCAGACACAAATTTGTGCAATCTTAAAAATTATACTGAGGTTACAAAACAAGAATACCATGTCAGCAATGTCATTCAGGTAACAAAGTATAAAACAAAAATTTGAAAGCTTCCTGGCAAAGTTTATTCACATCATAAAAGGGTATCCAACTCTAACTGCCAAAAACAAAGTGTTATCTGATTTATGGAGATAATTGATTTACTCAGAAAGAGTTACTATGCAAAATGCATATTTTAGGTATTGCTGTAATAGACAGATACTAAGGCAAACATTGTAACAGAACCGGAATGATGAGTACAAAACAGTGAGAACAACTGCAAACTAGCATTTATTTGGAAACATGCCCTTGCACCAAACTGCATGCTTTCTTCCTACCAGTCACACACAGACATCACACAGTAAGCAGCGGGAGAATTTGCTGTCCAATAAAGGGAATACAAACAAGGGAAAATACAGGGTTCACATAATACACCAGCCAAATGACGCAGAACTATATTAAAAATACATAGCCCTGCCAAATGGCACTGTATCTCTGGCACAATATGTTAATGTATACTGTGACCTAGTTTATAAACATGATATTAATTACAAAGTCCAACATATTTACTAATCTGGGAAATGGAAAGTTGCAAATTTGCACAAATGATCATGTATGGTAACTGCAGCTTGTAAGTCTGATGCCAGATATTTTCAGTTAAATGAATGAGAATGGTAAAGCTCTTGAATGTGATGTCTTACAATGTTAATTTTGTTGTAGAATTGGAAAACCTCATGCTTTTTATTCATATTGTAGTTCTGGGTTAGCTTTCTCATGTCACCTTTGCATAAGATCAAAGAGAATGACTTACTTCATCCTATCAAAATAGTTGTGGGGGAATTGGCTGTTTCTTCTTCTTCTTCTTTGGGAAATTTCCTCTTTAAGTTGCAAGGAGACTAAAATGTAACTCAAAGCTCTAAATGTGGCCTCACAAGTGTAGTAATAGTCAAACTTTAGACCACTAAGTTGTCATCATCAATGTCATCTCAACAAAGAAGACATCTTCAACCTGTGATGAATCATCAGGGACTATAATACCTAGTCCTATTAAACGAATAGATTTATCTGGATCGAACCAGTGACTGCTGTGGAAGGGCAGCTGACAGCCAGGAAAAGACCTGGTGACAGCCTAGAGAGACTGCTGGCATGACGGGATAGAACCAAATGGGGCTGACATAGGTTAGGTAACTATGTCTGCAGGATCCATCTCTACACAATGTTTTCGGTCCACCCACTGATGGCTATTAAAGCTTCAAGAACAATAACACCCCTTGAACCTGCGAGAGTGTGGACACAAGATGACTCATTGACAGACCACATGGTAACTGACCTTGCAAAAAACAGCAAATCAAACAATCAGCATGGCAGTTGATGGAGCAACAGCACTCGCAGAAAACAAATTATAAAGCTGCATCAGTGTGTTAAGATCCATCAGTGCAGGAAGAGGTGCCTGAGAGAGTTTAGTGAAGGGCCTTGTATTGACCATTACTTCCTCAGAGGTAAGGCAAATCAGTCCGGTAAAGCCCAGTGGCAGGACAAGCACCTCTGACCACAGGGTATCAGAACTCTAGACAAAGATTTGTTCTCATTCGCTACTGGAGATGGATGTATGAGGCGGTACTCCGTTAGCAGTGGTGTTATTTTTTCAATTTTTTTCTTTTAATTCCGAGGTATCATGTATTTACTCAGCCAGTGGGGGGAGGGGAGGGGGGGTGGGTTGGTTAAATTACAGTATATACAAGCATTTATAAGCATGAGTGGCAGAAAAAAAGACTGAAAGAAACAGAAACGACAGCTAAAGCTTTATCCATATCTAATCAAATCTTGTATTGAAATAGCGGAACAAATGGCATCTACCACTGACGAAAAAGCAACAGCTGCAAATTCCAAATGCAAAGTGCTTGGAGACAGACTAGCTGCACTAGAAGATGGATGTAGAAAGAATAATATCAGAATCTGAGGTCTCCCTGATAATCATGAAAGTCCAAACCCAGTGAAGTTCATAGCTGAACTATTCTCTAAAATAATTGGAGAGGATTTCAAATCAGACACAGAGATAGCAGCAGCTTACCACATACATGTATCAAGTACCTCAAAGCCTAGGACTTTCATTGTGTGCTTTGAAAAATTTCAGCTTAGACTACATACAATGTTACTTCTCAGACAGAAACAAGAGATTATATTTGAAAATAACCACATTCATATTTTCCCTGATTTCTCACCCTCAACAGCTGGTAAACGTGTCACATTTTACAGAATTAAACAGCGCTTATGGAAAGTCACATACAGCCTCTTGTATCCTTCCAAACTGGAAGTGGACATTCAAGGCAAGTTCTACATTTTTACTTCTACAGAGGAAGCAGAAAAAGAGCTAAGAAAACTGATCCCGACACTTTTTGAAAGATGATCATGAGTTGCATCATGTCCTGGCATGGCAAAGATCTTACCTGCTGTAGGACCCATTAGCAATGAAACTCATTTCGTAATTATACATTCCATTTATCTGCCATTTTTATATTTTAATTACAATTATATTAAAAGTAATATGTATGTCTGTGGATTTTTTTTTCTTTATAGTGGACTGTTTAACATCATACCCTTGATTTATTATATTAGGGCTTACTATTAAACGTTATCTGCTTATCCAGGTCTACTGTTTAACATAATTCCCTGGGTTACTCTCTCAAGACTGTTTAAGGTTACATTTTATGTTTATAGTATTTGGAATGTACTGTCAATAGATATCTTTATTTTAATCCTCATGCACCGCTTCTAGGGGGCTTGTTTTGTTTTGGACGTGCTCTGTCACTAGGTATGTCAGAGGACTGTGACTTTGTGAAGTGTGGTTTAGCGTCACTTGGGAGGCAAAATGGGTGGGTGGGGGGACTAGGAGAGGAAAGAAAGAGAGCAAGCTATTTCTTATCTATCCTTTCAATCCTTATAATTGTAAGAGCCTACATAACAATAGGCTTCATTGGCAATAATTCCTGGAAAAATGGAAATTAAGGTCAAAGCTGTGTTATGTAATAATGTTCAATCTTAAATTAAGACTACAGAATGTCAACAAAAGATCACCAAACTGTTAACATTGTGAGCTGGAATGTTAACGGTCTCAATCATGAAGTAAAGGGAAAGAAAGTATTCTCCCACCTAAAAGGTCTAAACGGTAAAGTAGTATTTTTACAGGAGACCCACTTAGCCAGCAAGGATCATGTCCAGCTAAACAGAGACTGGACTGGCCAAATATTCCATGCCAGCTTTACAAAGACTCTCATTTGTTGTATCAGATGTAGTATCTGATCCTGAAGAGCGATATGTGATCGGCATGGGTAATTTATTTAACTGTAAAGTAATTTTGATAAATATCTATGCACCCAATGTGGATGATAGGGACTTCATCCAAAACGTATTTGAATCCATTCCCAATGTGAACACTCATAAAATTATAATGGCTGGTGCAAAACTAATTACACAGTTTGTAATTGATCATAACTTATCAGACCCCTGAAGATTCTAAACCCAAACTCAAGAGCATATTCCTTCTACTCACTTGTGCATCACTGTTACTCAACAATTGATTATTTCTTCATAGATAACAATTTCTTGCCCACGATTAAATCTTGTAAGTTTGACACTATTGTTATCTCCAACCACGCCCCTTTGATCATGGAGCTTAAATCACTATGCCCCATATATTCATCTCGCAGATGGTGCCTTAACCCACTGCTCTTAGCTGACTAGAACTGTACGGAGTTTATATCTAAGCAAATTGTTTTTTTTAGAAACAAATACATCCTCAGAGATCTTCTGCTGGAATCCTCTGGGAAACTCTGAAGGCTTTTTTAAGAGGACAGATTATTTCATACCTGTCCGACAAAAATAAATCAGAAACCAAGAAGGTATCAGAGCTAATCAGTGAAATTACCAGAATAGATCAAGAACATTCCAGTTGTCCGAATGAGGCACTTCATAGGAAAAGACAGGCTTTGCATTCAGAACTCAACCTCTTGACAACAAAAGATACAGAGCAACTCATTTTTAAATCACAACATTAGTATGAACACAGAGAGAAAGCTAACAAGATCTTAGCTCAACAAATCCGCAAGAAGGAAGTTTGCAATGCAATCCCAGCATATACCAACACGGACGGAAACAAAATCATTGACCATACAAATATAAAGAACCCCAGATAAAGCTCAACTAGGTACATATCCTCCAATGGTCATGAGCCCAGAGCCCATCCAGCCAAGGCCATCAGTAGGAAGAAGGATGAATGGAAGATAGCCTCAGATTCTATGGTCCAAATGGAGCCATAAGAAAGAATGGGCAACCACCAACACAGACCTTGTCCAATTGCTAGAAGGTCAGAAAGTAGATGTCAAAAGAAAACTCAAGAAGATGGGAGAGATTGTTTACACCTATGGGCCAGGGAGATTCAGGATGAAAAGCAAGAACCCAAGGGCACAGAAGGAACCATCTGCCCAGTTCCAGTCTTGGAGACTGCAAGAGATTGAATGACTTGTGAAAGTAAGAAGGAGCCTGAAAGTCCACAGATGTGGAAAGGAAAGGTATCATGGCACAACAGGGTGACATCAACTAGCATCTTGTAAAGCTGCAAAGAGCAAAGACCTTGAGGAAGCAACATAAGAAGAAAGAACAAGCCAGAACTGCCTTCTACAGAGATCCATACAAATTCCTTAAAAGCCTCTTTATCAAGGAGAAAACTGGGACCTTTGAAGTACCTGCTCGGGAACTTGAGGTGCACCTGAGGAAGATCTGTTCTAACAATCAGAGGCAAGTGTCAATCACCATTCCAGATGACATTCCACCAATCCAATTACCAGAGCACCAGATAGACACAAGGCCCTCTACATGGAGCAAAGTTGGAAGTATAGTAAAGCAGGCTACATCAGCATCTGCCCCTGAGCCCTACAGTGTTCTATATAGGTTTTATAAGAATACTCCCAGCATCCTGAAGCACCTATGGAAGCTAATGAAGGTGGCATGGAAAAAACAAATCATATCAAAGGCATAGCAAAGGGCAGGAGGGATACTGATTCCCAAGGTGAAAAACTCCTCAACCATCAACAAGTTCCACCAGATCAGTCTCCTGAACATGGAAGGAAATATCTTCTTCAGTGTTTTAGCCCAAAGACTCTCAGTGTTCTTGCAGAATAAAAACTTTGTTGACACATCAGTGCAGAACACAGGGATAGATTGCTTTTTAGGATATTTGGAACATGCTACCATTGTTTGGCACCAGGTGCAGACAGCCAAAAAGAAAAAGAAAGATCTGTATTTGGTTTTTCTAGATCTTGCTAATGACTTTGTGTCAGTTCCGAATGAGATTCTGTGGGCAGAATTCAACTTCTTCCGTCCCAGAAGGGATAACAAAAAAGGTCAAAGCCTACTTCCCATGCATCCAGTTCTGCAATCACAATACAGGACAGTACCACCATCCAGCAGCAGCTTGACATTGGCATAATGGCTGGTTGCACAATCTCTCTCCTAGCCTTCACCATGGTGATGGAGCTCTTTATTCAAGCATCATGGTGAGTGGTCACAGGGGAATTCCTGAAAAGTGGGCTACTTCTTCCTCCAATCAGGGCGTACATGGATGATTTGATGACTATTACAACAACAAAAGCATGAACCAAACGCCTGCTGGATAAACTCCAAGAAAACATCAAATGGGAATGAATGAAGATAAAACCAGCAAATTCCGCAGCATCTCTATTGTCAAAGACTGCCTCACCAACAAGAGGTTCTGCATAAATGATGAACCAATACCAATGATCCTGGAGAAGCCCATCAAAAGCCTTGGATGTTGGTACACCACAGACATCAAAGACCTCAAACAGGTGTAATAACTCAGGCAAGACACAATTAGTGGCCTCAAGAAAATTAATAACATATCTCTCCCAGGAAAATTGAAGTTGCAGTGCTTCCACTTTCTCATATGGCCAATTACAATCTAGGAGATCACACTATCCCATACCAAATGGTTGGAGGGACTGGTGAGAGCATAAGTCAAGAAGTGGCTTGGACTACTAAAATGCCTCAGTAGTATTTGCCTATATGGGAAAAAGAGCCATCTCTCGGCCTATATCAAGCTTTGTGGAGGAGTATAAATGCGCCAAAGCAAGATTGAATATGAAACTCAAAAAGTCCTGCGACCCCTTCATAAGAGACGCTGCGCCAATCCTAGCAACTTTGGCAGTGACAGAAGCAAAGGCTAGCATCAAACACTGGGACATTGTGGGTCAAGTTTAACATGGTAAAGGGGGACTTGGTTTGGGACCAACAATGCCCACATAGCAAAAGACTACACCAAATGAAAGCCAGCATCTGGTTGTGGAGGAGGTATGTCGCCAGGAGGAAGTAACCAGATGTGCCAGAGCAGTCTCCCAAGCACAGCAAGACTGCTGGATGAGGTGGGATGACATAGAGCAATGTAAAATCACATGGAGCAAGCTGTGGAACATGGAAATGAACAGGCTACGTTTCTTTGTCACAGCCACATGAGATGTGCTGCCCTTGCCAACAAACCTACATCTTTGGTGTGGTGAGGATCCAGCCTGTCACCAGTGTGTGTCCCCAGCAACCCACAAACACATTTTGGTGGGTTGTAAGATCAGCTTAATGCAAGGAAGATACACATGGCACCAGTTACTGTGGTGTTAGGCCTCAACAATAGAGGAAAAAAGAGTGTCAACCAACGCCATCCCCCTAAATGCACAGACTACCTTGCTCCAACTAACATCCTTCATCCAGGAAGGGGAGAAAAAGCGGACGAAGCCCTCAACTTTTGACACAGGCCTGCTGAATACAGCCAGGGATTGGGAATGTGTGTCGAGCTAAATCAGAGACCCACCTTCCCATATGAAATCACATTCACCAATATGTGCCCAGATTTGGTCCTTTGGTCTAACTACTGCCATTGTGTCTTCATCATTGAGCTGATAGTCCTTTGGGAGGATGCCATCGATGAGGCATACGAAAGAAAAAAACTGCATTATACCAATGTCGCAGCTGAGGCAGAGGAGTGAGCCTGGAAGGTAAAGGTGCGGCCAGTGGAGGAGGCATGCAGAGGCTTTGTAGCCAGTTCCACTATAAGGCTGGTGAAGGAAGAGGGTATTGGGGACAGGCCCTGTGGAAAGCTACTAAGAAACTCGCCAGTGTCACCAAAAGAAGCAGTCACTGGTCATGGCTGAAGCTAAAGGCGACAGTATGGGCTGCTAATAACCACTTAGGAACCATGCAACACACACCCATGTCTGATCAACTTGTGGTGGACCTGCCTCGGCTGAGGACGTCTTATTGTATAGTTGTGGTACACAACTGCTTATGTGTCATACTGGTGGAAATAACACCATGTGGTCATCATTAATGTCATCCCAACAAGGAAGACTTCTCCAACACCACTCAAGGCAAGTGCTGTACTGAATTAATGGCTCTACATTTATATCTAACAAAGAACCATAGGCTACATAGAAACCCGCAGATGCCAATGTTTTTCCAAGGCCACTACTTTAGCACCACAAATATGATAAACAACTTATGTAGGTTTATGGTTTCTATTTAATGCAACCTACCAGACGCCATCAGATGAGCCACTGACTCAAAATCTGTTTAAAAAGTTAAAATGGATCTTATGTAAAAGTCAACTTACAAAAAATTATCAGCTAGGAAAAAGCAGGCAAGAACTGATACACCTATGAGATGGAACGTGGGATTTCACTCACCTCTGGGCTTGTTGACTGTCTCCTAAACATGTGTGTGACAATATCTATCTACTTATATAAAATAATCTTGGAGAGACACTTTGACGTCGCATGAGACTAGACATTACAACCTTAGGAAACAAGACCCATGAAATGGTGACTTTTGCACATTACGCCCTACTTACAATAATTTAAAACAAGTTCATGGACATCTAACCTCGCAGTTGTTGGAATGCTTTTGGCAGGCACACTTCATGTGCTCCCAGCTCTTAAAAATGTTATATGTTCTAGATGGCACGTGAACAAGTAAGCGAAGAAGAAAGCAGCGTGTTGGAAAGAGACAAGGAAGCATTGGAGAGGAAAGAAGGAAAAAAAGGATGTACAAGAGAACAATAATAATCTATGTACAAATTCAGAAAATAAGGAAAGTAATAATCAGCCTGGACATCCCACGAGAGACACTTTAATGTCCCGCAAGACAAAGCAGTGAGACCAAAGGGCAGTTGCTGTACAGGCTTTGAAATGATCGACGTGCAGTGCGAGAAAAAGAACACGCAGCACGGCAGGAGGAGCAGTAAGCAAGCAGGTGATCAGTCCACATCTTCAAAGCGTGCATTCAGCCCCCAACCCTCACAACACGAGCGGCAGAGGCACGAAGTGGCTGGAGCGTGGCGTGCCCCTTTGTGGCAAAGCCCCCTATTATATATATAAATATATAAAATAGAGAGCTACTGTCAATAAAAGGCTTGTAGGTCACAGTAAGATGGTCAGACGTGCCCAGATTTACCACAAGTTAAAAAGCATTGACATTTGAATAGAGCAGGTCCAGCTTGTTGTGTCAAAATGACATGATGAGAATTTAAGCATATGGACATCATGTCTAAAACATCTGTGTGGAGTTTACATACTTACCTGACATCTGCATAGATTTTTATAGGTATTCTGGGTTTTTGTCACATCTCATAAGACTAGAGCTGCAGTGAGTGAGTGCGCATGTATACATAAATCACAAAATACACATTGTTTTATGTGTTTTGGCATATTTCATGGCATTTTCTCATCAGGATATGTTTTTATATTTTTGCAATGTCATTTGAAGGCATCATGTGACTGTGATTGCCATTCTGATGTCACTGATGTAACAATTTTTAAACATGACTCTCACTTCCCATATTGTCCCTTACTGAATAAAACTTATTGTCAATACTTCCATACCACTGTTTCCAAATTCAAGTAGCACTTGAAGTAGAACTTCGTTTATTTCTCTGGTTTCAACTTTAGCTTTGCAGTTTACTTCATAATTAAGCTCTAGCACTTTTGTTTTGGTTCCTGTCAAAGTGATTTAACACAGTGTTTTGTCTGACTACAGCTTGTTTTTTGACCAACCATCTTCTAGCTATTTTCACAATAATCTTCTGACACACTTTGTGTTCCTACACAGACATTTTAAGAATAGTTTAGAGTGTAAGTTGTACAATCTCAAAAGAGAGAGAGTAAGAAATTTGAATGGAGGGGCAGGGAGAATAGCATGGTGAAAAAACAAAGCTGAGGTCAAAACTTGAAGTGAAGAATCAAATGTCAAAACCAAAATACAAAGTCTTATTGCAAACAGAGATCAAATTATCAAAAATAACCAAGAGAGAATCATATGTGATTGCCAGTAGTTTCATCCAATCTCAGATAGTTTGGGACTATTACCAAGGCAATGAGAGACATAAAGCTCCCAAAATGGCACCCGGAACCAAACAAGATGCCATTGAAAGTAATGTTATTAAATTAGTAACTATTAAATAAAGGCTGAAAACAAAATTTAAATAAAAATGATTCTTTGAGCAAGAAAACCCCAGAATAGATGTAAAGATAGTTTTTTTTTATTTAGCTTAAGGGCAACTCTTCAAAAAATGATAAAAAAAATGAATTACAGCAGAAGGAGCCAAAAACACAGTTACAATTTGCTGAGACAAGTGAGGGTCCTAAATATTCATCACAGCCCTAATGACGACAGAACCTGAGACTCCTAATATTAAATGATGCCTCTCCTCTGCAAACACAGAACACGGCTGAAGATAACTAACCATGGAAACATGAAAAAACATTAACCACAATGAAATCAAAACAAAGGTAACAAACTGAGAGAATACACAAAAATAAAGAAACATGTAAATGGAGTGAGGTACTGCTGTAATCCTAACAATAGCTAGCTACCATGGTGGTGCAAGTCTCACAGCATGTAAGTCACATGCTGGCAAGATGAACTGTCCTAATAAACAGCAAATAAAATGGAAAGAAATTGTGATGTTACTGATAAAATTAATTAAATCAACAAACACAACTCTAAATAATGCCTTATTTCTTGAATTTTGAAAATAGCGATTTTGTAAAGAATAATTTTTAACAATTAGGAGGCGGAAGTCAACTTATGTTGACATTATGTCAGGTGGACATAGATCCGTGGGAGGCAAGCTGGCTACCGGACTTACAGTACATAATCATAGACGCTATGAATTACCAGCCACTTGACTACTTCAAGCTGTTTTTTCTAGAAAGTGCTTTTCAGCTTATGAGTGAAAGTCAAACAGGTATGTAATAGGTATAGTATGTGAATTCACATACTGTTGCTGTTCATGGAATATAAAACAGAGTGACATTTGCCATAAATAAATATTTTATGTTGATTTATGTGTGAAACCATTGTCATTGCCTTCACGCAACAGTCACATGATGAAGGTGCAAGGGAAGTAAAAATGGACCACTAGCCTAGCACTGTGCCTAAGTAATATTTGTGAAAACCTGTTTCTTTGTTTTAGTGTTTTGTTTAAGTTCAAATTCAATTTCAAATTTACTGTCATGTTTGCATGTTATAACGAAAGTCTTACTTGCACATCTCCGATAGACTAGTGACTATACTAAAATACCAGGAACAGGCAATGAATGAAGGTTACAGTTTTGAATTTTTGCTTCTGCCTTTTACATTTTGCTTTCTGCCTAGTGTTTTGTATGCCTATTTTGTACTTGCGTATTTGCAAACATTTGCATCAGTTTGAGCTATTAATGGTGTTCAATTCAATTTGGAAGTTTAGGTCTACAGTATATCAAATTGTATTGTACTGGACATAATTAAAGTAACTTGAAAAAATGTGTATCATTTGTAATGCAAAAAGTGGCAATAGACTGAAGAAAAACAACAGTATAAAACAGAAGCAAAATCATCAATTACCAAATGTCATGATCCACTCCTTCACCATATTATGTAAAGGCTGGAAGCAGAGAAAATGCTCAAGGAAATCTTGATGCCTCAGAGCATGTTTTTCTTTTTTGCTAGGTTCGATGAGAAACCAGCTATAGAAAGCCACACAACAGAAAGACACATGAAGCCCAGGGCCCACAGACAGCCCAGACACTTCTAGACACATGGCCTGGAGACTGTCTTTAAAAATAACATCCCTAAGTCCATAAGTACAATTGCCTCCAGCAAGTGAGGCCTTCTATGGGTATCAACTCTGATTCAAAAGAAGTTATTATGCTCTTTGATGAAGAGGTTTTTTGTATAAAGAAATTTATATAAAATGGTCTGAAAGACAATGGTGAATAGAACAGACATGTTCATACTGAACTCTTAAAGACAGGGAATAGTAGCACAAAATTTGAAAGAAGGTTCTATCATATCAATTCACAAATAAAATATCCATTGAATTTTCTTGGTTGTAAATGGAAAACATCTAAAAGGTTCGTTGTAATTCATCCATTATCTGCTGTGTATTTGGATCTGGATTGCAGGGTCAGCAGGCTAAGCAAAGATGCCCAGATGTCCCTTTTCCCTGCCACCTCCTCCAGTTCCTCCAGGTGGATACCAAGGCGTTCCCTGGACAGATGAGAGATATAATCTATTCAGCATGTCCTAGGTTTGTGCCAAGGTCTTCTCCCGGTTAGACATACCCAAAACATCTTCCCAGGGAGGCATCCAGGAGGCATCCCAATTAGATGCCCAATCTAACTTAACTGGTTCCTTCCAAAGCAGAGGAGCAGCACCTCTACTATGAGCTCTATACTAATGTATGCGCTTCTAATCCTATCTCTAAGGCTGAACCTAGACACCCTGCGAAAGAGGCCCATTTCGGCTGCTTGCACCCGCAATCTAGTTACTTTGGTTACTACTCCAAAGGTTGTGAACACAGATGAGTGTAGCAACATAGATTGACTGGTAAACTGAGACCTTTGCATTTCACCTCAGCTCTCCCTTCAACTCAGCTGACCAGTACAACTGAAGATGCTACCCCACTGCACCTATGGATCTCCTACTCCCGTCATCCCTCACTCATGAACAATACCCCAAGAAACTTAAACTCTTCCACTTGAGGCAACACCTCATCCCCAACCCAAAGAAGGCACTCCACACATTTCCAGTTGAAAGCCATGACATCAAACTTGGAAGTGCTGATCCTTGTCCTGGCCTCTTCACACTTAGCTGCAAATTGCCCCAGTGTGCATCTGAGGTCACAGCCCGATAAAGCCAGCAGGAATACATCATCTGCAAAATACAGAGATGCTATTCTGAGGTCATCGATCTGGACACCCCCCAATTTCTGGCTGTCCATACAAATTATGAACAGAATCAATGACAGAAAGCATCCCAGGTGGAGTCCCACACTGACTGGGGACAGGTTTGACTTACTGCCGGTAATATGAACTAAACTTTCACACTTGTTATACTTTGACTGAATAGTCTACAACAGCAGGTCCAGTACCCTATACTCCCAAAACACCCCCAGAGAACACCCTGATGGACACGGTCGTACCCTGTATGCCTTTTGCAAGTCTACAAAACACATATAGTTTGGTTGGCTATACTTGCTTGAACCCTTCAGAATCCTTTTCAGTGTAAAAAGTTGGTTCATTGTTTAGTGGTAGGGACAAAATCTGCATTGTTCCCCCTGCATGTGTGGTTCAAGCAACAGCAGGTCCATCCTCTCCAGAACCTCAGCACAGACTTTCCCAGGGAGGCTGAGGAGTGTTTTTCCCTTAAAGTTGAAACATACCCTCTAGTCTCCTTTCTTATATATGGGGACCACCACCCCAGTTAGTCATTTCAGAGTCTCTACCACCCAACCTGTATGCAGTGTTAAAGAGGAAGTTCAGCCCATCCAGGCTTTTCAGGAACTCGGGAACTAATGAGGATTTTATTTTTTTCAATTGCAGAAGTACAATTGGACTTTGAGTCTTGCATTTTGGTTGAGTTAATAAATTTATTCTATCATCGTCAATATAGGAGCCATAACTAGCTCTTAAATTAGCATTAAAACATTATGATTTTGAACAAAAAATTGAAAAGGCATCCAATTTAAGCAACAAATAAGATGAATGCCCATAAAACAAATGCTCAAAAATACAAAGAAGAGTAATGTGCTAAAGCATTACACATGTAAAAGATGCTTCATATATCTGTTATAATCTATGATGCCCCAGTGCCTGCAGCCATAAACACCACCCTCTACTCCAGGATATTTGTAGTCATGACCAGGATGGACCAGGCTGAAAAAGGAGACAAACAAGATTTTTAGTTCAAAAGGGTTTCATTAAAGCAATTCTTAATTAAAAGGTCCAAAAGTGCAAACAGTGCATTTCATAAACAATGTAACAAGAACAACCAAGAGATATTGGGAAGATTTGGGGCAGCCACCCATATAATATTTCCAGGCTGTAAAATCTGTTCAAAAGCAAAGACATGTTCACACGATTGAGTCCAAAAGAGAACTGACTATCCTCTTAAGATGATGGCTTTTTAAACCCCTGCAGGGTAAGTGATATCATCAGGACCAGAACCGGAAGTTACGATTTCCCAAGAATGGTCTGCAAGGAATTGAAAGAGAGAATTAGCGCATTTCGCTACCCCCTGGACTGGCGTGCAACTACATTTATTCAGGCCCTTTGGTTGTCCCCTAAACACGTGTGTGTGACAACAATTAAATAAGTCTTCTTCAAAATAGTGCCATAAAAACAAATCAGTGTCATTGTGTGCTGCAATAAATAGTTAATAAATACATAAATAACTTTTCAAATCACAGTTTTTCCTGCATGACGTATTTCCTACTTCCCTATGAATCCACACCACGCATCCTGATGCATCCCGATTCTGCCATTTCAGCTGTTACCTGCAGACCCAAAATGCCTACTCAGCCAGTAACCTGCAGCTCCATAGGACACCATGCCTGCTGTCTCTCTAAATGTCACCATGCTGTGGATACACCTATGTACCCATGGCCTCTATTTCTACTTTTCTGCTTCCTTGTTCATCAGACTTGAACTTCACCATACATTGCCCCTCTTAAATTGCTCAACAAACCCAATGTTGCCTTTCCCGTTCTCCACCTCAGAACACTTGTCATGCCAAAAATCAAAACGAGCTATCGCTTTCACTCCTTTCATTTCTTTTCCTTTTGTTTTTTCATTCTTTAACACTTACTCACTCTCTCTTTTTTCTTGTGGCAAACTCCAGCTGATACTTGTTAATTGCATGCCACACCTCAGTAATTAACTGAAACCTGTTGATTACATGTGTTTGCATGCAAGCTGCCGTTGTTATGCCACCAGGCCATGTTAAAAACTTACTGAAATCAATAATAAATTAAATTATTAAAACACCCCCAGACATGTTCTATTACAAAATTGGAAATGATTTCTAATTTCTCTTTGCACCTATTCTATATATACTGCTCAAAAAAATTAAAGGAACACTTTTTAATCAGTGTATAGCATCAAGTCAATGAAACTTCTGGGCTATTGATCTGGTCAGTTAAGTAGCAGAGGGGGTTGTTAATCAGTTTCAGCTGCTTTGGTGTTAATGAAATTAAAAACAGGTGCACTAGAGGGGCAATAATGAGGCAAACCCCAAAACAGGAATGGTTTAACAGGTGGAGGCCACTGACATTTTTCCCACCTCATCTTTTCTGACTATTTTTTCACTAGTTTTGCATTTGGCTACAGTCAGTGTCACTACTGGTAGCATGAAGCGATACCTAGACCCTTCAGAGGTTGCACAAGTAGTCCAAATTCTCCAGGATGGCACATCAATACATGCCATTGCCAGAAGGATTGCTGTGTCTCCCAGCACAGTCTCAAGGGCATGGAGGAGATTCCAGGAGACAGGCAGTTACTCTAGGAGAGCTGGACAGGGCAGTAGAAGGTCCTTAACCCATCAGCAGGACCAGTCTCTGCAAGGAGGAACAGGATGAGCACTGCCAAAACCCTACAAAATGAACTCCAGCAGGCCATTGGTTTGAATGTCTCTGACCAAACAATCAGAAACAAACTTCATGAGGGTGGCCTGAGGGCCCAATGTCCTCTAGTGGGCCCTGTGCTCACTGCCCAGCATTGTGGAGCTTGATTGGTATTTGCCATAGAATACCAGAATTGGCAGGTCCACCACTGGTGCCCTGTGCTTTTCACAGATGAGAGCAGGTTCACCCTGAGGACATGTGACAGACGTGAAAGGGTCTGGAGAAGCCGTGGAGAATGTTATGCAGCCTGTAACATTGTTCAGCATGACCGGTTTGGTGGTGGGTCATTGATGGGCAGGGGATGCATATCCATGGAGCGACGCACAGACCTGTACAGGCTAGACAATGGCACCTTGACTGCCATTAGCTATCAGGATGAAATCCTTGGACCCATTGTCAGACCCTATGCTGGTGCAGTGGGTCCTGGGTTCCTCCTGGTGCATGACAATGCCCGGCCTCATGTGGCGAGAGTACAGTATGCAGGCAGTTCCTGGAGGATGAAGGAATTGATACCATTGACTGGCCCCCACGCTCTCCTGACCTAAATCCAATAGAACAGCTCTGGGACATTATATTTGTCCACCCAATGCTGCCAGGTTGCACCTCAGACTGTCCAGGAGCTCAGTGATGTCCTAATTTTAATTCTAATTTATTTTGTCTTTTTTCTCTTTCTTCATCATGTAAAGCACTTTGAGCTACATTGTTTGTATGAAAATGTGCTATATAAATAAATTCCGTTGTTGTTGTTGGTCCAAATCTGGGAGGAGATCCCCCAGGACACCATCCGTCATCTCATTAGGAGCATCCCCACCCCCCCAATGTTGTCAGGCATGCATACCAGCACGTGGAGGCTAGCCATACTACTTAATATGATTTTGAGTTGAATTCAGCCCTCTGTAGGTTGATAACTTTCATTTCAATGAAATGATGTGGCATCCTTTTGTTCCTAACACATTATGTATCAGTATAGATTTCCAGCATGATTTTTTCCCATTGGTATCTGATGTGTTTTCAAAGTGTTTTTAATTTTTTGAGCAGTTTATTTTTTAGTTGTTTTCTTTATTTTGTTTTTTAAATAAATTAGAATTTGAGCCTTTTTAGTTTTGTCATTTGAGGATGTTCTCATGCACTTAATATCTGTGTCTTTGTCTGCCTGTATTTTGTTTTTCTAATAAGTACCACCATTTTGTAGGTTTCTTTGTCTATAGTTACTCTTGTGGTTGCTACCACATGACACCCAACATTTGTTATAATATGAAGATCAGTGTTGCATACTTATTGTTTAAGCAAGATATTGGATTCAAAACAAAAACTTACATTCTGGCTAGTGTAGTGGATCATAGATTTCAGACTAGACCATTGGTGTTTCTCAAATTCTACTTGGTTTATGTATTAGGATTTGTTTCTTCATGGATACCTGGGTTTGACCCTTGCTATTGTTTTGACTTTTGTTTAGTACTTCTCCAGGTCTCTAATATAGTATCAGTCTGATGTTGTTCATTGTTAGGCAATATAAGATCAAACTGAAAATGACAGAGTCTGTCTTCTTCAAAAAAAGCACAAAATCAAAGTCAAAGCGAACTTTATTGTCATCTCAACTATATACAAGTATACAGATAGATGAAATTGCGAAGCTCAGGGTCCACAGTGTAACAACATGAAGTGCAAATAAATTTAAAATAGAGTTAAAATTTAAATTTAAAATTTAAATTAAAACACAAACAAGACAAGACTGTGCAAAGACAAGATTGATGCAATGTATGGTATTATGCAATCTAGATACATAAATATAGTCAATAAATATGTAATATAATAAATAAATAATAGATATAGATAATACAGAAATTATCAGTGTATGATAATAGTTGTTTAAGACATGTGTAAACAATGACAGGTCAGAATGTTTCAAAAAATGTCAAAGTGCAGTGTGCAAAATACTTAAAGGTCAGTATGAGATTTTCAGTTCTTTTCTAATGTACACTCGTCTTTGCAGGAAAGTGGCTTGCATGTATAAAAGTTCTGTTTTTAGAGGTGGTTGAGGAAGTGTGGAAGATCCCAGAGGGCAGCATGGTGTTAAGGAGTCTGACAGCTTGGGGGTAAAAACTATCCTGCAGCCTGGCAGATCTGGCTCTGATGCTGCAGTATCTTCTCTTGGATGGCAGAAGTGTGAAAAGTCCATGTGAGGGGTGTAAGGGGTCCTGCACAATGCTGCAGGCCTTGCAGACACTGCGTTTGTAAAATATGTCCTGTAGTGAAGGGAGAGGCACCCCAATAATGTTCTCTTCAGTCTTCACTATCCTTTGCAGGAGCTTGCAGTCGGATACGTTGCAGTTGCCATACCAGACAGTGATGCAGATGCTCAGAACACTCTCAATGGTGTCTCTGTAGAACATGGTGAGGATGGAAGAGGGAAGACTTGTTCGCTTCAGCCGCCTCAAGAAGGTGTGGTTGTGCCTTTAGCCCAGATTTTTAATTACTTCATCAAATGATCAACATTCTGAAAGTTTTTGGATTTCATAATTACCATTATTCATCATAGTAAGGATAACTTTTATGTTATGTTTTGTGGCACCCGGATGGGGCTCATGCCCAGCCAGGACGCCCAGGAAGACAGGAGGAGGGCTTATTCCTCCTCCAGACCGCGAGGGGGTGTCCGCCCTGGTTGTATTGGGGGCCACGGGTACAGGGCTTGGAAGCCCAACCCTGTAGGGGCCCGTGGTCACCACCAGGGTGTGTCCCCCTGCCTGAAGATCCCTGGACCCCACTACTTCCGCCACACCAGGAAGTGCTGGGGGGAAGAAGAGAGGGAACACCCGGAGTGCTTCCGGGAGGACAGCCAGCATTTCCGCCACACTGGGGTGTGTCCGCGGGATTGCCGGTGCACACCTGGAACACATCCGGGTATGGATAAAAGGGGCCGCCTCCCTTCATTTGAGGCTGGAGTAGGGTGGAAGCAGGACAAGGTTCAAGAAAGAGAGAAGGAGGCAGTCCGAGGAGGCAGAGTGATTGGCCTGGACTTTGGGGAAGATTGGGGTTTGTGGCACTTGGACTTTGTAAATAGTATTGTAAATAAACGTGTGTTGGGTGACATGAGTGTGTCTGCCTGTCTGTGTCCGAGCCAGTCTCCACAGTTTATATATTGTGTTTTGTGATGTATACATGCATTGGTGTAGTGTTGATATTATGGTATAGATATGATATTATTATTATTGTGATATTATGATATTTTTGTATAGATTTTAAAAATTCCCTATAATAATTCTGATCTAATTTTTTTCATTATTTACTGGGGGATTTTACTTGTTCTGTATTAGTGTGGAGCTGAGAAGGAGGGGTGCTCATTTTCCTCATTTTATTTTTCTATGTGCGGACTTTGTTTTTGGTGACTTATAATTGTATTGTTCATGAATATGTAAAAGCTTGTATAGTGCCATACAATGGCCAACAAAACCAATGTAACCATGCCCTGTGACATAATGATGTGATAGCTATCTTTGGTCACTGGAAACAATGTTGGATTGCCAATAAAACAAAGCAAAAAATGTTATACTAATGATTCCTATGCATATAGAAGGTAACAATATTGTTCCATGAAAAATGAAGTATTAAAATAGTCAATTGAAAAATCTAAATTATTAAATGGTTCATTTCATTCTTGTTTCCTTTGTGTTTTGACCTGTAATTGCAATATTTTTTTTTAAAGTTGAAATTTTTGCATCTCTCATAGAGCTGAACTTGTTGTGCTTTTATTTTTTATTTTGAATCATTCTTTACTGTATGTATTTTTTTAATTTGTAAAGATGTGTGCTAATTTTCAAGCACAAGTTATTCTTTATTCTCTGTGAGATTCATTTGGATTCTTATATTATCTTACAAACGGACTCTTTGTGATCCTTGGTAATTCTATTCATGTTTGCTTGTAAATGGCATTGTTATGGTACTCACTGTGAAAATCGCCATACAAGGCAATATAATCTGAAGGACATGTAACTGTCAGCTTGTTACAGTGTTTCAGATGACATTAATTAGACTTTTAATTGCTTAATGTTCTGTTAAGAAAAGCTTATACATTACAGATAAAATGGATATTGTAGATTTGCCCATGTTGCTGGTCATCTTGCTTGTCGGTTACATGAGACATTTCTCAGTTTATGGCATATGTCTAAACTAGAGGACAAGCAATTACTGTTAAAATGTAGTATACTGGAGACACTGAAGTACCTTTATCAATTTTTGGACACTTTAGGTGATTAAGAATTGATAACTGATGGCCTCTTCTTGTTAAAATACCTCCTTCTTATGTCCCATCTAATTTAATAAGTAAGCTTGCATATTCATCTTATGTTGCAGAGAAAGGACTGTGTGTCATACAGTATTATATATTTTTGGAATGTCCCATCTTCCTTATTTTTTTATCAATTTATTTTATAACCCAGATGATTACACAAAATCTGAACAATGACTTAGCTAAATAAGTTTGATTTTATATATTTTATGTTCACAGTGTTCATCAGTTTTCTGTCTGGACATTTCCTGACAGTTCTAGTCCTAGGTGCTGTTTAGAGTTTGGGACAGTAGAAAGAACAAGGAGATATACTGTTTGTCACACAGCAGTGTGTTTATGGATGAAGATGAAAAACTTGTCTCCCATGGAATGTTAACATCCATGGCATATTCAGTAAATGTAGTATTGGTTTAGGAGAAGGACTAGTAAGGAGAGGTTTTTGAAGAACATGTGGACAAAATATAACAAAATCATTTTTTATACATATAAATTAAAGACGTATATAACCATTTTAGTTGTTAATTAATATTAATAATAACTCACTTTCTCTATTTTCCAGTTCATTATCCTTTTATAAAAATGCAATATGTCTTCCTTATTTTTGTGCTAATTGGGGGTATTCATGACCAATTTATCTTTTTATTCTTTTACATAACAAACACATTTATATTAATTAAGGACTTGTATTCATTTCTGATATATTTATTTCTTTGAATTAAGAAATATACTCAATTGACTATTGCAACTTCTAAAGATCTGCATAAAAAAGGATCCAATGCTTAAATTTCATATCTTAATATAAAAAAATACATTGATTGCTCATATGTGTAGCAGAACTTTTTTGCATCTCAATCAATATTTTTTTTCAAATAGTTGTTAAAATGTTGAGACAATATCATTGTTGTATTACATAGACTTTTAAATGCTAGTCTAATTCCCATTGACCATTAACAGATGACACCCTTCTATTTGTTTTTCCCACACTACTGATGAGCTTCAAACATTCTTGTTAATATGTTGAGCCTTGCGAAAAATTTGTACCAAACAGAGATACTGTATTCAGTAGCAGATGCACTTCAGCAGCCAGATCAGCATACATTGAACCATCATGAAAGTTGATGGAGAATAAAAGTGTCACGAGGGGCAAGAGAGAGTGATGCTATAATGACTGTCTCTGGCAAAATATGACACCCATGCAGTTACAGTTAGAAGCCTATTTGCTAATTTGAGTATGAGGAGTTCTGTTTATCTCAGCTGGATAAGATGGTGCTTTTTGACTTGTAGGATCTAAGGTCATGGCCAGCGTCTCAATGTGCGAGCTTAAAACACAGAAAAGCATGGCCCTGAGAGATTTCTGGCTTTCTGGATGGTAAAAAAAAACATATGCACAGGGAGTTAAAAAGGTGAAGAACCTATAAATATGTCACTGTAAAATTATGGTGAAGAATAATCATGTATGATGTTATGGTAACAACCATAGCTGGCTCTACCATATTGCTGAACTAGGCATGGGGGGGGGGGTGGTATTTGAAGCATTGTGTCAACTATCATAGACATAGCATATACAGACACTCAGGGAGCCCCAATATCCTGTCGCCACTCCTTCACCTAATTTCTGAGTTGCATCGTGCTTGAAACTTTAAGGAAGACCCCGGCCACTCTTTGGTCAAATACCTGTGTAACACAACGATTGAAACTTCAAAGGTGAGCCACCTCACTTCATGATAAAATATCTATGTCGCACTGCAGTCAAAACCCATAGGGGGCCCAGACTGCCCGCTCTTCCATGCAATACTGTATATGTACAGCAATTGCCTTCAAGACCCCATATTTTCACTTTTGCTACAGCAGCAAAAAAGGTAGAGCCAACACCAGTAACAACAGAAACAATCATCTAGGTAATTTCTGAAATTGACCCAAAAATTGTAAAAGTCAGAACTAAATGAGAGAAGATGAGTATGAGGTATTATTAATGAATTACAGACAAAGAAAAAGATAATATAATTATGAACATTTGTAGAAGTTGGGGGAAGAACACCAGTAAGGGTGACCACTAAGAGAAAACTCTTAGTTATCTCTTAACTCTTTGTTATCTTCATTGACCATGGTAAACTTTTGTTTATGGCAAATGTAGGTTGTGTAGGAAGAGTGCTGACATCAGATTTTGAACATTCTTTGCCAAAAGATATTTAGAAGATTTTGAGAACAAGTTGTCTTTAAGGTTAAGAGCTTAATGCACACAGCATTTTGAGGGCATCAAAGTCTACTATAAAGCATTGGTAGTTGCAGCATTGTGCAATGAGGATATTTCACTGCATCAAGAGCTAAAAATCCACAAGGATTTGAAAACAAAATTGATTCTGCAGAGTACATAAAAATCTTGGAAGAAATAAAATCTTGTTCTGACATTGTAAGACACATTACAGAGAAGGTTACATTTTCACAAGGATCAGGAGATTTGAGAGTGAGTGAGGTCAAAAATAAAGTCAGTAAAACAAATTTGAAAAAGCCCAATATGTACACTAAAAACTAAAGTAAAATAAACATGAAAAAAGTCGTGACTCCCAAAGAAGATTTTGAAATAACTAACACACAAGAAATTTTTTTAGAATATCCAGAAGCTTGGACACTGAAAGTAGTGCACTGCCATCTTAAATAGATGGGGTGTGCTGAAGCAATATGTCACATTATCAGCAAAAAGCAAAGTATCTACAAAACAATTTGACCACTGTCATAAAAAAACACAAAATGGTTGTGACAGCAATCTGAAATGATACCCAAAATGGCAGCGTGAAAACTTCATCAACATAACAATAAAATATCTTGAATATAATGAAACAAAATTTAAAGTAAAACAACAATGCACGAACAATATTCAGAAAGGTTCAAAATGCTAAAATCATGACAGAGCTCCCCATTTTGAAGTGGAGTTCATATGTGGCCATCTGGATTTTCAGGACTGTGCAAATGAAATTGGCATAATAATATGGGGGCCATAATAGCTTTAAAGGTTACCTATTAGCATTCGTCAGGACCATAAGCATGCCAATGAACCTTACGAAACACAATCGTCAATTGGTGGGGTCGGAAGGATTGTCCATTTTGGAGAATTATGAATAATTGTCAGAACGTTTGTAATCAAGGACGATCGTCGGAGTAACATCAATTGCTTAATCAACCTACAATAAACCACTGCAGCCCAATTCACAAACCATTACTATTAAATACAATGGTGAAGGCCCAACAGCTGTGTACCGGTGACGCATTTTGGGTTGCAACCCATAATTTAAAAATCTCTGCCCTAGAGAGATAAAAAATTATGAAATGGAAACATCCTTCCATTATATTTAAAGTTATGGGGTCCAGGACATTTCCCTAGCTGCCTGCCTTGTCAGAGCACTAGCAGTGTCTCTTGAATTCTGTTTTGAGACTATGGCAATGTCAGCGCTTTTAGTGTTTTCCTTATAAGGAAAAAGTCAAGAAATGCTGCCAAATGCTTGGTTGTTTGCCATCTAATGTCCTAGGGGAACAATGCATACTTCCACTCAGGTTACAGTTCTCTTTGTCTCTAATGCTGAAGGCCCATCTAATGACCTTCCGGAGTATACAACATACTTACAGGGCATACAGCTCCTACAGCAGCACCACCACTTCTACTCTGGCATACACAAAACTGTTCTTGCTGCCAGTGTACCCTACCTTTTCCTCTGGAGACTTCCTGCTGAACATATTTATACCCTGTGCCATCCTTGTGGTGACCCTGGCAACATCATGCTAGCTGTGCACCCACTGACAACAGTATATGTATATTTATTACTATAACAAATTAAGTATTATTCCTGTCATTTAAATTAAATAACAACTGCTGGATTGTAAATAGCCTCTTGTGTCACATTATAATAAAAGCTCCCTTCTCCAAAAGCGATGTGCTAAGTGCAGGAGATTGTATTGTAAGGTTTACAATGCTAATTGTTTGGCTTACATGCACTGCAAATGTTCTGTTGACAGCTGTGTCACAATGGAGGAAAAAATAATAATGGAAAAGTTGCAGTCGGGGAATGTCTGTGACAGTGCAACAATGAATCTATATTATCGGTGATATTTTATGTTGTTTAATTTCGCTGGACAGTGGAATCGTGTATTGGCTTCCCTTCACCCACTGCATGCATCACATACACATTTGGTTACCACATTGAAAGGAAAGGAACAATTGTTTGTTGAAGGCAGGGTGGTAATGAGATGCTTCCAATATATAAATGTTTTTATTTTGGCTCATCCCTTGCACTGTTAAGAAACTTTGAATCACATCTGTCTACTGCCTGGTAGCAGGCCAAAAGACAAACATTGTCAGAAGTAACGTGCAACAGGCATAAAGGTTTTGAGGTATTGCAAAACATATTTTGAACTTTTATACTTTATGTTAAAATATTGCTTTTAATATTTTAAATTACAGTATATTGTACAGCACTGTGGTGCTGATACATCACAGGTCCAGGGACAAGGAATGATTCTCAACTAAAGCACTGCTTTTTTAGAGTTCGTACATTTTCTCTGAATTTAAGAGGAATTACAGTTCAGTTCCTATGACACTCACATTAGGTAAATTGGTGACTTTAAGCTGGTTGTGCTTGTGCCAGGTACAAAGTTGGATCATCCCAGAATTTGAGTGAAGGGAAGCTTGGTTGGTGTGCAGCTGTTAGGTACTGCTGTTATTAATTCCTTTGGAAGATGGAGAAAACCAAAGGAAGAAAAAAGACCTCACTAATAATGTAAAATAATCTTGGAGCAACCCAGATAGGATAGAGAGCATGTGTAAATCAGGAAAAAAACAAAACATAAGTCAAAATTTATAGGTACTAGAAACCAAAATAAAGATGTTCCAAAATCCTAATACATAATGGTTAGTATTTCCTCAAGTCGTTCTGTTTTTTGTTAGAGGAAGAGTCCTTGATTGAAGTATTGGTCAAACTGCTTAGTGAGCCTCAACCTTTCCAGAGGAATTGTAATTCTATTATAGCAGCACTGACAAGTTGCTTCAGCCTAGCTGAGCATAAGCCACCAACAGGATGCAAACCGTCTTTCTAAGGTCAGTGCAACACAGAGCAACATAAAGAGTGTCTCTCTGTACCAGCACCAGCAGCCCTAATGTTGTAGAGACCTAAAATGGACTTCCTGGGCGCTTCTGAGGAGTTGTTGTGAAGTCTTGAGGCTGTGATTTAGGATATTGAATGCCTTTTACTGCATCAGTTCAGGAGGGAGGTAGACAGCTAAAAGACTGCTACCTCTTCAGCACCACCTTCGCTTCTGCATTTGCTAAAGTCCCTTCGGCCTGGGTGCATAGACACAGGCAAAGCTTTGGCCTCATGGTGATAGGGAAAAGTGTGGAAAAACAAGTTGTCACTGACCCCAGATGAACAGTGTGAAGCAGGGCCAGCGATAAGATTGCAAAGGCAAAGGATGAGGCAGACTGTAAGGCAAAGCAACAATTAAGGGAGAGTGACAATGCTGAAATCCAAACCTAGACTTCTGTTAAGAGTATTAATTTAGTGCAGGAAGACAGCCAACAGATACATCTGCAGCTCCACACAAGGTGGTTTGCCTACCCACATAGAGTGGATAGGCTGGGGGGCTGTAGTAGTCAAGGCTGGGTGGCTGTAGTCAAGGCTGGGGGGCTGTCAAGAGGCAGGGCCTGTTAAAGCCCATTGCGGCACTTCCTGTGTGATTTTGGGCTATACAAAAATAAACTGTATTGTATTGTATTACCACATAGAAATGCAGTGCTAAACACCTCTGATCTAGTGCATGGTAACACAGCATTCAAAATCCCTGCTGCACTACCTGAAAACAAAGTTCTCAGTGACTGTCACTGGCCACATGACCACATGAAGACCATCCTGCCATTTTGAAGAATTTGTGCTGGAAGAAATGCGTGCTGGAGACAATGACTTTACAGGGAAAGCTGTCATTGAAAGATCCTGAGAAATTAGTTCACGCTTTTGTTTTCAGTCGACTAGATTACTGTAACGCACTCCTCTCAGGACTACCCAAAAAAGACATAAATCATTGCAATTAGTACAGAATGCAGCTGCTAGAATCTTAACTAGGAAAAGAAAATCCGAGCACATTTCTCCAGTTTTGATGTCACTACATTGGTTACTTGTGTCATTCAGAATTGACTTAAAAATACTGCTTATGGTTTATAAAACCTTAAATAATCTCACTCCATCTTATATATCGGAATGTCTGACACCTTATATTCCAAATCGTAACTTTAGATCCTCAAATGAGTGTCTGCTTAGAATTCCAAGAGCTAAACTTAAAAGAAGTGGTGAGGCGGCCTTCTGCTGTCATGTGCCTAAAATCTGGAATAGCTTGCCAATAGGAATTCGCCAGGCTAATACAGTGGAGCACTTTAAAACACTGCTGAAAACACATTACTTTAACATGGCTTTCTCATAGCTTCATTTTAGTTTAATACTGATGCTCTGAATATTCAATTAATTATCATTATTATTCATGGTGGGTCCAAAATCTGTACTAACCCCTACTCTCTCTTCTGTTCTTTTTCCGGTTTTCTGTGGTGGCGACTGCGCCACCACCACCTAATCAAAGCACCGTGATGTCCCTACATTGATGGATTAAAGACCAGAAGTCCACATGACCGTCATCATCAAGTCCTTCCATGAGAGCCTTGAATACTAAAAGGACTGATTGATGTCATTTATGTTAGGTAGAATGCCCAGAGTGGACTGGGCAGTCTCGTGGCCTGGAACCCCTGCAGATTTTATTTTTTCTCCTGTTGTCTGGAGTTTTTTTTGTTTTTTCTATCGTCCCTGGCCATCAGACCTTACTTTTATTTCATGTTAATTAGTGTTCTCTTATTTTAATTCTTATTCTGTCTTTTTTCTCTTTCTTCATCATGTAAAGCACTTTGAGCTACATTATTTGTATGAAAATGTGCTATATAAATAAATATCATTGTTGTTGTTGTTGTACTTGCGCTGACAAATTGTATCAGCCTGGGCATAAGCCACCAGCAGGATGAGCTGGTATTCCTTTATGCAACTAGCAGCTTCAGAGGCTGTCACAGGGTGTCCTATAAAAACAACAAGCTTGCCAAAGTCACATGTGAATTCCAACTTGTATGAAGAAAGGGAGCGGTTCGTTTAAGGATAATGACTACCTAAAAGAGTAATGTAAAGAGCCCAGGAATCCATTAGCACTCCAGTGTTACATTATCATAGCTTCACTAACTATGTGAATTGTAATGGATCCTTGCTTCAAACAATATGGAGGTGCCATTGCAACCAACTCACCAGAAGGAAGCATCCATAGTAAAATAGGAAATAAAATGGTAATGTGACATAGATCTACACTGTGTCTATATTTTTTTTCCTTTATCTGTACCCTAATATGCTTCTGTATGACACTCAGCTGGTGGGCTACGACTCGGCTTTTCACTGCGACTTTGATATCTGACCACTTCTTTTTTATTTCGGGCACTGTGAGACCTTCTGAACTTGAAGTTTTGAGTGTCTCCACCACTCTTAATCACTTGATCAACCTACATTTGTTGCTTATAACACTGCTTAAGCCAACAAATAGTACGTTTCTCCTTGCCTCCACTTCGCATTCGCTGAAATGCTTACTTTTTTCAGGTGCTTTTGCCATTGTCTTTTAACCAAACACTGAACAGAAGGTGATATTTATATTGATGTGCATATTAAAATATGCAAAATTCTTGGAGGAGGGTGGGACAGCAGGCATATGCACGTGCGTAACATGTTACGCTGACCGGGATTAATGGAGTGGAAATGCATGGAAGTTGGCTTACTCATAGTTTTGTGCATCTGAATTTTTTTTGTGTATACAAACATTTCCACTTTTGTCCTTACGCCATGTTTTTTGTGTGTATAGCATTATACATGAGGCCCCTGGTCTGTAGCTAATTATACCTCAGCAGACTATTCAAAGGATCCCGTTGAAAATAAAAAGACAGCATCTATACTGCAGTCCATCTGAGCCTCTTTGGGTATTAGTGAGTTGCACAACACAACCCCCCCCTTTTTTTCCTGCTTCGAGGCTCTATGTTATTTGACCATAAGCAGTCTATACTTTAATTTTCTGTATATGCTTTTTGACCACAAGTCATTTGGGAAAATAGTAGTGCAGTGGTTAGCATTGTTACTTCACAGCTCCAGGTAACTGGAGACTGGTAACTTCCCTCTAGTAACAGTGGATACTCTCTAGTTTTTCTCCCTATTCTTAAAAATGTAAATATTATGTTTATTGGAAACTTTAAATTAGCCTCATATAAGTGAGTTTGGGTGTAGGCATGACTATGTTCGTCACCCCAGCCCTCTGCTTGTTTTGAATCCAAGCAACCCTGTATTGGACAGATTACATGCTTAAAAATGGTGAATGTAGATTTTACAATTGGGAAAAAATCGACACTTTGAATAGCATTCCTTACTCACACTGTTTGTGAGGGCTGTACATTTGGTCCATGTCTTGACGGTGCTCCAGTCTTGCTCGTGGTACTCAGATTTTCCTCCCAAATTCTAAAAAAACATCATATCATGTTAATTGACAGATATAAATTGGCTTATGTGACATACGCTATAATTACCTGGCAGTCAATCTTGTTTTACTTCTTGCCTATGAAACTACTAAGTGTTTTTAAAGCTGTCCAACATCTAATATAAGGTGCTGTGCATTGAAGATTAATATTGTGGTGAAAATTATGCACAGGTGGTGAAGTCTGCTGTTATTTGCTGGTTGAGAGCTGCCTGCTTATTATAAGAGGCATCTAAACTTTTGTTTTGTTATAATATTACACCTAACAGGTGAAAGCATAAACTCTGTAGGTTTCACCTTAGCAGGCTGTTTTGTTGGATACTGCTAATATACTTTAGCTACCTGGATCTTTTTAATCACAGTAAATAACCTTTCATATATCTACCTGTCTGTAAACATTTATTTATGTTTTTAACTCATAATTGGGAAGTCTGGTAGTTACAGTATATATTGTTCCAGGTTTAAGGTGTTAAAAATTATATAAAGATGATAAGAAAATAAAAATGTCAAAAAGACTAAAGGCATAGAAGACAGGTAAGCTTATTAAAGAAGAGGCTTTTTGCAGATCACAGAAGAACAGAAAGAAGGCAGAGAAGACAGATATGTTGGAAGGATTACTGAAATGTTAAGCTCGAAACATAGAAAAGATCAGGTTCTAATGGTAATTTTTTGGACATTCCACATGCGTAATAGTAAGGCCCTCAAACCACTGGGCACCTTTACTTTGTAAACATGTACTGATATGGTGTGTGAAAATGGCATTGGGAACAGATAGGCTTAGCCCTGTTCACCTTAGCCCTAACAGACTTTTAAAAAGTTAACAGCTTTGAGTGAAAACAGGTACAAGCAGAAGGAAGCAGAAAGAACACATTCACCAAGAAGACTTGTGCAATGAGATGCCTGAGCTATACCAATGTAACAATAAGAGACTGAACGGACATTGAGTGCTGAAACATTCAGGTTGTATGGTGATTTGTCACATCCATTTACATTGTTTCAGCTTGTGTAACATTAAAAACAATAAGAATGTTAAATACCATAATGACCAAATAAATGTTATACTTTTACCCTGTTCTGATCTCACTATTATGATGTAATAGATATTCAGGTAGCTAAACTTCCTCCCTTTATCAATATAATAACTTGGAGACTGCCTTTGACAAGAGGTGTACAAATCTCCAGTTTATTAACAAAGAGCAGGTGTGAAACTACAAAGTAACGAAACATAGTATTCCGCACACAAATAACAAAATAGTTTGGTAACAGCTTTTAAACTATAAATGGTAAAAACAGAATGGTAATATTTTTACATATATAAACTTACCAGCTATGCTACCAAAGGCTTAAACGAGAATGATGACCTTCCCTGCATGTGTTTGCAGCAGGTACACTACTTACATTGGGGACACTCCAAGGACAAATATCATGAAGCAAGCATATCTTGAACATGACAGCAGTTTACAAAAATTGAAATTGAAATTGATTAATACATAAACATTTTGCCTATCTTTACAAACGTGACATTCCACCTTGCTTGCCATATTTAGCCCAGCTTTGCCTCCTGGAATTTAGAGCATAGGAGAAGACATCCTTCAAAAAGGGAAAGTGAAGCAAGTCGCAGATAGGACTGTAGTCTCGGGTGCAAGTGCATTGTGGTTGTAAGCTGTGAGTTCTTTTCAGACATGTGAGGTATAACATAATAGGTCAAGAGTTGAGGTGGAGGACATATGTGTGAGTGTACATAATAAATAATTTGGGTATGGGAATAAACTAATCTATGTTTTAGGACAAGGGTCACTCCAAAACCCTTCCATGATAAAACAGTCACTTACAGATAATTGTTGCACGTTAGATATTGCCAAGGCGCCATGGTGATGTAGTGCACTACTACATTAAAGATGCAGCATGGGGTCTTTGACTATATGAACTCTGACCACTGTTCCCATGTCCTGTGAAGTCCACATATGGGCCTGTGAGGTTCTGTGTAAGTAGACCTTATGATAGACATGTACCCTGTGCATGGCTGCTTCCAATGTTGTGCACAGTGTTGGTATGAAATACTTAGGCTCTCATGCCTCTGAATTTGATTAAATGGGTATAAGAATGTTTTTTTTTTGCAAAGACTGATCTATAATGACTTCTTAAAAGGGCAAGTGCTTTTAGTTGGTAAATATCAATAGCAGACTGCATTCAACATCACTGGTGTTGAAAGTTATAGTTAAAGGTATAAAGGTCTGGATGTCTGGGAACCTTTTGTACACCTTAAATAAAATAATAGATTTCTCAACATAGAATGTGACTTTCACAGACAAGGTGACAGAGGCTTGTGGAAAGAGAAAAATCTGTAAGTATTTAAGGCTTACCAGATGTTAAAGTTAAAGCCTCCCCCTCAGGGTAAGGACCTTTCCCTTTTTCTCCATTTCAGTAAACAGTCAAGGGGTGCACACATCTTTTTTCCAGATTGGCTCTATTGTGCCCCTGTTTCTGCTCCTTTCTGCCTTCTCAAGTGTAAGGTGTTGGCTACTCTTTAGACCCTAGTTTGTGTAAGATGAATTGATAGGCAGAAAGGAATAGATGGATGAAGAAAAACTTGTGATGCCAGGGAAATTCTAAATGTAGGTTTTTTTATTTATTTATTTATTTTACCTGTGCTGTATGTATTGCAAATGTACCATAGTGTGGCTTTCCACCTAAAATAAGTATGTTACTAATTAAAAAAACAGTGCTCTCCTCAACCCTAAATTAGATTAATCCAAGTTTATATAAGGATGTATTTAACACACTCCATTTGTGTTAGTTATGGCTTGTTTTTAAAGGCAAAATATAGGAGACTTTGAGAAAAGCTGCACAGACAGTGGCAAAGAGAGGGGAGCATTAGGAGGAAAACCAATAAAAAAGACAGGAATAATAAATTATTGATGCATCATCATGCTATGTGGCAAGCATTCAGAGTTATTTGCAACTTTCTAGTATCTTTATTTTTTATTTGAAAATATAATGTGGCTTTAATCTCTAAATCTGTCATCTCTCAGAGCCTGTGTAATTTTTTTTCTTTTTATCCTCTGTTAACCTTTTCATATTATTTGCATGCATCTATATTTTGACTTGGCTTATTATTATGGTGTAAATTACAAATCTTAACCCATTGCTTCTAATTCATAAGAAGAAACAACATATTTCTGTACATGCTGCTTCACTCTTGTTTTAATACAACGCTAAAGACAGGAAGATTTGATGCAATGTATAAGACAAGTAAATGTAATCTGCACTCCTTTGAGATTTACTTTCAGTATGCATGGAGTCTGATTTTGCCTTCGTGGGCTGACCGTGTACTGGTGTAATAGTGTAATCAAGAGGGAGCAGCAGGGTTCCTGAAGACATATCTGTGGCATGCGGATCTATCTCTGTATAAATATCATGAGCCTCCTTGATTAGTCTTTCTGTACCACTGAGTAAATCTATCTGATCATCTTTTTCCCTTTAAAAATGTGCCGAAGAGTTAGCATTTGCACAGGTGTATTTAATTAAAGTGCATTTTAAACAACATTTCAAAAAACATCTTTTTGCTTGATTAAAATTACCAGTGCTTTTGTAACTAGTTCTTCTAACTGTGACTGATCTGAAATAAGAAAAAAATCAATATTAATGTCTAGATGTAATTTTGTGTTATTATTACAAAAGCAAAGTATTAAAAAAGATGTGTAGAGTATCAGATCTTTCTTTGGAGCATATTTAGCTGACATATAAATCTTACAGCAGTAGCCTAAAGACATAACTTGAAATAAAGCCCTGTTTACAAGTCTGGTTATATTTGTGTGCTGTTTCAATACAGAACCTGTCATGAAAGTTGTATGTAAAAATGTGGAATTAATTTCAGGGAGCAATAGGTTATAGCTTGGGATTTGTAGTGAAATATGCTGCCTATCATAAGATTGACCAGGTCAGAAGCTTGCATAACTGAGGTCAGCAAAAAAAAAAAAATCCCTGTAAGCCTGCTTTGCATCAGAAATGACACATGCTGAGGAATTTCCAACTGAAATATAGCATCTCTCTTATAAAATGCCGTTTTCCAAACATTTCTTGCTTCATCATGCTTCCTGATTCTTTTTCGGTCACATTTATGGATTTTACATTTTTGGAATGGTTAGTGTTAAGAAACTATGGCTTACTACAGAACCCTAAAAAGATTCTACATAACTCAAGTGAATTAACATTGTTACAAATGGAAGATGCATCATGTGAGGGTACTGGAAATGTATCACATGTATGCTGAGGAATTCATCTAAACTGCCTGGGGGTAAACATTCCTTAGTTTGAGCTTCTTTTGAAGATTAAAAACATTTCATACAAAAATGTTTTGTGTAATCTATGTTTTTGAACTTAGCACTAGTGGCATTTTGGACTTGCTGCTTTTTTTATGGATTGAAACTCTTCATTTTTTAATGGCAATAGTTTTTCATGGCCTATTTGTGCTTCTGTTTTGATCTACACCATTTAGTATGTTAATACAGCTACTGTAAGTAGACAATATTGTTAAACTATAATTAATAATAAGTTTAGAAAATTCATTTTCAATAGAGATACTGCCATTTTGTTTTATTAATAAAAACACAGTTAGTTGCCTAAGCAGTATTTTCCTACATGTAACAATGTAATTAACATTGTTATATGTATGATCCACTGCTCTTCCTAAACAAGTGTAAGTGATGTTCTGAATAAATTGCCACAATTTAAACTGGTCTTACACATTAGTGGGGAGCCAGTCACACAGTGGAGCCTCACAGCTTAAAGAGAAAGGGTACAAATCCCAGCAGAGTAAATAATTGTATGGAGTTTGGGCTATGTAGGTCTTTTATACACCTGCCAAACTCATGTTCAGAACAAGAAAGACAGTAGAGAGTGGAAGGATTTAGGTTAGGAGATATTCAGTATGTTAGATGACTGCAGTGAGACCTGGTATGTTATATGAGGCTACAGATCATAGTGGACAGGTGAGATGGAGGTTCATTGGCCATTTAAGTGGGATTTGGATTTCAGTAGAGAAGGGGAGCCAGCAGTAGCTAGGAAGATATCTAGGATGTTTTGGGATTACAGAGGGTATTCCTTACCACTGAGGCTAATGCCATAATATTCTCTGAAATGATTAAAAATCCCTTTTAGGTAGTCTATAGAGGAGTATGAAGTCATAAGGAGAGTGAATGGCAAGTACTTGAGTGATGGTTAAAAGAAAGATTAGAATCAGGAGAAAAAAGCAGATGGTGAGAGCAGGTGCAGACCTTAGAGGTATAGTTTGAGTTATCCATTAAGTGCAAATTGAAACAGATTATTATATTTAAGCAGTTAGTGGATCCAGTGTCATCATTTCGGATCACACACTCAATCATAAGTTTGAAGTTTCTCTCCATGTTCTTGTTGGTTTTCCTCCCACAGGCAGTTGCATGTCAGGGTAGCTGATTATTCCAGATTGATCCTGTGTAATAGAATGAGTATGGAGAAAGCGTTTCAATGGACTAGAGACCCATCGAGGACAGCATTGTTTGGTTGTGTGTTTTTGATGTAAAATTTTAATTTGGTATGTTGATGATGTTTTTTAGCAGCAAAGTAATGTTCTTCAGAATCTATCCAGTCAAGAGGAGTACTAAGTGGAAGATCACAATCCCAGACACAATGAATAGGCAAGAGCTTGGAGGCAGGTTTGCAAAAAATGGAATGTTTTGCAGAAACAGGTTTCATCTAGGAGGACAGAGAATGAAAGACATGTAAAAGAGTGCAAGAGGAAAATGGAGAAGACAGAAAAATACCACAGATGAATTAGAAAAGAATTGGAGATAAAACAAAAAAAGAGGAGGACGGAATAGAAAATGTGGATGTCATCAATTTGAACATTTGAAACCCAGCCGGAGAACGAGATAGCAACATTTCCTGTATGGAGAGTAAGGTTATTAAAGATAGGGTTGTGGGAATGTACATTTTTCTATATTTTACCAAACACTGTATGCATATGAGGTAAGCAGGCCTAATTTAAGGAATTGCTGTTTTAAAGTCATGGAAGTAAAGGAAGAAGGAGAGATGTGAGTGGACCAAATTACATTTGATTGAAAACTAGCAAAACAGATCTCAAGGTGAATTCCTAGTAGTAGCATTCCAAAACAAGTGGGGTCACCCTATGATCAGACCTGTCACACATCTGGACAGAGAGTTTGATGGAGGTGCTTTTTCTATTCCACAGAAATTGAGACCAGAGAGATCCAACTACTTGCCAATATTCTATTGAGGGAGGAATGGAGACAACAGCACTAATGAAACTGAACCGAAGGAGAACATTCTTTTTGATAATAGCTATTTAAAAATGGAAGGATAAGAGAATGTAAGACCAAGAAGACTGTGATTCTTTAGTATTCTTAAAAATGTGCCTAGAATTTTATTTATTGTATCATGGCCTTTTGAAGATACGTCGATCCCTTAATATTTGATGGAGTTTGCACACAGTGCAGCTAGTGAGAAGAAGTTTCACTGCTAAATAACTTAAGTCGGGAAAACAGCAAACTTAGTCCAGTTAATTTTTGAAGAAGCTAAATAAGCTGAGGACATGTGGAATATCATTAAAAATGTCATTAGAATAAGGTGAAATTTTGTGGTGGATACTATATAAGATAATTGAGGAGATAAGGTCTAAATTACAAATGCCAACTGTTAGACCCTTCAGGAATTCATTAAAAAGAAGGGGCAAAGTGGATGGCCCTGTCTGTCACTGTTATCACTATTATAAATGTGGTGAAAGGTTTCTAAACTCTTTTGGGGCTCCCCCCAACAGGACGAGATGCCGAAGAGCATCTCAAAGTGTGATGTTCTATGGAAGACAGACTATCGGTTGCCGGGGCAACTGCGGGCTCCCAGCGCTGGAGCAGTTCGCCGCGAAAACAAATTTGAAAAGATTGTGGTCGTGCTATGAGCACCTGCCTTTAATGGGTGATGCAAGGAACATTGTAAATGCAGGGAACAATATTACTTGGCCATTAACATGACCACGACCCTGCCTGATTGCTGTCTGTGAATAGGAGAATGGTAGATCACGTTACAATAAATAACAGTGCTGTTTCTGTTTCAAGCTGAATAAAGTTGGCTTTGCTAAAGTACTGAGATTCAACCTCATGTTTTGGGTGCAAGACAGGGACTCACACATCACATAAATGTGAAAAGATAGTTATATCACCAAATTTGTGAGAATGACCACAGAGTGAGATGAACTGAGCCTTCTGATGTTATTACCTGCACTAAAACACATCTGATGTAAGGCTAGCAAAAGAAAATTCAAGTTCATTAATTTTGGTATCTTTATAATACAAGATGTAACAGTGGTAGAGAAGGTCCAGAGAAACAGCTGTGAGAACGATTTAAGAATGACTTGATTTGAGCCATAAGGAATGATTCAAAGAGTTAACTCTTAAGAAGGCAACCAATGCTGGCTCTGGTTCCCTTTCTCCACCAAAAATGGGGTGCTTGTCCAGCACACAGTGTATATCCTCAAATACTTACATAGATAGATAGATAGATAGATAGATAGATAGATAGATAGATAGATAGATAGATAGATAGATAGATAGATAGATAGATAGATACTTTATTAATCCCGATGGGAAATTCACATTCTTCAGCAGCAGCATACTGATACAATAAATAATATTAAATTAAAGAATGATAATAATACAGGTGAAAAAAAAAAAAAAAAAAAAAAAAAAACAGACAATAACTATGTATAATGTTAAATATTAACGTTTACCCCCCCCGGGGGAATTAAAGAGTCGCATAGTTTGGGGGAGGAACGATCTCCTCAATCTGTCTGTGGAGCAGGACAGTGACAGCAGTCTGTCGCTGAAGCTGCTCTTCTGTCTGGAGATGACATTATTTAGTGGATGCAGTGGATTCTCCATAATTGATAGGAGCCTGCTGAGCGCCCTTCACTCTGCCACAGATGTTAAACTGTCCAGCTCCATGCCAACAATAGAGCCTGCCTTCCTCACCAGTTTGTCCAGGCGTGAGGCGTCTTTCCTCTTAATGCTGCCTCCCCAGCACACCACTGCGTAGAAGAGGGCGCTCGCCACAACTGTTTGATAGAACATCTGCAGCATCTTATTGCAGATGTTGAAGGAAGCCAGCCTTCTAAGGAAGTAAGTAAGGTAGTTTAAGAATGCAAACCTTTCTGATAGTACAACATGACAGAATTGTGAGGGATCACCCAAATGAGTGCTTCCTGCCTGGTGAAGCTTAGTATATAATTATACAGTCATGTCTCACTCTGATTAGCATTAAAGCACTATAAATGGAAGTAGACTAATGTCTAAGAAGCTGACTCTCTTGGAGTCTGTATTTCTTTTCCTACTTTGCCGTTATCATTACATTCTGCCCTCAGAAGTTAATTTGTTTCAGTTGTTCTTTAAAACGCTTTTCTAGCAACATAATAACACTTAAGTTCTACTGAAAGAAAAACAATTACTCACCCAAGCTGATGCTTGTCTACTTGACCTTTTTCCCTCCCACAGACTGTAGTGCCCTATATGCTGAATGATATGAACTCTGCAAACTTCTTCAGTTGTCTTTTGTGTTCTTTCTATACTGTAGAAATGTTAGACTAATTACTGGCTTTTTTAATGTTGAATAGTAATCTCAGGTTCCTTGCAGTAACCTTATGAAAAGGCCCAAAAGGTTAAGATATCAAAGCAAAAATACAGACAATGGTGTTTATTATACTTGTTATGTCAATGTGTGTGTTTTCAATGTATTAAAGCAGAAAGGTCACAAATTAGTTGAGGCTGAAGTAGTATATTGTACCTTTTACCTAATGAAATAATTTAACAAGGACACAAAAGTGGTTCACACAGTCAAACAAAAATTAGTCCCTGGGATTGTGTAGCAGCTACTGCCTTGCTAGATCCACTTATACCCTTGAACATATGGCAACCTGAGAATTTTTAGTACCAAAACCTAGGTGTTTGCCAGAGCAATATCAGTCATCCTCTGCTCATCAATAGCCATATTGCACCAATTCTGTTGCTTGGAAATAGTGAAAAAAACTTAAAATGTATAAATTACTTGCAGTTTTCATTGATAAAAATACAGTCACAATGACAAGGATCTTAAGGAATCATAATAAGACCTTCAGCCAATGCTCCATTTTTATATCAATCACCATTATTAGGAAGCCAAGTAGCAAGGTAAAAAAAAAACCTCTTACAATCAATGCTATCATTGTTCCTTCCCCAAGATAGGGGTAAATCTGTAGACACCGCGAAGTAGCATGTTGGCATGGAAGTATCTTCTTGTTTCGGCTGCTCACGTTAGGAGTTGCCACAGTGGATCATCTTCTTCCATATTTTTCTGTCCTCTGCATCTTGTATAAAGAGACTAAATGGTGCAATGTGGTATATTTAACATAAACCTTTGTGTGGCTGCTCCTCCAGGGAGGCAGTAGTTTACAGAAATGGTAGAGGAGTTTGCAGTTGGCTTCCATAAATGGCCTACTTATGCTTTGTTGGAATTGGGTGTTGGCATTCAGCTAGACAGGAAGGCTTACTGATATCACATAAACATTTTAGTGAGGATTGGTTTGAAACAGGGGTTGAGAAACTGTTTATATTATTCACCATTTTTTATACAGGGTGTCCATAAAGTCTGTGTGCAATTTAGAATAGTTGTAACTTTGTAAGTATATGTGATAGAAAGAATCTGTAAAAAGGATTAGAAAGAAGAAACACTTTCATTTTTTATTGTTCTTGTTAATTTTTAACATGTCCACCATCATTATTGATACAAAGGGTAATACGATTCTGTAGTTCTCAGAAAACATTTTCAAGCTGATTTTCAGTAATACCAGCAATCACATCAGTTATCCTAGCTTTCAAGATTTCTAAAGATTGAGGTTTGGTTGAATAAACATTAATTTTCACATGTCACCATAAAAAGAAATCCAATGGAGTCAAATCTGGCGAACGTGGAGGCCAAGAAAATGGTCCACCTCTTCCAATCCATCTGTTAGGGAATTTCTCATGTAGAAACTGTCTAACATGCTAAGCAAAGTGACAAGGAGCACCATCTTGTTAAATAGCTATCACCATTAACAATAAGCCCTTCAAAAAAGAATGGCCCTATGACTCAATTTTTTCCCTAAGCACACCACACATTAACTTTGTGAGAATCTCTTTCATGTTCAACAGACTCGTGTGGATGTTCAGTTCCTCAAATAAGGCAAAAACAAAACTTCTAAAGACAAAAAAACTACATAAAAAACTAGATACATTAAGCTTTCTAATCCTTTTCACAAATTCTTTCTATCACATATAGATACAAAGTTACAACTATTTTAAATTGCACACGGACTTTATGGACACCCTGTATAAGTAGTTTAAGTACTTACTTTAATGGAGGGAGGAGACATAAGTTGCTCACAAGTGTGTGAAGTAGTGCAGCGTGGATTGCCAGCGAAGGTGGCTGGACAGCAGCATGGGAGTGCACCACTAGTGAAGGTGGAGGAAGGGCACGCAGGCTCGAAATGCCTATTGAGCCACGCATGCATCCAAGAGAGGAAGCACCAACATCCTGATGTTACTCTGTCGCCTGTGTCAGGTTAGGTGTCAGCTAGGATAGAGTCATGTGAGACTAGGCTTAGAGAGAGAGTTCAAGTTCAGGAGAGAGTTACCTGAACTGGGTTCAAGAAAGGTTCCTGTACTGTGGATCTCTTTGCCTTTTAGAATTCACATATGCGCAAGACCGAAGCCCAGCGTTACAGGGTTATGATAAGGTTGATACATGCAGCATGAGTGAGAGTGAGCGTATGGGTGAGGATGAGAAATGTTTTCTACTGGGATTGGCCATAGAGATCCCGTGAGAATATATAATGATGCCGCAGTTACTAGATGGAGTAGTTGTCATCTGGTGTCTTTTGAGTCGTTACATACTGTATATCAGTCTGTAGCAACTTTCTACAACCTCCTTAATGGACGAAGAAGGTCATGTAGTACCTACAGCTGAATCCTCTGATCTATATACTGTATTAAAGTGGAAGCAGAATCTGGCAGGTGCTAGAGGAATCAGACTCATCTTCTATCTGATAGTAACCTTCTGACAGTTCCAAGTTGGAAGAGAAGGTAGTGCAGTGCTGGTGGATGAAGTCCTCTTAACTACCTATGAAGTGGAGGCAGAATTGTGAGTTGGTGTGGTAATGCAAGTTGTCATTTTTATGTTCATCATGCATAGGCAAGGTTTCTTTGCTAGGAAAATTTTTGAGAAAAGAGAAAAAGGAGAAAGGATTCAAACTTTTTTCATCTTTATTTATTCTTTTTATTTGTACGTAACTGTTTTATCGTGTCAGTGCACAGATTTTATTGACAATTCATTCCTTGGCAAAAGATTGTGGTCTGGCAGGTTTAGAATAAACAACTTTTATACTTTTCCATTTTTGGTGTCTGTGTCTCTCAAGTCTCACACCTTGTTCACTTGGGTTTGGTTCTAGAGTTTGAGCTATATGCAAATGTGTCATTACATGGGACATTGCAGCACTGTCCTATAAAAAAATGGCTAGCCTGGCATGAAACGTTGGAGAGTAGGTGACAAACGGTCCATGTCATTTTGTGACACCACCTAAGTGCTTCTAACAAGCAGCCTAGATAACTGGTAGTTGTATCTCCATACCATGACATGCACTGACCTAGGAAGTATACCATTTAACAATTCTGTCTCCATCAACATCTACATATAGTGGATTATATGAAAGCCTGTTCTTTAATATTATTCTATAAAACTGAAAAGATTATTCCTGATGGGTGTTGGGAGTGAATTTGAATTATTCACTCAGTAAGAAGTGGACATATTAATGAGAGAGTAAGTGACTTATGCGGCAGAATGTTTGAAGCACAAAGCAAAAATGATCAACCTTAAGGGTAAAACCAAAGTTCAGAGTCAAGGCAATCAAAGTCATACAACCAGATCTTCTAAATACTTTTATTATTTTTAGAATGAAGAGTCTTTACTTTTTTATTAAAAGTTCAGAAGAAAGGCACACCTAACCTCTGTTCTTGTACGAGATGGTAGTGACTATTTAATGATGCACGTATAGCAATGAGAAGAAAGTGATAAAATTAACTGTCACTGAGATGTATGTCATAAAAATAAAAAGTAACATGAAACAAAATTAACAACTACTATTAACACCCACACCTCCAGTCCTTAAAGAAAGTGGTTCATGCACTTTTTATGAAATACAGTATTCTCCCTGCGAACTGTGCCATGACCTTTCTTTTTTGTAATAGTGAATATGGCTGTCTTTGTATGACTTGCATTTGAGAGGAAACAATCACTCAGCCTGCGCATTGCACTTCCACTCAGTGCCTGTGCTGTTGTTCTTTTCATGTTAGCAATGTTGTGTGGTCATGCTGCCACATTGTGTGAGAAGTACTCAAAGCCTAAAAATGTGGCGTCTCTGACTGTTTTTTGCATGCAGACTTTGACTTTTGTCTGCAATGAAAACGGTCAGTAGGCCTGTGCAAAGTGTTCACTGTCAGTGGATGTCAATGCAGTTCTTTTACTTTTCATTTTTACATTGACAGACAACCCTTAGCATTTTACAGTAATCCCTCGCTATATCGCGCTTCAACTTTCGCGGCTTCACTCTATCGCAGATTTTATATGTAAGCATATTTAAATATATATCGCAGATTTTTTGCGGGTTTGCGGATTTCTGCGGACAATGGGTCTTTTAATTTCTGGTACATGCTTCCTCAGTTGGTTTGCCCAGTTGATTTCATACAAGGGACGCTATTGGCAGATGGCTGAGAAGCTACCCAACCAGAGCGCCGTATTACATATTAAATAAAACTCCTCAAATATATTGTGAGCATGGGGGCTGTTCACACCCCTAGAGGATACGGCCGCTCCTCAAAAAACGCTGAAAGATTACCTTCACATTGCTCCCTTCCTTGCTGGGCTTACATGTGGCTGCTTTGTCAAGCGATATGCTTCCCGCACGGTGCTTCGCATACTTAAAAGATCAAACAGCACGTATTGATTTTTGATTGTTTGCTTTTCTCTCTCTTGCTCTGACATTCTCTGCTCCTGACGGAGGGGGTGTGAGCAGGGGGGCTGTTCGCACCCCTAGACGATACGGACACTCGTCTAAAAATGCTGAAAGATTATCTTCACATTGCTCCCTTCCGTGCAGCTGCTTTGTCAAGCGACATGCTTCCCGCACGGTGCTTCGCATACTTAAAAGCTCAAACGGCACGTATTGATTTTTGATTGTTTGTTTTTCTCTGTCTCTCTCACTCTCTCTGACATTCTCTGCTCCTGACGAAGGGGGTGTGAGCAGAGGGGCTGTTCGCACACTGGCCTAGAGGATACGGAGGCTCCTCTAAAAAATGCTGAAAGACTACCTTCACAATACTCCTTTCCTTGCAGCTGTTTTTTCCGGCGGTGCTTCACATACTTAAAAGCCAAACAGCACTATTGATTTTAGATTGTTTGCTTTTTTCTCTCTTTCTCTCTGACATTCTTTGCTCCTGACGCACACTCCTTTGAAGAGGAAGATATGTTTGCATTCTTTTAATTGTAAGACGAAACTGTCATCTCTGTCTTGTCATGGAGCACAGTTTAAACTTTTGAAAAAGAGACAAATGTTTGTTTGCAGTGTTTGAATAAAGTTCGTCTCTCTACAACCTCCTGTGTTTCTGTGCAAATCTGTGACCCAAGCATGACAATATAAAAATAACCATATAAATATATGGTTTCTACTTCACGGATTTTCACCTTTCGCGGGGGGTTCTGGAATGCAACCCCCGCGATGGAGGAGGGATTACTATACTGTATATATATAATATTCTCAAACCCATGGTGTCCAATAAGGGGTTGCAGGGACATGAAGCATATCTCAGTAGCAGTGGGCAAAAGGCAGCAGACAACCTTGGACAGGCAACCTGCCCATCGCAGGGCCCATTCATGCACACTGTCATGCTACAGCAAATGTGTCAGTTACCCTAATGGTGTGTTTTTATGGTTGTGGGAATATAAGTGGATTACTTGGAGGAAAACCCATGCAGATAATGGGAGAACATTCAAACTCCACACTAATAATGATCATGAAATTCATGATCATTATAACATGCTAGGCTAATGGATTCATGAAGCAGTGCCACCCCACTAAAGCACTATGTTATAGAAAAAAAATGGAACTATCACAGATAAATTCATAAAGATGAATAGAATCTGACAACAGGAAAAGGAGTCTTATTACAAGTAACATCACCAGAATTACCTCACAGATACATGCATGATGTGAAACTGTTTATCAGGACATAGTTCTTTCTCAATCAGCATACAATATTTTTACATTTAGAGTAGACACAGGTAAGTCACTTTCTGTTGGTCACAAATGGTGCAAAAAGGCAACCTAGTGGCTTAAAGCACAGTATACCCAAGCCACTGCCTGCCACCAGAAGCAACAATGATTTCTACCTATTAACAACGCTATTTTGTTGCAAATCCCATCTCCTGAGTCTAAACCCTTCTCTATGCTTTGAAGTATGCTAGCTCTGTTCTGACACCACCTTTTAGAATTACAGGACTGTTGCATAATTCAAGCAATGCTGCTTCATTCTAAGAGCAGAAACCGTCTTTGAAGATTTTTATGGAAAGGCACTTCAATGTAAAAGATGCCACAAAATTTTAAATAAAGTCTAAAGAGGAGTACATGAAGGAATGAGAGAAACAAAGTGACTTGTAACTTTAAAATAAGTATTGGAGTAATGGAAGAAAGCAGGCAAGGGTCGACAGCACACATTTGCTTTGGTGTTCTTAGATGCTGCTTGTCTTGTGTGGCAGAAGACTTGCATCATTCAAGTAAATCAGTGACGGTAAGGTATCCATCATAAGTTTATGCCTAAAGTGAGGAGCGATTATTTAAATTCCTAATCTGATTATAATATAGAAATTGCATAAATGCATAAATTCTTCAGCCTCGTTTGGCGTGAAAGAAATGCCCTCAGCATTTCCACTGAAAAGTGTCGGAAATGTAATAAACTCTTTCACAAAAGAATGAAAGATTACTTGCTCTATTTTTTTTCTAGTCTTTGGTTTGCAGATCCAGCTATATTTGTAGTCACAGTAGTAAAAATAACTGAACAGCACTTAAAGGAAAAGCGCAAAAAATGTAGAAATCCAGCTTAAAATGCAGCTTAAAGCTTGTGTGCCTTTCTTTCTTTCTTTCTTTCTTTCTTTCTTTCTTTCTTTCTTTCTTTCTTTCTTTCTTTCTTTCTTTCTTTCTTTCTTTCTTCAACTGTAGGTTGATTTTTTTGTACATACCAAAGAAAAACTCCTGTGACATTTTGCAAAAAATCTAAAAAGTGAAAAATAAGATAATTGATGTAATTATACAAAACGTACATTTTAAAAAGAGTCATCGGACTTTAGACAAAGATAGCATGTCCCTTTAAGCTGGGAGGGTTTAAAGAAAAGACTGAATAAAATTGCATAAAGATCAAAAGGGCACTGCATGCATTCATGAAACTCTGCCCCACATAATCAAATGCTTGTTATGTACCTGCTATACCTTTGCTTGCCAGCCATTTACATATTCCTTGCACTAAACTATAAATTTGTTGAAAGGCTTGCACTTACTCCTTCATAAATCTCTTCTTGTCATTTTCAAATTACAAAGATTTATTTGGAGATGAACATGCCAAGAAAAAACTCTTCATCTTTTATGACCCAACATGGCGGTAGTTGCTTACGCCTGCTATCTGCATAAGTCTTTTGTGTATTGCTAATGGAGTGCTGGAATTGTGGCAGCTCCGAACAGGGAATACATGCGAACAACAATACGCTGACAGACCTCTCAGTGGAATCTAATCTGTTCCAGCTCATGCACTCCTCAGAAACTATTTAACTTTCATTAAACTGTGTTTGATATCAGCTAAATAGAATGCATACGGCTCCAATATAGCTCATATGGTCTCATTCATTCTATCGCAGCAGTGCTTTTTTCCATATTCTCCCCCTGCTTGTGTCAGAACCACGTTAGCCAGCTAAATGGGAGACCTTTGAAGATGTAGTTAGTCCTCGGATTCCTTTATTCCTTTGTGCTGGTTTCACAGTGTTGAAACAGTGATTCATGTACGTCTCATGCAGCCTCCATTAATTTCATGTAATGTAGCTTTTATCTCGGTAGCTGGGACAACTATCTCTAGCTCTGTCTCTGCGAAGCATCTTGCTCGCAGACTATTACTTTTTTTCTTAAGGCTGCTCATTTGCAGCTACTCTGCTTCTGCTTTTTCTATTAGAGATAGCAAAAACTTCAAACCCTGGCTGGAAATAATGGAAAATGTGTCGGAGGGGCTAGCTATTGCCTAAGGGTTATTTTTTTGAGCTAAGGCTTTATACAAGATAGCAGTTCCCAAGTGCAATGGCAAAGACTGCATCACATGGATAAAAGGACCCAGGCTGATAACAGAGCGGGGATGTGGCATGCGGAATTCTGGAGTCGGCTTGGGTTCCCGGTGTGCCTTTTCTGATCCATTTCTAAAAATAAGAATGAAAAGTTATTCTATACACTCTAGCCAACATTAGCACATATTACAGGGTGTAAACACCACACAGAAGAGATAAATGCTATTCTCTGTGTTTAACAGACAATAATTAGCATTGCATTGGGCATATGATATAGCTAGTTCCTCAGAATATCAAAAATAATAATAATCATCAGTCACTTCTGCTTCTTAATATTATACAAAAGCACTTGGGTCTCTCACTATGTCATCATGAAAGAAGCTTCTCCTAAAACATATGTGAGATGTGAGATCCCTTTTTTGAGTGAATGGTTCAGTGAGAGCCATCTGCCAGTCCATTCATCCATCCATTTTCTGAATCCATTACAGAGTTACAGGAGTTGTATAATATACATATCAGGCACAATGCTCACTTACGAGGCAGAGACTGAACCTGGGTTCCTGCAGCTGTATGGCATCAGTGCTACTAGTGTCTTTTAGAAAGCAAAAATATCAGGTTTTGTGTTATAAAACATTTAGCAAACTGTCAAAAAGCATTTGCCATTTTACAAAAATATATTTGTTAAAACAAATTCTACAACTACACAAGTTTGTAATAGAACACTCCAATGCTATAAGTAAGGCTTTTCTGGCCATCAAAGTGAGAAACCTGCATACTGTGGTTAAGGAGCACTGCCAAGGTGCTCTCACACCATCCTTTACAGAATATGTGCCCTATTTCATTTTCATGTAGTAATGTTTTATAAGGGGTAGCATGGTGGCAAAGTGGTGATGCGTGCCTCACAGCTGGACCCTATCCCTATCTGTGTTCAGTTTACACATACTTTCTGTTTCTGCCTATGAGAATTCATCAAGGTACTCCAGTTTGCTCCTTTCTCCAAAGATGATACTTTAACTGGTCAACTCAAAGTGGCCCAAAGTAGGTGTGAGTGTTAGTACAGTCTGGGATGGGCTGCATGATCTCTGCTTTGCATCCAGCGCTACTAGGATAAGTTCCAGCAACCATGTCTTATCAAGAGCAAATTCATTAAATGATTATTTTAATGCTTTAAGGAGCTAGAAGATGTTTTATTTATATAAATAAAATCATAATACCCTCTGTCTATCTTTTGAATTTTTTGGCTTCATTTGATGTTATTTATCCATTTTGCACACTAAAGAGCTAATTTCAACCCTCAGATCTCCTCCTGTTTTGTCTGTCTGTTTATTTGCAGATCACACAAAAATGTCCTAACCAATTTTCACTAAATTTTGCACATAAGTTACCAGTGATCCGTCCCAAAATATGTTATATGAGTTTTCTAAAATTTCAATGGGGAGAGGGGGTTTGTAATGTGGGGGTAACCCAAAATTTGTGCATAGTTTAATGAAACTTTGCATGTTTAATAAAGCCAACTTTAAATCCAGGCCACCTGACATTTCCAAAAATTTCAGAAAGGGTGATTGCAAGTGGTGGTGGGGGGTTTGTCAAAAATGGATCACTTCAAAATAGCTGAAATTGTTCTAATATATTACACTTAACCAGACTTAATATATAAAGTTTATGGGTTCAAAAGTTATATCATGAATAGGGGTTCAATAGAACGAACAACACAAAAACCTGTAGTTTTGCTCAGCTTGCATGCCTTAGCAATGATTTAGTTATTCAATCAGCCATCTATGTGATTGATGTGTGATTAAACATTGATTTGTGAAACCCATGTAAACTAGGAAATACAAAGAAGCAGGGTTCCTGGTTCCAGCTCAGAAAAGAATTAACACAATTATGGAATCCAATCATACACAAAAAGAGCAAATTCAAATAAAGACAGCAGAGAAAGTGTTAGAGAGGCAGTGTGGATGATGGATAGGACAATTGCTTTTCAGCCAACAATGACATAAGGGTCAACCTTTAAAAAACACGTAAAAATTTGCTTTCTTACCTTAACCCATTAAATAAATATACACAGACAATGCCCTAGGTATTTCATCGAGTAGCTTTATAAAACGACTCACTAAACTTAGTTTAATTATGCATGTTTAAGCAGTTTTCTTGGAAACAAGTTAATTGAAACACTGATACTGAGAATCAAAGAAGTAAAAGTGTGCGTGCATAATCTGCAGCTGCATTTGTTCAACTCTTTGCAATGCAACAACTAGAGGAAGCACACATCCCAAAGGGATGCAATATTTGGACAAACCAAAGCCCAGGCACCTATTGCCCATAAAGAAAGTAAAACACAACTTTCAACCTGCTGCCTGTGTAGGCACTTCCCCAGGTAGCATGATGATAAACTGCCTTCAAGCCGTCCAGCCAAGGGTCCAGTACTGAGGTGGTGGTGGTGACGGTACATGAAAAGTGACTCCTGAGTGCTGGTCTGGTCGTAGGGACACTTGGTCACGAAGCTGCTACTGTTCACTGGTTATAAAGATTCCACATCCTGCTTGACCAAAGGTAGAAGTGGCAGTGTGGGAGCCAAGAAGACTGCAAAGAAAACTAAGAACTTGCAAACAACTTTAAGAAAAGGTAATTCAGTCAAAGGAAACGAAATATTTCCAGTGTTTATAAACTGTTGGCTTTACAATATTAAATAAGAAAATAAAAATTATTTAAGGTGGATACACATGTTTGAGATATGTTAGTTTTAAACTATCAGCAGACAAAATGTTTTGTATGAAAAAATGCAATTAGCTACTGAACAGTGTGTCAAGTATAAATATCATTTGTAGATATTGCATAACTAGTAGCCATATGAATATTTGAAACGGTGGAAGGAATAATCCTGTGGTAATTTGATTTGATATTTGGATATTTAATGAAAAATGTAAAAAAAAAAAAATTGATGATTTATCAATAGTATGGTGTATTGCAAAAAATGTAAATCTTTTATCATTATTCATTGCATAGTTTCACTGTATTTTGTTTTTATTAGGAAAATTCATTTTTAATATTTAAAATATAAGGCAATGTAATTAGAAGTTTATATACTTATGTTTAAATACTTTATGCTTTTTTGACAATAAGCATTTTGTTCCCAAATGTAATATTTAGAAATAGCATCCTTAACAATTAAATATAATACCATCTTGTTGTCCACTTTAATATAGATTTATTTAGTGATACATGTTTGAAAAGAACTTAACATTTTACATTTTGAAAATGAAAACACAGGAGAATTTTCTACCTTTAGTAATATACTGAATGAAAATATGTATACATAACTGCTAAACAATATTTAAAAGAGATTTAATAATAATATTCAAATTAATAATGGTGGGCGGCACAGTGGCGCAGTGGGTAATGCTGCTGCCTCGCAGTTAGGAGACCCGGGTTTGCTTCTCAGGTCCTCCCTGAGTGGAGTTTGCATGCTCTCCCCATGTCTGCGTGGGCTTCCTCCGGGTACTCCTCCCACAGTCCAAAGACATGCAGGTTAGGTGCATTGGTGATTCTAAATTGTCCCTAGTGTGTGCTTGGTGCATGGGTATGTGTGTGTGTGTGTGTGTGTGTGCTGGCGCCCTGCCCGGGGTTTGTTTCCTGCCTTGCACCCTGTGTTAGCTGGGTTTGGCTCTAGCAGACCCCCGTGACCCTGTAGTTAGGATATAGCGGATTGGATAATGGATGGATGGATACCTGTGATATGGCAGCACACAGGGGTATTGAAGTGCACATTTTTTTTTCATGACATCATTTTGTTTATAGCAGGGACTGTCATATTGATTGTTTTTTCATGTTCTTAGCATTAGTGCTCTTTTGCCTTTATGTGACTACAGGGTGTAGCATTGTGTGATGTCCTTGTTTGATTATTACATAAGATGACAATGTGTTAGTTCTGGTATCCAAGATTCTGGATTATTTAACAAATATTTTTGCAGTGTTAGCATGCATTTTCGAAAATTAATTTCACTAACATTTTGGTTTAGATTTCTCAGTTGCACCTTTGGCTGTGCCCATTTTGTGTTTTTTTTTACCATGAGTTTCCTAATGACTCCAAAACAATTAATATCATTGCACTTGACAGCTTTTCCAGAGCACCTGAGTTCCACCATTACAGTTAATTTTCATTAAATCTGTCAAATCATCTGTTGTTTGGCAATATCACCAACTACTGACATGTAGTGTCACTGCTAGCTGTCTATTGTGAAATAACATTGGACCTCCAAGGAAACATTGAAAATCATAAAAAGTCACTCATAAAACAGATATTGTACAACTCATTCTGTTTTGCATCTTTTTAACAAAGGAGCAAAAAAAAAAACTAGCACTTTGAGTTCATGGTGAACTGGGAGAAATATCCACAATTTTAAAATTAGGATTCACTATTGTAATATATTATGAACAGCTGAGCCAGCAGCAGATGACCAAGGGAAAGCAATGAGTCTTCAGCATTGTGTTTAATATGTAATTAATCTGGCTGTCTTCACTTCAATCAAAATAGTAGGACTTGTAGTAATAAAGTATCTCTAATCTAGGACATCATGTAAAGTAATGCACTACAATAGGAGGTCTAATTTGTTATTTGGTGTACACTGCAGCCCATTATAAAGTGCAGGTGACTTGGAGGTTGACTGACCATTTAAGGGAGAGGAGGAGCCCATAAGTGCAAAGGTCCACTGAGGGAATGCTAGTGATGTGGCCTCAGGTGTTCTAGTTCATAAGACCTGGGATTTAAAGTCCCTTCTGGCCATGCAAATCATATGTGGTATTTTCGGCATGGATTTTCTCCTGGTAAGCCAATTTACTGCCCAATTTCAAAGATGTACATATTATCTTAACTGCCATTTCTAATTTGACATGGCGTTAGTGAGTGTGACCTCCAGTGACAATTGCTGCTTTCTTTTATAAAAGTAAAAATAAAGAATTTATCTATTTTTATTTTTATAGATAGATAGATAGATAGATAGATAGATAGATAGATAGATAGATAGATAGATAGATAGATAGATAGATAGATAGATAGATAGATAGATAGATAGATAGATAGATAGATAGATAGATAGATAGAGGAAATTTTCTTTTTAACACAGCTCAATCAATAAATAAATGAACATTATGCAGGTGTATTGCTTTTGGTATAAAGGAGCCCCGTTAGGGTTTCTTGACACACTTCTGTTGAATGATTTGTTGGCTGAAAATACTCAGCATTAGTGTGTAATCGAGAATATGTGCAGCAATGTCTACAATGGAACTTTTCTCTCCTTTGCTACTATTTTCAGGGGGACTTTCAGTCCAAATTGTGTTCCATAACTGAGTTTGCCTTTTTAATTAGCTTCTTGAATTGGTGGGCCTCTTTTGAAGTGATGTTACCAGCCCAGCACACTATAGAATAGAAAATCACACTGGTCAGAGCTCTAGAAGATGTGAAAGATGTCACCACCCACATTAATGGAACGCAGTCTCCTAAGAAGCAGAGTATGCAGCTGCCTTTTCTTATATAGCTTCTATGTGTTACAAGACCAGTCCAGCCTGTTGGTGATGTGGACTCACAAGTGCCTGTAACAATACTCCACCTCTACATCCACTGCCTGAATAGTGACCAGGCATAGAGGCGCTTTGATGTAGGGTGATGTCAATAACTAGTTCCTTGAATTTACTGATGTTTAGTTGCAGACAGTTCTTTCTGCACCAAGAAACAAAGTTATCCACCTGATTCCTATGTTCTCTCTCATCCCTTGTTCACTTCATAAGTGTAGAATCATCTGAAAATTTCTGCAAGTGAGATGACCTGGCGTTACATTTATAGTGTTAGGTGTATAGAATGAATAGGAAAGGAAATGGGACTATAACACTGGTGCTCCAGTGTTGCTCACATCCACTTTAGTGACACAGTCCTTGAGCTTCACAAACTATGGTCTTTCTGACCAACAGTCCATTATCCACATTTGGTTGGGTGGGTCAGCTCCATATTCCCCAGTTGTTTCCGGGAGCCTCTTTAACTTGGAACCTTTGATTATGGGCTTAGGGAACAGCTATTGAGTGTCCCTTGAAGGTTCAAAAAATGCTCTGCATTATAAAAATGCTATGAGAAAATTCACTAATAGAAAAAAAAACAATCCAATTATTGTATTTTAGGAGGCCATAGAACTTTTATATTGTTATCACTATTGCCAAAAGCACAGCATCTTGATACACACTGCAGTGCCCTAGGATGGTGTTAGACTAGTAATTGTGCTGACATACAGTATTGTTAGCATTATAAATGTCTTATATTGATACCAATGCTATGTGGGAGCAGGCAGCTTGGCAAGACACACAAATGAAAACAACTGAAACAAAGTATTTGTTATGTGGATTGCATTATTTGCTTTTACTGTATTATTTGCTGGCTAATTCAATAAAATTGGTTAAAAAACTCAGTTATTCAAAAAGTATAACCAAGCTCCCTAAGGCCTACTTGTTAAATGTAAACTATTTTTTTATAAAGGTGGAGGTGCACTGTATTCTTTATTGTTTTAAAATAGCAAATAACTGTAAAGTTTAATAAAAATAGCCTGTGGATGAGAAATAAACACTGCATTATGACCACATGCTATGAGTTTGCTTTCATTCATAATAAAGTGGACAGTTTCCAGTTATTATTTATAGGGGCTATGTCAGAGTACAGGCATGTATAACATGCCTCCATATACACAACCCTACTCCTGTTAGTACAATGCAGGTATCTGGAGGACTATTCATGTTATTTATACAGCTTGGCACCTTTCATTTGCTTGTTTCAGCTTAGCGGGTAAGAGGTTGGCACTGCTGCCTCACAACTGCATTAAAATTGCAGCCTGATCACTATTTGTCGTAATTTTGAGTAAAATCTCTGTGTTTTACTGGGTACTGTACTTTTCATCTTACTGTATATCCAAAGACAAACCAGAAGGGCAGCTAACAGCTTTATACAGGCAGCAATGTGAGTGAACGTGTGGTTTACAAGATAGTCATTGTCTATCATTGATATTGTGCGTGCTGCAGAATGTAAAGTTATTATATGTGAGTTCTTAGTTATTTAATGTGTACTGTAGTTATTTTAATATATTTATAAAGTAATACAATACAATTTGCTCATTATTTCACAAAAATGTAAAGCAAAATATATATAGAAACTTAAAAATACAGATTATAAGTAGGATAGAAGCTGGATAAAAGAAACAGAAGTATCATTTGGCTTTGTACCCAGATATGAAAGGAGTGTGCAAGAAGGAGGCACTGATAGAGAGAACTTACCTACAAGCAGGAGGTGTATCTCCTTTACTAAAAACCAATAGCGTCATTGCGTGGCAACTGGCAGCTTTCCAAAATGATCCTGGATTGGATCAGCTCATTGACATACATTAAAATGAATGCTGATTATGTTTCCTCTGACCCAAGTGAGATGTGAGGCAGAGCCAGCGGCATGAATATCCAGGCAGTGGACGAGGCAAAGAAGAGTGTGTGGTGCTGCATGGATGAAGCAGCACTTGAGCATGGCTGAGGAAGAAAAGGCAATACTTTTAAGGCTGTCTGAAGCAACTATTGTCTGAAGTACCAGTTCATTTTTCCATCTCTCACCTCCTTTAATAGAAGTACCAGTATTCCTCCAAATGTACGTCTACCTCTGATAATGAAGTTTCTCACAACAAACTAAAGGCATGGAGTGCCTCTGTTTCATTAACTGAAATATTACTGTATATGAATAAATTTGAATGAGGTACTGGTACTGCCTCATGAATCCAGCACCCTAAGTTCAAATCCTGTGTCCAAAAATCTGCGTGATTTGTTTGTTCTCCCTGCTTTTAAATCAGTTTTCCTCCAACATTTCAAAGAATTGCAGATGAGAATATTGGCAATCCCAATAGACCTTGTGATGAACTGGCATCTTGTGCAGGATTGCTGTACTGCCAGCTGTCACACACGTGCGAGTAGGAGGCAGCTAAAGGGTCTGAGTAAGTGTAATAAAACAACCGACCAGGGGGCGGCGGAGTGTACTGACTGTCTTTCTCAGTTCCCTACAGACCTTTCCTGGGAAATCCTTCAAGGTTCCGGCGCCTCAGCTGACATCACTTCCGAAGCCAGCCCCTTTGCTGACATCACTTCTGGTTCCGGCCATTTTGATGACATCAGTTCCTCTACAGGCCTTTAAAGCCTCCATCTTGGGCAACTATAGTCAGTTCTGTTTTGGACTCTGTAATATGCACATTGTGCTACTTATTTCAACCCTTTTGCAGCTGGGAAAAACAATATACAGGTGGCTGCCCCAAACCTTTATGATGTCTTGGACTCTTGATTATCACAAAGCATAAACTCTGACCTCCTGCACCCCTGAACTGGTCTAGGAATGGGAAGAAATACGATTTGAATGACATCACAACTCAAAGTTGGCTGTACTACTGGAAGGTACTGCTTTAAAGGATTTTCAGGTGAGAGTTCCCACTGGAATTCTTTTTTTCCCTATCTATCTAATAGCATGTGAATGCAGCAAAGTTCCCTTTGTTGCATTATTAATTTGTTGTTAGGGTGGCTCAGATAAAGTCCAGGGTACAGTGTATTATGCACCCATTCATGCATCTTTTTTTGATCCTATTTTTCCTTTTTCTGTGAGGAGCCAGGCACAAGACATCAAACAACCCACCAGTCCATTGTAAGGACATTCACACACACTTCCTTGTTAACATTAAGGCAATTTAGTATCATCAATTAACATAACATGGACATTTTTGGAATATGAACAAAAACTAGAGTACCTGTGAACACTGATGAGAGTAGAAGGTGAATGGGTGGAGGAGATGAATGCAAGTCGGTGAAGCTGTAAGGAAATGGTATTAACAACTGTGTTTTGAGGTTATCCTTATATTATGAATCTACCCTTTAATCAAATTATGGTGTGAGCGATTTGTGTGACTTCATGCATGTGGGTGTGTGTTAATTTCTTTTAGCTCTTTTAAATGTCACTTGATATTTACTGTGGCTTCCTAAAGAAAGAAATATGTTGCTCAACTGTAGCTTGGCAGTAATTTCAAGTAACCCAGTCCATCAGGGCAGAGAATGAATTAAATGGGTCGCCATGAAGAAGAATTTAGGGGGAAAATTATTTTGTCAAAGTTGAAATACTAACTTTTTTATTTTTTTACAAATATCTTGATTATTTAAATATATACAGTATAAAAAACACATTAAAGCACGACAGAATAAACTTCTTGCTATCTTAATGTTATGCATTAAAGTTAGGTATTTATATGTCATTTCTTTCAGGCTACAAACCAAAAGAGTATAATTGCATGAAAGTCAACATTATTTTATGTATTATTTTATTAGCCATTCTTTGGTTTAAAATATATTTGTATAATTCTTCACAAACAAAATATGTTTCTTGAAACTATTGTCAACATCCATTTAAAATGCTTTAAATGTAATATTACATTTGTGCCTCAAAAAATATGCATCTTTACAAACTGTCACCCTGTTCAGCACTGATTTCTGTTTTGTGTCAAATGCTGCTTTTGTAAGATCTCCCTTAATCCTCAACTAGATTAAGCAAGTTTGATAATGGACAGATGGATGGATGGAGGAATTAATTAGTACAAGATAAATTAATGACAATGAAAAAAATTGCAAAAAAGAAAAAAACATATAGGACAATAGGACAATGACAACATGCATATAATTAAATTTGGTGGCTGTGGTTATTTAGCCCCTCATGGATCTAGCATTCTGGGTTCAAATTAAATGCCTGAGCTCTGTCTTTGTGGATAATCTTAACATGTGGGGTTTTCCTACAACATCCCAAAGATGTGTTAAGCTGATCTGAGTGGAAGTGTGTGAAAGTGGACTTCACAATGGGCTATCATCCTGTAAGTTTAGCATGTGTGAGAGGAAAACTTACATTAAAAAAAACAAAAAAAACATGCAAACTTTATGAAGACTGGTGCTATGCTGCAATTCAAACTGAGTGTCCTGGATCCATGACACAGCAGTGCTAACCACTGAAGCACTTTGCTGCCCCATTACATATTATATATAAAACAATGACACTGTATTCATCTTTTTATCCATTTCTTGCTTATTCCAGAACCACTGAAATTTTGCATCTATTTTGGCTATAATAAGCACAACAGAAAAGCAAAATCTGTGTAAAGGTGACAGTCATCAGAGCACAATACAGAAATATAACAGCCATACCAAAAGTAATACCTAACAAATTGAAATTTGTTGCACCGTATATGGTATTTCTATCTGCCATCTCTCATTTGAATGAAAAATAGCATCACTTGCCTTTGTCACATGTTCATAAACATGGCTGATAGAAATGTAATTTCAACAAAGTGCAGTGAGAAATCTCTGCAGTTTACAATTACCAATTGGGAATCATTGGATTTAATTTTGCTTTTTTGACAACAATCAACAGAAAAGGACTCTTTATGTGGCTATAATCCCCATTACAGAATCACTTCCAAGATCAAGATTGTTTTAAAGGCACTATGCTAAAACAATTTCTAAACAATCTTGATGTACCTGCACCACTGAGTCTACAATTGCCCTTAATGGTTCAAGTCTTCAAGTAATTCCATTCTCTAAAACAAGTGACCTTATATACAGATCCCTTTGAATTAGCTGGGAGTTTGTGCTAGAACAAGCAGCTTGCCATTATCTTCTTGTAAGCTTGAAAGCTTGTTCTGTATACATTCCTCTTACTTTACTTCTCTGTTCTCACACCTTCACTAAATATATAGTACAGCAGTGCCAGACATCCCTTACATCTGTCTGCCCTTTACCTCACCAGGTGAATAGACCATACTTCCCCTTAGGCGCCATGTCTCTCTCTTGTGCCAGTGCCTCTGCCTGATGTCCTTCTTCCATATACAAAACTCCTCCAGCAGCCAACTAAGCAGTCTCTCTTAAATTTTATGGAGTCTTTGTCCTGCCCTGTGTCATCTTGGTTAGGAATCTGGTCAAACTGTTATCATATTTGTCTCTGGAATGGATATGAACAACACTGGAGCACCACAAGGAACACTCTTGTCTCCCTTTCTCTTCACTCTGTACACCACTCAAATAAAACATGCACTCGAATATAAATATATCACCAGGTCATGTCACTACAGAATTTCTCTGATGATTCTGCACTTATGAGGTGTACCAATAAAGGGGGTGAGGCAAAGTATAGAAATCAGGTGGAGAACTTTAAAGATGCAGAAAGAATTGTCTGCAACTTAACATCAGTAAAACCAGTGAACTGATTATTGACTTTCACCAAACCAAAGAGCCTCCATGTCTGGTCTCTATTCAGGGAGTGGATGTAGAATGCTCCAGAAGTACTTGGGGGTTCACATCAGTGACAGGTTTGACTGGTCTTACAACACAGAGGAATTATACATAGGAAAGCACAGAGTAGACTCTTTTTTCTTATGAAACTCTAATGTTTCTTTAGTGAAGTTAATTACATCCTTCTTCAAATCTGTGATGGGCAAAGCAATTTTTTAGGCTTTGGTGTGCTGGGCAGGTAACACTCCTTCAAGAGAAGTCCACTGAATTAATAAGCTAATCAAAAGGACAGGTCTAGTTATAGTGCATACTCTAGACCCTCTGGAGGTAGTAGAAAAGGATAGAATTAAAACAAACCTGAATGCCATTCTGAACAATGCTGCACACTCTCTCTCTCTCTGATATACTAACACTGAGTTCTTTCAGTCAATAAATCATTCAGTAGAAGTGTGTCAAGAAACACTACTGGGGTCCTCCATAGCAACGGCAATACACCTGTATAATGCCTCACCATGACTGTGCCAAGTCAGAATTTTTTTCTTTCTGAATTTTCTGCTTTTTTAGTCATTCTGGTATGTGTTCAGATTTTAGCATATTTGTATTTATTTATATATCTGTCAGTCTATTTATTTAGGTTTAAGATTAAGTTCTACCTATATATATGAATTTGATTATTAAGGTCCCTCATACTGATAACATAAGTAGACAATAATATTAAGCACATAAAACTAAGCCCATTTTTTATCTTTATGGTGAATTAAAGAGACAAGACATTCCACATGCCTACCCAGCACTCCACCAGCTCCAATCCCCAACAGGCCTGACCCCATTGGCTCTCCGATGGTTTTGACTCTTCCGGGGATGATGCTCCTCAAGGCTTTCCCCCATCCCCATCATAAAGCGAGCAGCCTTCCTATAGGCAGCTGCAGTACAGCTACTTCCATAGAGAGCAGAAAGGAGTCCTCTCAGTTGTTTCATAGCTGCATGAAGTTTTTTTCATGGTAGCTGGAGTGCCAATCCTTCCACCAACCCCCATTATTTCCCTGCAAGTTGGAGAAACGTTTGCAGGGGAGGATGCAATTTAACGTCAAACCCAGGATGTTAACAACCTGGATATCATCGAGAGGCGTCACAGTGCACAGTTTGATAGCAACTCTGGTCTGCGAACCAAGAAGGACAGCTGCGAGGGTTCTGAGGGCAGATAAGGAGGCATTTTTTAGAGGATTCTCTGAGCAAGTGACACACCATCTATGGTCTAGTGACCCACGTCCTGCTTACAGAGAAAACAAAGCATTACTCACATCTGAATCTGTTCCTCGGAATGTCGGAGTCAAGGCAGCTGATGCAATGGTCCTTACGGATGACACTGCAGTTGTGACCCACAAGGTTGGCCACTTTGAGCAGCGGTTTAAAGCTGATCCTCCAGCTAGGACATTGGACATCTCTGGGTCTATGGCTCTTACGGATGATCCTCCAATTAGCTGTGAACCACACAATCTCACTGAGATTGCACAGGTGGTGAACTAACTGAGGGTAGGGAAGACTGCAGGGATCTGTGGTATCTGGGGTGAACTTTTCCAGGATGGTGGTAAGGCTGTCCTCCTGGCATTGTAAGCAATCTTTACTTCCATTTGGGAGTCGGGCATCATCCCAACTGACTGGAAAATGGGACTTGTCGTCCCTATCTGTAAAGGGAAGAGTGATCGCCCAGATTGCGACGATTACAGGGGATAACACTGCTCTCGGTGCTGGGTAAGGTCCTTGCTAGGGTCATCCTCAAAAGGATCCATGATCACTTGCTCACCTACAAGTGACCGGAGCAGTCTGGTTTTACGACTAAGATGTCTACAGTTGACTGCATCCCGGCACTGAGGGTTCACATGGAGTGCAAACGCAAATATCGGCAGAGTTTCTTTGCATCCTTTGTTGCTTTTCATAAAATGTTTGACTCAGCTGATAGAGCCACCCTGTGGGACATCCTGATACCGCAAAGTAGCTGGATATCATGGCTGGCCTGTACATTGGTACTGTGACTGCTGTGCAGAATGGAAGCAGAACCTCTGCGTTTTTCCCAGATGATTCTGGGGATCGTCAGGGGTATGATCTTGCACCTACTCTGTTCAGCGGCTGTGGGGCATCTTTTGGTGAAGAAAGATTCACTGATCTTGACTTTGGAGAAATGCTGTAATCTTCACGGAGTCAATGGAGGCTGTCATTGGGACTCGGAAGAGACTGAGCGAGGAGTCTGTGGAGTCTGTTTGGGCTTGTGAATGTCCTGGGTAAAAAACAAGATCCAGGCCTTTAATGACTTCTTAGGCACAGCCATCAGTAGTGTGTCTGTGAGCAGAGAGAGTGTCGACCTTGTTGAGAGGTTTACTTACCACGGCAGAGACAGTCATGTCTCTGGTGACTCTACCTATGAAGTCAGTAGACAGACTGGGAGAGCATCATGGATCATGAGGTCGCTTTTCAAAAGGACGAAGGTCCAAGTCTTTAGAGTCCTGGTGCTTCCTGTTTTGCTATATGGTTGTGAGACATGGATGCTACCAAGTGACCTGAGATGAAGACTGGACTCCTTTGGTACTGTGTCTCTTTGGAGAATCCTTGGGTACCACTGGTTTGACTTTCTGTTGAATGAGCAGTTGCTTATGGAGTCCTGAATGATGCACGTTACAAGCATTGTGAGGGAGCATCAGTTACTGCAATGCGGCCATGTGGTGCGATTCCCTGAGGGTGATCCGAATCACAGGATCCTCATTGTTGAGGATGCGAGCAGCTGGACCAGGCCAAGGAGATGCCTACGTAACACCTCGCAATGGCAGATAGATGGTCATTTCTGCAGGGTGGGATTGAACTGCGTGTCTGCCTGGGGGGTTGCCAACCAGGATTCAGAGCTGTTTTGTCATGTAGTGGGTGCGGCAACGTGCTGTATCAGTGCATACTCCCCAACCTGACCTGACCTGATCTGTGAATTAAATAGGTGACTGTTCTTGATGTCTCTGATGTATCTCCTACCCTCTAATGGTAAATTTTGAAATTTTTGCTATTGTTGTTTTTTTTTTAATAATCGGTAAAGTTGTTGACTAAAAAAAAAAAGATAAACTTTCCTTCCTTGTAAAAATAAAACAAGTAGTAGAGGAACATTAAATGGATTTAATTTTATTTTCTTACGTGTTGCTTTTCACTATTTTAATGAATGCCAAAATGGAAGGACTGAGGTAAACGCTGAATAGCAGTTAAGCTCAACAATGAAAAAATGTCCATCCAACCCTTTGCATACCTAATGTGCCTAGTGACACTTTCCCGATCTTATGGGCAATGGGAAATTCCTTATAAAATAATAAATATTAACTTGACAACTTCTCTTTTGATGGCATGACCAGGATCTTCGATTCTCCTTCCCACTGTTGCACATTCTTTCTCTATAATCCACCAAAAGAGCTGCTAGCTATCTTTTGCATGAGGCTCATATTTATTCTGTCATCTGAAAGTCTACTCCTGTATTCTTGAATTCTCCCAGGTTTGCATGATGTAGCACAAAAATTGCACAGACTTCTGGAACTCAGCACTTTGCCTACCTGTGTGACAGGTCACTGGCAATCGTGCATCCAACTGTGTCCATCAGGACAATTTGCTGATTGCTACAGCTTTTTTTTTAATATGCACAAATGTTAACAAAAATTAATAATAACATACCATTCTCAAGCATACCTAATCCAATTTAGAGCCAAAGCCTGAAACAGGAAACATTGCACTATTAAAAATAACAATCCAGAGGACAGATCCTGTAGAATATAATGTGCTGACTAGTGAATACTAAAATAACTAGTACAACTATTATAAGCATTCATTCTGACATTCTAGACATCCACAATGTCTTTAAGGTAGTTTAGACATTATCAAATAAACCCTTTCCAAGACACATGGGACAGCACGTCTAACTTGCAACTTTTAATAAAATGAATAGAACAACTCCTGATTACCATTTTGAGGATCTTTTATCCACTCTTCTTATTAACACACTATGTGCCATTGCCTACAGCATCTCCAACTGAGATGAGCTGGGTCTGGAGTATCTGCAAGATCCCCCACAGCCAAAGCTTGGCATTCACTGATCCTGGGGCCAATGGCAGACTCTGTGTTGCACAGCATGAGATTGGCTAGCTGTGATTCTTCTTCTCCCTTTTTATGTACAACTGAGATCTATAAAGAGACTGCGGCAGTTCTGATAAAACCAAGGCAGGGAGCCAAGGACAAATGGGGGAGTTAAGGGAGCAGTTACCTTTTCCTGAAATATTCTTACTTATGTCATTTACTGTGTTGAATTTTAATATTAAGGCAATTACTTTGAAAAGCATGTCAGTAAATATAAAGCAGATAATAGAATATCTAGTAGGCTCTTAACACTAGAATTACCAAAGCTTACGAAAAAACTCGTAAATCCGGCCCACCTTAAATCCACTCACACCTCTCCATTTAGCGTCCTTTGTGTTGTAAATTTGTCAATAAGCCCAAGCAGCAAGCAGCATGCTATACCATTCTCCCCACCGCTTTAGAAACGACAAAAACCTCTCCCAACTGAAGCCTTGTTTATCAGGGAGTCCTAGAGCTGTATAGGCTAAAAAATATATCGTTATTTGGAACACATGCATTTCATGTGTGTTCCGTGTCTACAATGATCTACTGTCTATGTAAGTGTAGGAAGACAGAAAATGTTGAACACATACCTAAAAGACCATATAGTACCATATTTTAGTACTAATGATAAAATTTTGACATGAAGTGATACCGTGTGAAGACTGAAGTCCAAATATCAAATTAGCACTTTCACAAAAGGTACAAGTATAACAAAACAAGTGCACTTTTATTCAAGACTATAACCGAAGAAAAAGAAATTGGATTAGTGTGGCTTTTTGTCGTGACTTCTTTGGTAGTATAAAGGTAAGAGCTGCTGACTCCTATTCAGAAGGTCCTGCGTTCGAGTCTTAACGTGTCCCAAAATAAACATTTTGAGTAGTGAGCTGCTCTTATTGTTACTTTTATACAATAAAAACATACATTTGATTTGAGTCTGTAACAGCCAGTGTAAATGTATGGTACTTGTAAAGGTTAGCATTTTTTTAATTTGGTTTTATTCTCTCAGTTCTGTTCACGCTCGCCCCGATTTGACACTGCTGTTTTCAAATAAAGACGTGCTATAGCAGATGTGAACTCAGATCGGAGAAAGAGAATAGAAGCCCTTCCTGCAAGAAACGTCTACTCACATATAAGAACAATAAAGCTGCACCGGGCGTAAAGGCGAAAGATGGCACAGTTTCAATGCAGGACGAGGTCTGGCGCCATCCTGCTAGTCAGTCTGCTCTACACCTGTCCTTCAAAGAAACAGCATGGCTTACAGAGCTTGCCAATGTATCGTGAAAACTCCTGCTTCCTCTGTTTGATCGACAAGGGCATGCTCACAAATTACATGTGTAATGCCACGAAAAAATGCCAGCTGACACTTTAGTACGCAAGCAATGGTACGAGAATGCAGTTAGACTTCTTTTTGGGCACATACACCATCCACATCTAAACACTAGCGTGGAGAGTCGCTCGCATACAGAAGAATCTATAGCTGGAGGTGGAAGTTGCCGTCACACTTTTCCAGTCACTGTACTTTGTATATAAAAGTCAGATCAAATGTTATTTACCTTGATTTATTTACTTATTTTCCCTACAGCGTAAAGTCACAAGTAGACTGCAGAGCTTCCTGTGTTTGATTGACACGAGCACACTGACACAGTACATGTGTACTGAAGTAACTTCAGCTGCAGGTGGAAGTGATATTCAAGTGAATGAATTCTTGTGAATGGTCTTCTCTTTAACACTAGAATTGCCAGAGCCTACGAAAAAACTCGTATATCCGTCCCACCTTAAATCGCTTCTTAAATCCGTTCACACCTCTCCGCCAGCATCCTTTGTCCTCTAAATGTGCTGATAAAAGACAAGCTGCCAGCAGCCGGCTATTCCATCCCCCCACCGACTTAGAACGTGAGCGAAGTTTTCCCAGCTCACGTCTTGATTGATTATGTGGGAGTGAAGTGGAGTTTTACAGTGGAAATGAGAGATCATTATTCTAAAGTAATCTGTGTAAACACATTGTTAAAACAGAAACTTTTTCATATTTTAGTAATAAATGTTACAAAATGTAGTAGGCATAAACTATAGAATATATAAAGCCCGAGTTCCAAAGATCAAATAAACACTTTCACAAAAGCTTCAAGAATGATTCAACAGCTTCCGTGGCGTAGCGCGCTAAGATTTGCATCTTAGTGCAGAGTAGCTTTTCCTTGCCTCACAGACCTGAGTTCGATTCCCCGCTGGGGATAAAGTGTTGCTTTTTTTTTTCTTTTCTTTTAAACCTCAAACGGACATAAAATTTATACATTGGTATGCACTGTCAGTTACTGAGAGCGTTATATTTTCATGTGGGATGCTCCTTTTAAAATATTTTTTTAACAATTGAGACTGCAATTAACCGGAACAACTGTCCTTATAACTAATTTTTAAGATCCATAACACACAGACAGACAGAGCACTGCGTAATAGAGAGACAGACAGGCAGAGAAGTCACTAGATATAGAAATAAACAGGGAGGCCACGTGTACTGAAAGAAAAAAAGAACATGTGCCTTGTCCCAGCTGCACTGAATAAGCGCAGGCGCTCTAACATCACCCCTCCCCCGATTTTACTTAGAGAGTCAGGGACAACGCACATGTTCTTTTTTTCTTTCAGTACACGTGGCCTCCCTGTTTATTTCTATATCTAGTGACTTCTCTGCCTGTCTGTCTCTCTATTACGCAGTGCTCTGTCTGTCTGTGTGTTATGGATCTTAAAAATTAGTTATAAGGACAGTTGTTCCGGTTAATTGCAGTCTCAATTGTTAAAAAAATATTTTAAAAGGAGCATCCCACATGAAAATATAACGCTCTCAGTAACTGACAGTGCATACCAATGTATAAATTTTATGTCCGTTTGAGGTTTAAAAGAAAAGAAAAAAAAAAGCAACACTTTATCCCCAGCGGGGAATCGAACTCAGGTCTGTGAGGCAAGGAAAAGCTGCTCTGCACTAAGATGCAAATCTTAGCGCGCTACGCCACGGAAGCTGTTGAATCATTCTTGAAGCTTTTGTGAAAGTGTTTATTTGATCTTTGGAACTCGGGCTTTATATATTCTATAGTTTATGCCTACTACATTTTGTAACATTTATTACTAAAATATGAAAAAGTTTCTGTTTTAACAATGTGTTTACACAGATTACTTTAGAATAATGATCTCTCATTTCCACTGTAAAACTCCACTTCACTCCCACATAATCAATCAAGACGTGAGCTGGGAAAACTTCGCTCACGTTCTAAGTCGGTGGGGGGATGGAATAGCCGGCTGCTGGCAGCTTGTCTTTTATCAGCACATTTAGAGGACAAAGGATGCTGGCGGAGAGGTGTGAACGGATTTAAGAAGCGATTTAAGGTGGGCCGGATATACGAGTTTTTTCGTAGGCTCTGGCAATTCTAGTGTTAAAAGTGTCTGTATTACATGAAAAGGAATAAGCTTCCTCTTTTTGCTGTAATACAGGTGCCTTTTATATTGAGAGTGGCATTCAATCACATTTACACTGCATAATTCATGTTTAAATCGGTAGCCAATCCAAAACTAACTGGACTGTGAATTATTATAAACTACTACTGTAGAGCGGAAGTAAAAATAACTGTGGAGTGGGTGATCAACACTACTTCTCTTTAGACCACTATACAACAGCACTAAAATAACCACATAAAAGATATGTAAAAACAGAAATATATTAATAAAAACAAGACCTTAAAACAAATATGTGTATCAATTTACAAATCCCTCTGCATTGCAAAATCCCTCTGCATTGCAATCCAACTTTCCAAAACAAACAAAACATGCACTAGTTCAGGAACAGAAAGATGTTCAAAAGGATGGATAATAGTCCTTAAAATGTCCAAGGATACAAACTGTTGACAACATGGGAAGTTCATAGAAGTGGTGGAAGGCTATTAGAAATAAACTGGATGCATTAGGATTAAAAGTCAAGACGGAGGTAAAAAGCTTAGGGGTAACTGTTGACTGTAATCTGAATTTTAAATCGCATATTAATCAGATCACTAGGACAGCATTTTTTCACTTAAGAAACATCGCAAAAGTTAGACCTCTTATATCATTGAAAGATGCTGAGAAATTAGTTCACGCGTTTGTTTTCAGTCAGCTAGATTACTGTAACGCAATCCTCTCAGGAATACCCAAAAAAGACATAAATCGTTTGCAACTAGTGCAGAATGCAGCTGCTAGAATCCTAACCAGGAAAAGAAAATCCGAGCACATTTCTCCAGTGTTGATGTCACTACACTGGTTACCTGTGTCATTCAGGATTGACTTTAAAATTCTGCTTATGGTTTATAAAGCCTTAAATAATCTCGCCCCATCTTATATATCGGAATGTCTGACATCTTATATTCCAAATCGTAACCTCAGATCCTCAATTGACTGTCTCCTTAGAATTCCAAGAGCAAAACTTAAAAGAAGTGGTGAGGCGGCCTTCTGCTGTTATGCACCTAAAATCTGGAATAGCCTGCCAATAGGAATTCGCCAGGCTAATACAGTGGAGCACTTTAAAAAGCTGATGAAAACACATTATTTTAACATGGCCTTCTCATAACTTCACTGTAATTTAATCCTGATACTCTGTATATACAATTCATTATAATAACTATTCATGGTGGCTCTAAAATCTGTACTAACCCCTACTCTCTCTTCTGTTTCCTTTTCCGGTGTCCTTTTGGTGGTGGCTTGCGCCACAACCAACTACTCAAAGCACTGCGATGTTCCAACAGTGATGGATTAAAAGCCAGAAGTCTGCATGACCATCATCATCAAGTCCTTCCATGAGAACCCTAATTACAAAGAGGACTATTTCATTTATGTTAGGTAGAATGCCCAGAGGGGACTGGGTGGTCTCGTGGCCTGGAACCCCTACAGATTTTATTTTTTTCTCCAGCCGTCTGGAGTTTTTTTTGTTTTTTCTGTCCCCCCCATCGGACCTTACTCTTTTTCTATGTTAACTAATGTTGTCTTATTTTAATTTCTTATTTTGTCTTTTATTTTTCTTTTCTTCATTATGTAAAGCACTTTGAGCTACTGTTTGTATGACAATGTGCTATATAAATAAATGTTGCTGTTGTTGTTGTTGGAAGAGAGCACTCTCCTGCAGTGAATGGCCAAAAGCAAACTATTGTTTTGGGTTCACCTGGGGCCTCATGTATAACGCTGTGCGTAAAATTCTCACTATAATATGGCTTACGGACCAAAGCAGAAATGTTCGTACGCACAAAAAAATCCAGATACATAAATCTGTGCGAATGCCAACTTCCACGTTCTTCCGCTACATAAATCCCAGTCAGCGTGAAAAGTAACGCATGTGCACGCGCCCCAACTCCTCTCAGAATTACGCCTCTTTGAATATGCAAATCAATATAAATAGCCCTTAAGCTCAGCATTCTGTGAAAAGACAATAGCAAAAGCATGGGGGAAAATAGAAGAATTTCAGCGAATACCAAGTGGAGGTAAGGAAAAAATTACTATTTGTTGGTTTAAACTTTGATATAATCAACAAAAGGAAGTTGATCGAGTGACAGAGTGTCGGAGAAACTTGAAACCTCAAGTTCACAAAGATACACAGTGCTCAAAATAAAAAAGAAGCAGTCAGATATCTGAGTATCATATGAAAGCTTATTAGGGTACAGAGAAAAAAAAAAAAATAGGGACACAGTGAGAAAAAAGCTCAAAATGCCAACTTTAATCTTGAAATTTCCATTTCAATCACATAGTTTATTTTGTCATTAAAGTAGAACATCATAAACTTCATCTTTAAATTGTTTAATTTACTAGTTTCTCAAATACAATTGTAACTAAAGTAGCATGTTAAATGCTTTGTTTTGTATGTGTTCTGTGTGCTGTATGTGTGTGAATCACTACGTGCTTCTTAAACGGACTTTCTCTTCCTCCAACAGGACACAGAGTCCATTACATTTGTGATATTACAGCTCTCTGAATAAATAAAATACTGAGATGTATACTTGATATCATTTTCATGATGATAGGAATTAAAGCATGTTTTTAAACATGGGAACACGGTGGCACAGTGATAGTGACAAGCAGGCGCCTCGTCCACAGATTGTTCCTGCCTCCCGCAAGATGCTTGCTGTGCCGTGCATGACCTTCGATTAAATAATTTATTGCAGCAGTACTGTCTCTTTCAAATGTACTAACCCCCAATTCCTGTCCTTCCTTTTCTTTCTCCAAGTAACCAATCACCACACAATCAGCTCTGTAATAGATGTTAAGCCATCTGTAAGCTTAGAACTCTGATTCTTCAAAACTTTTAAGGAACATTGAAATATCTTCGTAGTACATGTTTAATTATTCTATCCATCTATCCATCCAGCGTCGCGCTAGCCCCAGCAAGAATACAGCGCAAGGCAGGAACAATCCCTGAACTAGCTAGCGCTGCGCCACTGTGTCCTGACATGTTTAATTATTAACAATATAGATTATTTAAATGATGTTAACATTTTATCTGTATAATGTAATAAACATTTTTTGCTGCATTTCATCTTAAAAATGATATCGTCATCATATGTAAATACACGCTTTATAAAGTGGCGCAGGTTTTGCAATATTATAACTGTATTGCAAGTTTACCGTGAGGTAATTGTACTTGTAAGTACAAACAGTTCCATAAGGAGCACTTGATGGACTGATTGAGGGTGTTTATAGCTCTTGGGATGAAACTGTTTCTGAACTGCAAGGTCCGTACAGGAAAGGCTCTGAAGCGTTTGTCGGATGAGAGCAGTTCAAATAGCCTATGGCTGAGGCAGCGTGTGCTTGATTCTGTATATCGGTAATTCCCTTTCCGATCAGGTACTCCGAGTGGTGCAGTGAGAGTAATATGGAAAAAGATGATCCGCTGTGGCAACCCCTAACGGGAGCAGCTGAAAGTAGAAGAAGAAGGTGCAGTGAGAGTAACAACTTTAAAGCAGCTATGGTATTTAGAATAGTTTGGCCATTCTGTGGACAAAACATATTGACATATTGTTACAGGTTAATTACAATCAGATGCCTTAAACTAATGAACAATATGCGGTTAATTTCAGTGTATTTGACAAAGCCGGCGTTGTGGATGTAAAAAAAAAAGGGAAACCACCCGGTAACAGCAGTACTGCTTTGACGCTGGGTGAAAATGTGTGTGGCTTTATGCCAAGTTTAGGTTTTAACATCGCGATTTGAGCGTGGAAACGGGCTTACGCAACATTTTTGTGCTTACACACCGTTTATACATGAGGCCCCTGGTGTTTATAATGTGGTAGATCGTTTGACCAAGTTGCTTTTCCACAAGTCCCACAATGCCAATCTCATTTTAAAATGTGCCTTGCTGGTAAGATTCTACCCCCTTCCTTAGTTTAATTGGTTTTAATTGGGCCATTCCTACATCAAATTTGCTTACACAAATGCAAATACAGTCAACATGAAAGCTATCGAAAAAGTGACCAAGACAGACACTTGTTACTGTTATCAATTATTGCTTTTCAAGAGGAAAAGAAATAAAGAAAGCAATGGACTGCTAAAGATACATATTTTAAATGGTATTGCTGTGTTATATTCTTATCTTGTCTATATTTTATTAGAGTGAAAAAACACAATTTTCACAAATGGTCAAATGCAGATTGCCTTTTGTTGAATACATCCTTCTGCTGATACCAGCATAGAAGAGAGTTTTCCCCCACCCACAATTACATCAGCCCAGGTAAGCAGAGAGCTGAGGAGACTTTGTGCCAGCAAAGCAGCGGGTCCAGATGGAGTATCGCCACGACTGCTGAAGGCCTGTGCATTGGAGCTGGGGAGTCCTCTACAGCATATCTTCAACCTGAGCCTGGAACAGGGGAGAGTCCCGAGGCTTTGTAAAACTTATTGCATCACCCTAGTCCCAAAGGTATCATGTCCCAGTGAGCTGTGAGCTGAATGACTTCTGGCCTGTCGCTCTGACGTCACATGTGATGAAAACCATGGAGCGGCTCCTGCTGCACCACCTCAGGCCACAGGTCCGTCACGCCATCGACCCTCTGCAGTTCGCATACCAGGAGAAGGTGGGAGCGGAGGATGCCATCATCTACATGCTACACCGATTCCTATCCCACTTGGACAGAGGCAGTGGTGCTGTAAAAATTTTGTTTATGGACTTCTCTAGCGCCTTCAACACCATCCAACCTCTGCTCCTTAGGGACAAGCTGACAGAGATGGGAGTAGATTCATACCTGGTGGAATGGATCGTGGACTATCTTAAAGACAGACCTCAGTATATGCGTCTCAGGAACTGCAGGTCTGACATTGTGGTCAGCAACACAGGAGCGCTGCAGGGGACTGTACTTTCTCTGGTCCTGTTCAGCCTATATACATCGGACTTCCAATACAACTCGGAGTCCCGCCATGTGCAAAAGTTCGCTGACGACACTGCTATCGTGGGTTGCATCAGGAGTGGGCAGGAGGAGGAGTATAGGGATCTAATCAAGGACTTTGTTAAATGGTGAGACTCAAACCACCTACAACTGAACACAAGCAAAACCAAGGAGCTGGTGGTGGATTTTAGGAGGCTCAGACCCCTCATGGACCCTGTGATCATCAGAGGAGACTGTGTGCAGAGGGTGCAGACCTATAAATACCTGGGAGTGCAGCTGGATGATAAATTGGACTGGACTGCCAATACTGATGCTCTCTGTAAGAAAGGAGAGAGCTGACTATACTTCCTCAGAAGGCTGGCGTCCTTCAACATCTGCAATAAGATGCTGCATATGTTTTATCAGACGGTTATTGCGAGCGCCCTCTTCATCGCGGTGGTGTGCTGGGGAGGCAGCATAAAGAAGAAGGACGCCTCACGTCTGGAGAAATTGGTGAGGAAGGCAGGCTCTATTGTAGTCACAGAGCTGGACAGTTTGACATCTGTGGCAGAGCGATGGGCATTGAGCAGGCTCCTGTCAATCATGGAGAATCCACTGCATCCACTGAACAGTATCATCTCCAGAAAGAGGAGCAGCTTCAGCGACAGACTGCTTCACTTTCCTGTTCCACTGACAGATTGAGGAGATCTTTCCTCCCCCACACTATGCAACTCTTCAGTTCCTCCCGGGGGGGTAGATGTTAACATTTTTCAAAGTTATTGTCTGTCTGTATACCTGCATTGTTATCACTCTTTAATTTAATATTTTCTTTATCAGTATGCTGCTGCTGGAGTATGTGAATTTCCCCTTGGGATTAATAAAGTATCTATCTATCTATCTATCTATCTATCTATCTATCTATCTATCTATCTATCTATCTATCTATCTATCTATCTATCTATCTATCTATCTATCTATCTATCTATCTATCTATCTATCTAAATTACTGCTTTAGTGTGCCTAAATAATTATAAAATGACTACCAGGTCACATGGGAGACAAATATACAGTAAATAACAATGACACAACTTCATTTATGGATGATGCATTATTGCTCACCTCTGTATCTGCTTATCAGAGGTTGTTAACTGTCACGTGTCTGAGTGTGTTGCAACAATCACTAGGATTGATTTTTAGGGGACATAGGGGAAGGAATTTTTTGAATGCACTGTGACTCACATACCTGTCTATTTCCTCTTCTGCCAGGAGGAAGATGGCCCAGATGGAAAACCATGAACCAGGAATATTGATGTGTTCTTCACTAACCCCTCTGCATCCTAAATGATTAAACAGAAACCTTGACATGTAAGAAATACAGCCAACTGTAACACATGTGTGGTCTGATGCTTTCCTTTCTAACTTCTTTTCTCTAACATCATATAAACAGAGCTTTCGAACTGGAACTGCAAACCTTCATTTTGACTTTTGTGCCCTTGTGTTACAGTCCTTTGTGAATAAATGAATCAGTCAATCAATCTTAAATAATATTTTTCACAGTAAACATTATCACAAAGCATTTTACAAAGCAAACAACAGAACAATTCATGATAAAATCAAATACACAATCAATATATAGTCCAAACAAACTGTAAACTGTAAAGAATGTATGGGGGGTATTTTCTGCAAAAAAAATCTCTCTTTTGCAATTTCAATTTCAATATATGCACGCAAAATGCTGCAAAAATTAAAATGAAAATGCAATAACCCCATTTGCAATTTCATTTTCAAAGTCTGCGTGCATAAATCTGCAGAAACTAAAATGAAAATGAATTAACCCATTCGTAATTTTATTTTGAAATTCTATGCGCAAGAATGATGCAAAAATTTAAATTAAAATGAAGTAATCCCATTTACAAATTCATTTTCAAATCCAGCATGCTATAATAATGCAAAAATTAAAATGAAAATAAAATAACCCCATTTGCAATTTCATTTTCAGCCTGAACCACAATGAAGCTGCAAAAATTATTTTTTTATTTTTGTAGCATTTTTGCATGCAGACTTTGAAAATGAAATAGCAAAAGAGTGATTGCATTTTCATTTTATAATTTTCATTTTTGCTGAAAATACCTCCCATAAAGATGAACTGATAATACATGAGAAGAGATTGATAGGATGTGATAACGATACATTAACTTCAATATCACAACAATACGTACATTTAGGATCTGCTCAAGATGGTGGTGAAAAAGAACCAAAAGGAAACTAAAGACCAAGTTAAAATCCATATATTCAAAATCATCATCCTAAATTTGAAAGTAACATCAAAACACCAAAAAATACATAGAATTCTTAATAGTCACATAAATCTGACCAAAAACAGGGGAAAACAAAAAGGTGACAATCAGTGCTGCTGCATAAAGCAAGCAAATGCCCAGGAAAGTACCTGTGGCAGTATGTATCTTAAATAGGACTACTTAAGTAAATTTAATGAAAATGTCCAAAGAGTTTTTAGAAGATGGTTCAGGAATGAATACTGACTTCTGGTAATACATCAATATAAATACCACCAAGCCCAGAAGCGGCGGTCTTTTCCTCCACTCTAAGGAAACAGAAGGCCAGTGGTGTCTTATTTAATTCCAGCACAAACCCATAAATCCGATGATATATATTATAATAAAAAAATCTTGGGTCGAGACGTGATCTTCTCAGAGAACACTTGAAGTCCTGCAAGACTACCTGCACGTTGCACCCTACTTACAAACAATTTAAAGCAAGATCATGGACATCTAACCTCTCAGTTGTTGGAATGCTTTTGGCAGACACACTTCATTTGCTCTCAGCTCTTAAGAATTTTATACATTCTATATGACACGTCAATGACTAAGAGAAGAAGAAAGAGCAGTGCGTTGAAAAGAGACCCAAAAGCATTGGAGAGAAAAGAAGGCAAACAAGAACAATAATAATCTATGTGCAAATTCTGAAAATAAGGAAAGTAATAATCTGCACAGTCCAAATGGAATTGAAAACTACTTTGTTGGCGTGATACACATGCAGAGCAGGTTAGAGATCATGAAAGCAGTGGAATTCGAAAGGCTCAAAAAATAAACGGCGCGATACACATGCAGACTAAGTTAAAGAATATGAAAGTAGTAAAATTCAAAAGTATCAAAAAAAAAGATAGTAAAGATCGTATTAGCACAAACAAATGGAAATTATTACTTTGTGAAATAACGGAACAGCAAAAAGAGATCGAATATATGGACATAGGTGATATGTCAGAAGTATGTAGATACTGTAAAGCTTTGAAGTTTAAGTCGGAGACTTATAGATCGTCTAATTTGTGTTGCCAGCAGGGAAAAGTAGTGTTTCTTCCCAATGAAGAGGCGTATCCGCGAGAATTAAAAGATTTGTTGTTTGGTGAAAGTGAAATCCACAAATAGTACAGGCAAAATATCAGAGTCTACAATAATCTGCGCCCCTGTGGACTTCTTCAAGGTTGCCATCGGCCTTTAGAGCGGTGTGCTTTGGCAACCGGCACTTACTAGCCGGCTCCTCGCACATACCTCCGCCGGATCCGCCCCTACGGCACAACCGGCCATCCACACTGCATCCACTGTAGGAGACGTGGCTACTTGGCATCCGGAATGATACGATATCAGCGTCCCTTCGCTCAGCGCTCCTCTTTCATTTATGGTACAGGTCCGACTTACCTGTACCGCCGCGTCCATCAGCTGGAGAATCCAGCATCGCACCTCCTTCCCGGGGCACTTACACTTTTTCCTCCAGCGCCTCAATGGCCTCCCAGAGAATGCGGAAAACCTGTAAAAATGACCAGACGGGCTGAAGGACCTCCTCCAGCTCCCGTATTGGCTGCAAGCACTTCCATTAAATCAACTTGCAGGGGACTTGTGTACCACTTGCCCTTACCTGTCAGCCATGAGCCACACAGATGCTGCGTCCCCTGCGCAGACTCTGTCGGGTCCTTCTCCAGATTGGGGTGGAGGTTCACCACCCCTGCTTGCCCTATGCTAACAGCAGGAGGCTGGCACACATCTTTCACCCCTTTACGTGCCTCACAAGGCGTATCCAGGCCCTTCCCCGCTGCCTGCTCCTTCAGGCCACTCCCCAGGGGATGGGACTGCAGGCGCTCATTCACAAAGTGAGATTTTTTCCACAACAGCAGGCTCCCGTCCTCCTTGAACTTCGTCACGCTGTTGGCAATGGGATCAGCGTCCTTCGGCCAGCCAAACACTTCCGGATGGTCTCCCCTATGAGGTACGCACCCAGAAAAACGCGACTCACGCCCCAGGGCAATCCCTCCCTGGGTCCAGTACCTACCTCTGGAAACCCTTCTTCCGGATGTAGCTTCCATGGCCTTGCCGCTTCTTCAGGCCCACCGGTCCTTTCCTCTGAGATGGGCACCCTCAAGTTGCCTGCTGTCTTCAGGCCGTACCTGGCCGACTTCCTTCACATTGGGGAGAACGGTGTCTTCCTGGGCCTAGTGTGGCTAGCAAAGGGACTGAGCCGCTTGCGCAAAGTATATACCTGTGTCGCAGGAGTGCATGTGCTTCATGCCACACCGAAACCATGTATGCCTTGTGATGCTGTGCCAGGCCACTCTACAAATTATTTTTAAAGATGGGTCCCTACCTTGAACCAGGCAGATGTTCCCATCTGGGATGCCATGTAAAAGATAGCCTGGCCACAGACAGACACAACACCAGATGTCCACAACAGCCACAGTTTATTTACAATTTACAGTGCAGTTCCACAGACTCACACAACTACTCAGTCCTTTCCTTCAACCGCCTTCACTCCTCTCTTGCAAGCTCTGTCCTCTTCTACCCGAGTCCAGCTCTCCTGATGTGGCAAAAGTGCTGCATGGGCACCCGGAAGCACTCCCGGTGTAGCTGCTTCCTGGTTGAGCAGCACTTCCTGGTGTGGCAGAAGTGCTGTCCTCCAAAGCTTCAGGACCATCCAGGTGTCCCCTGGTGTTGGCCACGGGTCCCATCAGGGTTAACCTTCCCAGCTCCATCTCTGTGGCCCTGATGGAAACCAGGGGGCTGCCCTCTTACACCCAGGGAAAAACAGTGCCAGGTGTCCCGGTGGGGCAAGATCCCTGGTTGTCTGCCACAATATATATATGTGTGTGTGTATGCATCTAACTAAGCAGTTACTCAGACATTAAAAAGAAAAGCTAATTAATGTTATATGTGGTATTTTATTAGATATATATAAAAAAAAAACTATACATAGAATTTTAATTAAGCAAATGGATTGAAATGTAAAGTTTTGCTTCTAGAGGAATAATTGTTTCCAGTCTCCTTGGGGTGCGTTCAGCCCCCCTCTTCACAATGGTGTGTAACGCTGGAGGGGAACGGGGGTGTAGGGCTTGGCGAGCAAAGCAAGTACAACTGACGGGCCCCAATAAGGCTGAAACATATGTTGTGTACTCTTTTTATTATTTAGCAGATACTGCATTACATATCTATAATCTATGTCTCACAACTGAGAGAATGTGGTGGGTGGTTGCCAACTAGCCGACCAACCACAAGTGTTACCTGGTAAACAGGTTGCAATTCAGACTTTAAAAAAAAAAAAAATATATATATATATATATATTTTTCACACACACATACAATCAGTATATGCACTATGTATTTCTGCATCCAGTAACAGAGACAAATATTTGTATGTTCTGTGATTAAGGCTGCACATTCTTCATATATATAAAAAAAATGATGTTTAACTGACTACTTTTTGCATTAAAAAAGAAATGGACACCTTGATCTCAAAATTTACTTACATATAAAATACTTTAACTCTGAGATGGAGTGCCTTTATAATTTACCAGTTGTGTATAGACCAGTGATATTGAATAATATCAGCTACAGCTCTCTTTTCAAAAGCTACAAACACTCTTCACTTCTCTAAACAAAAGTACATTTGCAAAAGGAATAATTTAATAGGGTTTACATTGACCTTTGTTAGTGAATTACATACTAGGTGGATTTTAGCATCTTGAATCAAACTGTTTAGGTGCTGAGAAGAAGGGTCAGCTTCTAATTTTACAAGTATTGTGGGAGTGAAGGTCAACCTATAAAAAAATGATTATGAGCACTCGAGTATTCATTTATTTCAAGACTCCTTATTATTTCACTTTTTATGACAAGTATAATGTAAGTCAAATGATTTGCCAGATTTACCAAAGACATGCAGGTTAGGTGCATTGGCGATTCTAAATTGTCCCTAGTGTGTGCTTGGTGTGTGGGTGTGTTTGTGTGTGTGTGTGCCCTGAGGTGGGCTGGCGCCCTGCCCGGGGTTTGCTTCCTGCCTTACGCCCTGTGTTGGCTGGGATTGGCTCCAGCAGACCCCCGTGACCCTGTGTTCGGATTCAGCAGGTTGGAAAATGGATGGCTGGAAATAACAAAAAAAGGTAGTTTTGCTGTTTAATAAATATTTATACTGCCTCTCCACTAAGCATTTATTTTTATATTTATAAACTGTACAAATTACAATTCAATGACATTATTTGAGTCGCTAAACACCATGCTTTAATAATTTAGTCACAAAGTATAATTTATTAATTAATGCCACAAAATGAATGACATACATTCATTTTTTATACACATGTTTGATTAAAAGCTACTGAAGCAGCATTTGTAAGAGACAGTTTTTATGTCAATTAAACATTAGGTTTATATGCACATGTATCTGCGGTGGGTTGGCACCCTGCCCGGGATTGGTTCCTGCCTTGTGCCCTGTGTTGGCTGGGATTGGCTCCAGCAGACCCCCGTGACTAAGTGTTCGGATTCAGCGGGTTGGAAAATGGATGGATGGATGCACATGTATATATATAAAATGTGTTTCCATGTTTTGTTGAAATGCGCTTACAAAAAATGAACAGAGCATTGTAAGAAATTTTGCATAGTAATTGTGTGACGTATCCAAACATGATTAGCTTACTACTCTTAAAATTAAAAAAAAAGTTTTCATACATGTGATCAAAAGAAACAAAATGAAACTCTAAAATTAAAACAGAGTGTAAGAACTGTATTACATTGAAAGGTGGCTCTCTGTTTAGGTCACTCAATTTGATGACCATGAAAACAGAAAATAGTTCATACTAGCCAACCGTCGGCGTAACATACGCCGCATAATTATGTATTGATGGGTGAACACTTGCTGAACGACACAGTTGTCCAAATGGGTTGGGTTTGTGGATACCACTGTGAATGAATGAAAAGATGGACCTCTGGAGAGAGCAACATACAATTGTCCGTGACTGAAAGCGGGATCGTCTGTGACAATGGAGGCCACGCTGGTGAAAGTTACTTCGTCGGTAGGGATAAGTTTCAGCACTTGTTCATTAAGGTGTAGCGAGTCTTCGTTGTTGACACTTAATATAGCTTGCGTACTGAGTTGTTCCGGAGTCACAGTTGAGAAACACTTTTTTAATGTCTTTTAAGCACAGAGAAAAAAATTAACATGTGAAACATCCGTAATGTAATAAGCCACCAAGAAAAGTAACATTGCAACAATGCACGCTACGATCCGATCGCTGTAAACAGAAGTGAAAACAAAATCGAGGCCGGTGCATTCTTTCACTGCCTTGTAGCGCAATGGTAGTGCTACTGTTTTGCAGTAAGGAGACTGTGGAAGATTTTGGGTTCGCTTCCCGGTTTCTCCCTGTGTGGATAGCGCTTTGAATACTGAAAACACTGGTATATCAATGTAATGAAGTATTATTATTCTTATGCGTCCAGCGCTCTCTCTCTCGCGCGCCTGTATGCGTGTGTGTGTCGCTCGCTCTCTCTCGCTCGCTGCACGTGTTCCTGCAGGCATACCAGTAAGTGAATGAAAAGATTGAACTCTGGAGAGAGCAACATACAACTGTCCGTGACTGAAAATTGGTTTTGGCAGATACATGCACATCTTTTTGAAAGTTTGGCCCTGTGCCTTATCACTTGTCATCGCAAAGGCAAATCTAACAGGAAATTGTCTTCGTGTTAAAGTAAAAGGCAAATTATCCGCGACAAACAAACTGTTTTACACGCTGCATACCAACCCGCGGCGTAGCATGCGCCGCATAATAATGTTTTTTAAGCAGAGGGAAAAAATGAACATTTGCAAAATCCGTAACGCCGCTTTCAGTAAGTACAATGCACAAGCGTTTAATTTGTCAGCCACTTTTTGCCAGCCGTCTTTTCTGGTTTGGACTGCTTTTGCAGGGTTACCGCTTGTGCATATTAAATCTTGAAATCCTTCGAGTAACTAATTAACTAACTAACACCCACCCACCCAGCTTGTGAGAAAAAAATGTGCCCGTTCTTTCATCATTTTGTTGCAGCCTATCAAAGACTTGCTGATCATGTTTTCTAGAGTCAATATACAGTGGAACCTCGGTTCACAACCATAATTCGTTCCAAACCTCTGGTCGTAAACCGATTTGGTCGTGAACCGAAGCAATTTCCCCCATAGGATTGTATGTAAATACAATTACAGTAATCCCTCGCTACTTTGCGGTTCACTTTTCGCGGATTCACGACTTCGCGGATTTTATATGTAAGCATATCTAAATACATAACGCGGATTTTTCGCTGCTTCGCGGGTTTCTGCGGACAATGGGTCTTTTTACTTGCTTCCTCAGTTGGTTTGCCCAGTTGATTTCATACAAGAGATGCTATTGGCGGATGGCTGAGAAGCTACCCAATCAGAGCACGCAGTTAAGTTCCTGTGTGCTGCTGATTGGCTCAGCGACGGAGTGTTGCATTAACCAGGAAGTCTCATCTCACTCATTCATCATTAACGTGCTAATGCTTCAGGGGCCGTGTCCAAGCACCAACAGAAGATGCAAATGATTGCAGAAAAGGTAAAAGTTTTGGATATGTTGAAGGAAGGGAACAGCTACACCGCTGCAGGACATCGATTGTTTTTATTTAAAAAGGAGGAAAAGCATATATGATCTACGGCTGCAGTGTCCTTTAACCAGGGTGCAAAACGAGTTGCAAGTGGACGTGATAAGGCAGTAGTCTGGATGGAATCTGCTTTAGGAATCTTTGCAACAAGGTCGACGACGTCATGACCGCCTACAAGCTGCTACGTGTACTTCGCTATACAGTAAGTGTAAACTTATCTACCGATTTCATATTGCTTAGCAGTTGTCCCTGTTTTTAATAGAGTAAATGGTGGGTTGTAAACAATACAGGGAGGGTTTAAAAACGTCCAAATACACGTTAAATAATTAAATAAAAATAGTGTCCCTACTTTGCGGAAATTCAGTTATCGCGGTCGGCCTTGGAACCTATCTCCCGCGATAAGTGAGGGATTACTGTAATCCATTCCAGACCATACGAACTGTATGTAAATATATTTTTTTAAAGATTTTTAAGCACAAATATAGTTAATCATTACACCATAGAATGCACAGTGTAATAGTAAAAACATTCAATAACACTGACACAAACACCCAGGCTCCCTGCTCAGCTGCATGCTCTCTCTCTCTCTCAGCAGCACTCGAGCCCCCCCCCCTCAGCCCCCCCCCTCTCTCTCTCTCTCTCTCAGCAGCACGCGAGCCTCCCCCCCCCTCTCTCAGCAGCACCCTCTCTCTCTCTCTCTCAGCAGCACGTGAGCCTCCCCAGCCCCCCCTCTCTTTCTCTCTCAGCAGCATGCGAGCCTCCCCAGCCCCCCCCACCTCTCTCTCTCTCTCTCTCTCTCTCAGCAGCACACGAGCCCCTCCCCCTCTGTCTCTCAGAAGCACGGGAGCTCTCTCTCTCTCTGTAACATTGCAGCAGTTGTATAAACACTTTTTTTTAAATGAGTTTTAAGCACAGGAGGAAATAAACCCAGCCTCCTTGCTCAGCTGTATGAGGGAGGCTCTCTCTCTCTCAGCAGCACCCGAGCCTCCCCAGCCCCCCTCTCTCAGCAGCACGCGAGCCCCCTCCCCCTCTCTCTCTCAGCAGCACGGGAGCCTCCCCAGCCCCCCTCTCTCTCTCTCTTTCTCTCTCAGCAGCACGCGTGCGAGCCCCCTCCCCCTCTCTCTCTCAGCAGCACGCGAGCCTCCCCAGCCCCCCCCCTCTATCTCTATCTCAGCAGCACGCGTACGAGCCCCCTCCCCCTCTGTCTCTCAGAAGCACGCGAGCCCTCTCTCTCTGTAACATTGCAGCAGTTGTATAAACACTTTTTTTTTAAATGAGTTTTAAGCACAGGGGGAAAAAAGGAACATTTGAACAAATCCGAACATTATTTAAAAGCCAACCAATATAGTAACATTGCAGGAGTTCACCATTTTTAATCAGGCGACTGACAGTAGTGGAGTCAGGCACAGAGAAGGTCAGCTGCTGAGAAAGCGTCTCGACTGTTGCAGGGCGGTGAAGCAGGTGAGACGCTAATGAAAAAGAGGCACAGGGCTAATTGGCTTTTAAAGACTGCTTCCTTCATTGTGTTTTAACCTCAGTTTTAAAGGATTGCGCGGCTCTCTCTGTCGCGCTGCCTGTGTGTGTGCCTCCGTCTCTCTGTGGCGCTACCTGTGTGTGCGCGGCTCTCTCTCGGGCTGCCTGTGTGTGCCTCTGTCTCTCTCTGGCGCTGCCTCTGTGTGAACCAAGGTTCCACTGAGGTTGACTAATGAAAAGTTAACGTGGCTTAGAGCTGCATGTGGACTGTGGCACAGACAAACAGAAATGATGGCATGTTTTCCGAGGCGTCGCGTCCGAGTTGGTGGGCGTGGCTCTGTGAGTTGTCATAGTATCCAATGGTCTTAGAGTTGGTGGGCATGGCTCCTTCCTGTGTGCGCCATGGGTGTCTTACTTGTCGGTGGCTTAGTGAATCCACGCCCCTTCCGGCGTGCTTTTCATGGGTGGCTACTTGTCTTCTGGCTTAGTGAATTATATATATAGATGTTTTCTTAACAATTGCCTTTAATATTTTCCATCCATCCATTATCCAACCTGCTATATCCTAATTACAGGGTCACGGGGGTCTGCTGGAGCCAATCCCAGCCAACACAGGGCACAAGGCAGGAAACAAACCCTGGGCAGGGCGCCAGCCCACCGCAGGGCACACACACACACCAAGCACACACTAGGGACAATTTAGAATTGCCAATGCACCTAATGCATGTCTTTGGACTGTGAGAGGAAACTGGAATACCCGGAGGAAACCCACACAGACACGGGGAGAACATGCAAACTCCACGCAGTGAGGACCTGGGAAGTGAACCCAGGTCTCCTAACTGCGAGGCAGCAGTGCTACCACTGCGCCACCGTGCCGCCCCCTTTAATATTTTCTAATTTGTAATGTAACAGAGTGGAAGCATGTTGCACATGCAAGTAAGAATTTCATTGTAATCTTCAGGTTAATATGGTGGAGATTTTCATTTAGTCAGCCTATAAAATATGCATGTAAATAACTAACAAATATGATTATGTAAAATGCAGGATTGTAAATAAATATTAGTTTGCTTGGATTACAGACATTGCTGAGTTTCCCAGGTATTAAACACAATGACAAAAAAAATAATAATATAGGAATACTGTTGTATCCCTGATGTCCCCCGAAGAAGCTTGTGCAAGACAAATGCAATATCATTAAAGCACAATGAGCAGTATGATATGTAAAGGAGGACTGCTGAATACTTCTTTCCAGTAAATACACAGCACTGGATGCTTAAACAACTAACTGTTTTCATATATTAAAACACAAAATAAATGCAATGAAATTAATTTAAGGAGAAACAAAACAATTCAGTTCCTGTAAATGAATAAGATGGTTGTACACAACAAGTGACAATAATAATAATACATTTTATTTATATAGCGCCTTTCCCATGCTCAAGACGTTTCACAGAGTCTTAGAATAAAAAAAAAATGCACATAAAAAAACAATGCACATATAACAGTGTTAAGTGGTAGATTTAATGCTGAGACATTTGCTAACAACAGCCTTTTTGAGCGATAGTGGAGACCGCCTCACTGACAAAAAAAAGAAATTTACTTTAGTGGTTGTTTTCTTTTTTGATCTTAAAATCTATTAAAATTGAGAAGTGATATCAAATGAATGAGGAGGCCCTACATGCCCATTCAAATGTATCAGTTATTTTATCATTTCACTAAAGTTACAATGACGACAAAATATTGAAGACCACTTTATAGAATGCAAGTCACTAACAACAAAGTTGAAATCAACAATGTAACTAACAGTATCACTGAAAGTTTCATATTTTGGAAAAGCAAAATTTAAAAATGTTCTTTGTTATCTATTTTTTATCCTTTTTAAAAAAAATCCTTTGCCATAATTACATACCATATGAGTTAAGCAGCATTTATAAAAAAAAATTAAAGTATTCCTTTAAGTGCTCTGCAATGCACTCAGAAAAGGCCAGAAAAGCACGATACAAATCCTATATAAGTGTCAGATATTTTCATTCATTATTATTACATCTGGTAATCTTGTGGGCAGTACTATAAGGCTAAATAAATTTGACTTTACTTCCAGTATTTTAGTGTGAATTGTGCTTTTTGCCAATTTCTTTTCTGCATTTCCTGACTGTACATTATAATCTATTCAGGTTTAGGGAAATGTGATGCCCTGGACCTGCAGTTATAGACACCTACCTTTAACTGGGTACATCAGTAGCCATAATCATGGATGGACCGGGGTGAGGGGGCAGACGGGCATGTTTTTAAAATCAAAAGAATGTCAGTTTGTTTAAAACACAAGAAAATAGAAAGTACAAAACAGTGCACTCAAATAAATAACTTAGTAAATAGTTTAAACAAATCTATAAAATCTGTGTCATTAAAATAATCTTTGGAGTGATAAAATAAATAAATAAAATACAAATACAGAATTTAAAATCTTAAAGTGGAGAGGTAAAATCCTTTTCAGGCATCTCTATTGTCTTTGCCCTTGTGAGGACAATGGGAGACTTCAATGTTGCAGTCTGTAACATCCCCAATCCACCATGAACTACACCGCTAACAGCTCCTTAGGTCCCCAGGGTGCCTTGCACTTCTTCAGAATCAGCTGCATCTGGCTTCTTCCCCACTACAAACCACCACATCTTCAATCCACCATGCAGGATTCAAACCGCATCTTGCCCTTGACTGGATGCTGCCACATCTTGACCATCCCTCCTCCAACAAGCTCCCTCACCCTCTCATCAACTTTACAGCACAGCTGATGAGAGTACAGCCAGACCACTGAACTTTTCCACAGCATTGTCCAGCTCTTTGGCAAATGGTTAGCCAAGCTGATGCTGCCCTTTCCTCTCATTTCCCTCTTCGACCAGTGATCAGTCTCTCTGTTCTATTCAAAAAACAAACCTAAATTCCTTCCTGCGCTAACCCACTCCTTATATCAGATTCACTGCACAGCGGGATTGCCTGCTGATTGCTGTGCTCATCTAATTAAATTAGCCAGCTCTTTCACATGTAGAACTTGTTCCAGCACAGGCTAAAACATCAGGTTGAACCTAAAATCAATTAAAATTACTAATATGTTTATCCATTATAACACCTTAAAAAAAGCAAGAATTACTATGCATTTGCCTATGATATTTGAAAGTGAATCTTAAGAGAGGGTACTGCTTATAGGTGACAACACAGAAATATATTAAGATCTGTGCTTTGGGAGTTTGAATGAGTTGGGATTCTGTTTATCACAGAGCCAAGGAGGCGGCATGAGAGGTTACCAGCATGTCTGGTCCTTTAGGTATATTTTGTAGTTTTGGGTGAAGCTTGGGTTACTGTTTACACATTTAATACAACCCCCTAATACAACCAAAATGCTAGTGCAATGGATAATATGACTGTTCTTATTTTCATCAATATGATAAAAAGCTTTCTTTAAAGTGTTTGGCTCTTAAACCAATTACAAAATCTAGTCCTGTCTTACTTAATGTTGTCTATCGTCCCCCAAAATACAATGGGTGCTTTCTTAACTGATCTTACTGAACTTTTAACCCTTTCTTAAGTTTACTTTCCCAGTGAGTAACTCTTCTCGGGAACTTCAACATCTATATTGAAACTCCGACATGTAAACTGAGGAATGAATTCCTGTGCTTACTGGACTGTTGGTGCAACATGTTGATTTTTCTACTCATTCTGGTGGTCTTATATTGGACTTGATCTACACATCTGGCTTATCTGTTGGCAACACTTATAGCAGTGATTTGGGACTCTCTGATCATCAAGCAGCACTTTTCACTGTCTCCTTACCTCTCCCTCCTCTTACCTGTAAATGTCAAATTCTTTCAGAAACCTTAAAAATATCTGTCCCTCTTTCCTTGTTGGATCCATTTCTGTTCTTTTTCTCTCTTCTCCTATTCCATCAATGCTAGAAAGTTTTGTTGACTACTATAATTCAGCTCTTCATCCAGCACTCGATACATCAGCTCATTTAAAACATAAAGAGATTTATTTTAAGAGTTCGTCTCCATGGTACAATTCAGAATTATGGTCTATGGAAGCAGCTGGCCGATGCCTTGAGAGAATGTCACGTAAGACTGGCCTCACTGTGCATATCCAGGCTTTCTCTGACCACCAAAGGACTTACAGGGAAGCACTAACTGTTCCCAAGAACATGCATTATGGCAAAATAATAGAAAGTGGCCATGATAACTTGAGGATTTTGTTCTCTGTAGTTAATAACCTACTTCAACCTGCATCTGGCCCATTTATCTCTTTTACTGAAGCGTGTGAAAAATTTCTCCACTTTTTCCGTAATAAAATTAAAGATCTAAATAATTCAACTAATATAAATGCATCATCCATTTATATCTTTCCTTGTCTTCCCACTTTAATCAGCTCCTTTTCTAAATTTTCACCATTCACATCTGCATTTGTTAATGACCTGCTTTGTAAGATGAGGCAGACTACCTGTGTACTGGACCCCATCCCCACCACACTTCTTAAATCCTGCCTTCATGCAATAATCCCGACTGTTACAACAATAATAAATACATTCCTTGACACTGGGTTTGTGCCAGCCACTTTTAAAATCACTTCTGTAACCCCAATGTTAAAAGAGTCTGGTCTTGATGCTGACCATTTTAACACTTTTCAGCCTATTTCTCACGTACCTTTTCTGTCAAAGGTTCTTGAGGGTATTGTAGCCTCCCAACTCACCAATTATTTAACCTCTAATAAATCAAAGGATCCCTTTCAGTCTGGTTTCAGGGCACAGCATAGCTGTGAAATTGCTCTGCTTCAGGTAACTAATACTTTGCTTATGCCAGCAGACTTTGGACAAACCAGCATATTCATTTTTTTAGATCTTACTGCAGCATTTGACACAGTTAGGCATGACATTCTACTGTCCAGAATGGACAACATTCTGGGTGTCTCTGGCACTGTCCACTGGTTTAAGTCATATCTGACTGACAGGCAACAGTTTGTTGGTTTTGGCAACAGCAAATCCAGCTCAGTGCCAGTCACACAAGGAGTTACTCAGGGCTCTGTCCTTGGCCCTCTCCTCTTCTGTACCTATATGCTTCCCCTCGGCCATATTATTTGTAGCTTTGGACCGGACAGATGATACTCAGTTCTATTTCAATGTTAAAAGTGAAACTTCATAAGAGCTTTCTCAGCTCACAACTTGCCTCAGTGAAGTTAAAACTTGGATGGAGCAGAACTCTTTAAAATTAAACTGTAACAAAACTGAACTCCTGCAAATTGGCACTAAAGCGCAACTTAAGAAATTGACCCATCCTGCTTCACTTTCACTGGCTTCCTGTGTCTTACAGAATTGAATATAAAATTCTATTATTAACATACAGATCTTTAAATGACCTCACACTGACTACATCCGTGACCTTCTCCATCGCTATGCTCCTGTTCGTCCACTAAGATCCTCTGATTCTGGGAATCATGCTGTGCTCCACACTAACCTGCACTCTATGGGTGACATGGGGCCTCATGTATAACGCTGTGCGTAGAACTCACACTATAACATGGCGTAAGCACAAAAGCGGAAATGTGCGTACGCACAGAAAAATTCAGATGCAGGAATCTGTACGTACACAAACTTTCACGTTCTTCCACTACATAAATCCCGATCAGCATGAAAAGTAACACACGTGCACGCGCCTTCTGTCCCGCCCCAACTCCTCCCAGAATTATGCCTCTTTGAATATGCAAATCGATATAAATAGCCTTCTGTGAAAAGACAATGGGAAAAGCACGGGGGAAAATATAAGAATTTCAGCGAATACCAAGTGGAGGCAAAGGAAAAATGTACTATTTGTTGGTTTAAACAGTGGTATAATCAACAAAAGAAAGTTGATCGAGTGACAGAGTGTCGGAGAAACTCGAAAGCTCAAGTTCACAAAGTCGCACAGTGCCAGAAATAAAAAAGAAATCACATATCAAAGTCGGCGTGAAAAGGCGACTCGCAGCGGACCGTCTGAGTGTCATAATGAAAGCATATTAGGGTACAGAGAAAAAAAATAGGCACACAGTGGGAAAAAAGCACGAAATGTCAACTTTAATCTCGAAATTTCCACTTTAATCACGTAGTTTATTTTGTCATTAAAGTAGAACATCATAAACTTCATCTTAAAATCGTTTATTTTACTAGTTTCTCAAGTAGCACATTAAATGCTTTGTTCTGTGTTTGATCTTCTATGTGCTCTATGTGTGTGAATCACTACGTGCTTCCATTCTTTCTCTTTTTCCGACAGGACACATAATCCTTTACATTCGTGATATTGCAGCTCTCTGAATAATTAAAATACTGAGATGTATACGTGATATCTTTTTCATGATGACAGGAATGAAAGCATGTTATTAAACATGGGAACACGGTGGCGCAGTGATTGTTCATATCTCACGCAAGAGGCTTGCTGCGCCATGTGCGACCTTTGATGAAATAATTTATTACAGAAGTACTGTCTCTTTCAAACGTACTAACCTCCAATTCCTGTCCTTACTTTTCTTTCTCCAAATACCCAATCGCCATACAATCAGCTCTGTAATAGACGAGAAGCCATCTGTAAGCTTAGAACGCCGATTCTTCAAAACTTTTAGGGAACATTGAAATATCTTCGTAGTACATGTTTAATTATTCTATCCGTCTATCCTTCCAGTGTTGCATCAGCATCAGCAATAATACAGTGCAAGGCAGGAGCTATCCGTGAACTAGCTAGCGCTGCGACACCGTGTCCTCACATGTTTGATTATTAACAATACAGATTATTTAAATGAAGTTAAAGTTTTATCTGTATACTATAAGCAACATATTTTGCTGCATTTCATCTTAAAAATGATATCGTCATCATACGCGCTTTATAAAGTGGCGCAGGTTGTGCAATATTATAACTGTAGTGCAAGTTTACAGTGAGGTAATTGTACTTATAAGTGCAAACAGTTCTACAAGGAGCACTTGATGGACTGATTGAGTGTGTTTATAGTTCTTGGGATGAAACTGTTTCTGAAACGCGAGGTCCATACAGGAAAGGCTTTGACGCGTTGTGGCTGAGGTAGTGTGTGCTTGAAACTGTATACCGATAATTCTCTTTCCGATCAGCTGCTGCTGTGATTCCCCACTCAGATACAGTGATATAAATACTCCGAGTGGTGCAGTGAGAGTAAAATGGAAAAAGATGATCCACTGTGGCAACCCTTAACGGGGAGCAGCTGAAAGAAGAAGAAGATGCAGTGAGAGTAACAATGCTAAAGCAGTTATGGTATTTGGAATACTATGGCTATTCCCTGGACCATTATATTGCTGCAGGTTAATTACAATCAGATGCATTATGCTAATAAACAATATGCAGTTAGTTTCAGTGTATTTGATATAGCCGCCGTCGTGGATATGGATCTCAGAAAGAAAGGGTGACCACACAGGAACAGTAGCACTGCTTTGACGCTGGGTGCCACCAGTTTGCAAAACCGAGTGGAGAAATTGTATACGCCAGGGTATGAGGTACCATGGAAATGAGCGTGGCTTTATGCCAAGTTTAGGTTTTATACATCGCGATTTGAGCATGGAAACGTTCGCACGCAACAATTCTGTGCATACGCACCATTTATACACGAGGCCCCTGGTCTCCATCTGTATAGCACCCAGACTTTGGAATGATCTCACAAATTTAATTAGATCAGCTGACTCAATTCATTCCTTTAAAAAACAACTTAAAATTCATCTGTTCAGGAAGGCTTTTAACTTATCCCAACATTCTGCCTCCTCTTTCAGTTTATCCTCTCTGTCCAGAGGCTCAGGATAATTTGTGTTTATGTGTTGTGTCACAAATTATATTATTTGTTCAGACTTTTCTTTTAGTATTGAATTTAGTATTTTACTCTGATTTATTGTCTTTTATTTTATTTAATGCTTTGCATCTCTTGCATTTATCTGTTTAGTGTTCTATGCAGAAATATTTGTAGCCAATGTTACACATACCCTTCTGTTTAAATAAGTGTCTTGAGCATGGGAAAGGTACCATAAAAATTAAGTGTAATTATTATTATTTTATTACATTTATTTTTAAAACAGCCTCCTGGCATTGGACACAAAAGCGTATAAAAGCTTTGTGAGAAACGGTACGCTTTATGGGAGTGAGACATGGTCAATAAAGATGCAATATGGAGCAAACCTGGGCAGAACAGAGATGAGAATGGTTAGATGACTGTGAGGAAGGTCATAGAATAAGAGGAAGATAAATTCCAAGTTAAGAGAAAGTCTGGATGTGGAGGCAGAAGATGGTTTAGTGGTACACTAATATGGTGGTGGAGAGGATAAGAACCAGATGGAGGATGAAGGAGACATCATTATTATTATAGTTAGAGTTGGTGTCAAATCATCTGAAAACAATGTGTCTCAACCCAAGGGTTGATCAGGCCTGCAGGAAATGGAAGAAAAAATATTTAAGTAAATTCAGAAAATGGTAGTTAAACTAGTGATGGTAATGATGATGACGATAATTATATAGAAAATAGGTAAACTGGTGTGAAGCCTCACTGAAAGGAAGCAAATAGGTCAAGCAACTTGAGGGCAGAAAATGAACAGCTTGAAAATGGAGCAGTCTGACCTGTTGGACAAGAAGGTGCAAATTATGAAAAAATGTCTAATACAGTGAAAAGTGACAGGTAGAGTTGTATATCTTTAAATATCTGTGCAGATCTTAGGAGTGTATCTTGAAACAATGAGAGATGTACACTTGTTTCTCCTGCCTGGAGCATGATAGGTAGCTTTGCTGTTGTTTGAAACCAGTGACAGTTTTACAGAAAAAATATTTCCACACTTTAACATCAGTACAGCATATGTTGTGTTGCATGCTATCCATGTCTAAAAATACACTGTTGGTTATCCTTTAAATTATTTTTTCTTTCCAAATATAATGTACTTTATTACATGACAAACAAAAAGGATTTAATGACTTTCAATTGGTAATAAACACCATGCATACTACACAGTGATTAATCATTAGTCTCAGCACTGCAGCAGTTAAGTAAAAAATGTGGCATATTGGCCGTGCTCGCTGCCAAGCATTAGCCGTGCCCTCTCCCCAGTCTCCAACTACAAACATGTTACTACAGATCTCTCCAGAGGAATAGTGTTAGCTGTTTTTACAGCACTAACATATGTAAAGACACCTGAGCTGCTCAAGTCCACGGCTTGTTGTGGCCTCCATTCTGACACCTTTGCTCTCTAGCCATCAAGGGTTAATTTCCTAATAGCAGCATGGATGTCGATGCTGGCCAAGTTTCTTATCGCCTGCAGAGCACCTCAAGCTGTGATACGGAGCCAACAAACACCATTAATCCTCTAAATATGAAGGATCACATATGTAAAATGTCTGCTGTTCCCGCCAGTTGGGCAGGTACAGTAGAAACTCTACAGGAAAAAGAGCAGCACAGAGGCCTATTAAGAAACACCTAGAGAGGAGAGAAAAAATGAGCGGATGTCACAAAAAGCTCTTCAAAGGTCCTCTAGACTGCACAGATTTTCTTCCCTCTTTAACATGGGAAACATACGTCTTCCTGTGCCAAAAATAGATATACAGTAAAGATAAAATTTAAATTTGTTAAAATACCACCACCAAAGTGTGATTGTGCTAAAAGTCGAAGATCAAACAAGTGCCTTTTGAGTCTAATTCGAAAGATCTGCATACAGTTCCCAAAGTTAGTAAATATAGAAAAACAGCATCAAAATGCTACCTAATGAACATTTATTTGTTCCATTTTTGAAGTTACCTGGCTATTTTTTTTTTCAATGATGTCATGTGCATATCCTAATTCAGAGATACTGTATTTGGGAATTTTAGTTGAAAACTTGAGTACTTGGCAGCAAAATCTTTTGGATACAGGGATGTCAATCAAATGCTAAGCAATCAGTGACTAGACTGGATCACTGGAGCTGTAAGACAACAGCACTAAGCAATGTGCCAACCATGCCATGCACCTAACATGTCTGAAATCAGACTGTAACATGCCTTCTAAAATAACAGCAAAATGGTATTTGTGGTCATCTACAGTATATCCATATTGAATGCACCTTTTAATAGTATACTCATATGTGGCAGTCATAAATTAAAAAGTAACATGTGATCGGGCGGCCTGGGTAAACTGATTAGATTTGATTAAGCATTACCAAATGCATATTTGTATTTTGGTCCAGTAAAATGATATACATTAGGATGTCAGATAATCTAAGGATTGCATGACATCTTAAGTGAATAATTGTGATTTCACAATAGAATTCAGTTGAGAAGTATGACCACAGGATACTATAAGGATACCTTTGCAGTTTATATGTATGTGTTTGTATTTCAAGGCATAGTCCAATAATATAATGTTTAGGTAACTTTTCATATTAAAGGTATTTTGTTTTAGAGTTATCATGTGAAATAAATGGATGAGAAATTTGTTAAGATCAATCATTGTTTTTGCCTGACTGTAGACTATTTATTAAATCCACTTCACTCAGTTTTGGGGTTACTGGATGGTGGCAGAAGCTCACCTGACTGCATGATGTACAAAACAGGAATACACCATGGATTTTATTTGCCATATTTGACAATGACCTACAGGGGAAAAAAAAACTCAAAGTGAAAATAGATTCTTGCAAAATTCTGAACAAATATAAAACACAAAATAACTGATCAGATACGTATTCAGCACTTTGATGGAAACTCTGTTCCCAACTTGTATCCAATTCTGCCAGAATAGGCTCTGGTCATCCTCAACCTAGAATTTGTTTAATTAGGTTTAATAATATTACATAATGTTAGATTTGAACTGTTCAAGGTCAACTACACTGCAAAAAAAATATTATTTCAGTACAGTAGCACAAAAGTGTAACAAAAATGTCATCAACAAATCACCTCCAAGGTAGAGCAAGCACCACCACTGGACACCAGGAAGAGAATGAAATTCAGACAAACAACAACTACCAAACAAAAGAAATGCTGTAATCATGAAGTCATCCATTCATCTTTAAGCCTGTCTAATTCACCTTAGGGTCATGCGGATTATTAATATAATTATTTTAAGAAATAAACAGATTCAATTATATAACTAATATTACTGTAAATTCCAGTTGTTCTATACCTATATTAGAACTCGGACATAGCTCAGGTACTACGTCTTTATACTGTTTTCTCCTGCTTCAACTGCCATTTCAAATAGTGATCCTTTAACTGGTCATTGTGCCTTTAAATTAAACTGAGCCCAAAATATTTGTGCTGCAGTTGACTTACTGAATGTGTGGCTTTGATTTACCTTAATAAAGTTTGTACTGGTAACTTAGGCAATCCCAAGCTCAGTTGTTCTTACCTTAGAAGTGCTCTCTGCATTATCTGTTGATGAAGAATGAATAAGGGAGAAATTAATTCGATTTCCTTTTTCAAACCCGTGATTAACTACTTGATCATATGCTTTTCCAAAGTAAAGAAATATACTATGCTATGAAAAAACTGTAAAATGAACATAGAATACAGAATGTTTTGTAAAATACATTTTATGACTGAATTGAAGTGCTGATTTTTTGGGATCATTTTGACTAGCAATGACCTCAGCTACTACTGCTATTACGTTTGACATAACACAACACTCTCATACTCATTTTATCCAAATCAGAGCTAATAGCACTTAGTGAAATGCAAGAAACAGCAAAGAAGATGTCACCAGACCACCATAGGACCCACTCGTGCACACACACACACTCACACACACATACACACACAGAGCCAGTATGGAATCACCAGATAACCCAATATGCACATCTTTGTGGATATATGAGGTAAGCTGTAGTTCCAAGAGGAAAACTCACACACAGAAAAAACACCAGGGACAGGATTAGATCCAAAGATCCTAGATCTGAGAAGTGTCAGTACTAACTACTATGCCACAGTGTCATCCTGCTACTAAATTTGAATCATTAAAAAGAATATACGAGCAAACATACTCCCTATGTGCTTCATATTACCTCTTTTTCCAATAAGGTAGAAAAAAGTAAGTAGCAACTAAGATCAGGTTCACAGCTGCCTTCCCTTTTTCTAGTCAATTAATTAGATAAAATTATTTTAATGATAAAGTTACTTAAAAATAAATTCATAATAATGAGCTTATTATAATAATTGGCTCAGAGAACAGTCATTAGACTCCCCATTTCTTTCTTTTTTCCCCCAAGTGTCTTTTTCCAAGCACTCATTTAACTTTAGCCGAACAGTAAATATTTTAATAATAACCTATGTTAAATACCCCCTGGCTTTATATAGTCTTAAAATTACTTTTAATTGTCCCTAAGTTTTAAACATCAACAGGAGAACACTGTCATTTGGAATATAAGAACACTGCAAGTAGGTTTCAATATATCAGGTGGGGTTTCCTTTCATATATCCCTCCTTTCCTATGATGTTTGTACTGTATTTTGAAAGATGTTATTGTATATAGTCAAGACTTCAAAGAGTCCTGAATTAATTAACTAAACATGGTGGAATCTCCGCTAATACTGTATATGTTGTCATTTTTTGGCTTACCTGGAAGTAGTAACTGGTCAGGTCTAAAAAGCCTCATGTGGTCATAGGGTTGGTGATCTTGTAGTCAGGAGATTAGACAGTAGCAAGGTTGGAAAAAGCAAAACAGATGAGTATATAATAAAGTAGCTTATGAAGATAAACAGGGAGTGTTATCTACACTATATGTGTGGGCAATAGGAACAGCCTGTATAGGCTAACTGTGGCAATTGATTTTATTATTTTCCTTTTGTTTATACTTTTTATGTTCTTTCTGTGTACATATCTCATGTTTTATAATTATGACTCCTCTTTATTTATATGTTGACATTTTTTGTCTTATTTCAGCGCTCACATTAGGCTTTAGGCAGATGCTAGTAAATAAAATACCATGTCCCATATAGCTAAAGCTGTTTGATTAGGCTTTCATTTGGTAATTCTAAATTTGAATTTATTGGAAGGGATTTTTTGCAACCTCTGATTTAGTCCCGATTCCAGACCAAAATGGTATGGGGGCATTTGAAATGCTAGGAGACTATGGTATGATAAAGTCCTAAAAATCCAACATGTAACAGCATACATGACAGCAGGCCGTCATGTTAGATAAAAGAAGTGTGAAGTCAGAAACAAGTCAGCAAAACAAGATGAGCGCAACAATCACAGCACTTTTCATAATACCTCCTGAGGCAAGGTATATTTTGGCTGCCCTTTCGCCCCAGCCCCTTATATCCTTATTAGGCATGAGATGATACACTTAATTCACATACAATATGTATTGTGGCAGAGGCCTCTTGAAACCGTGAATTTTTGAACATGGAATAAGAAAATATTAAATAGTATAGTATAACCGGAAAAAATGTAAAACAATAAAAATGATTACCACATCTCCTACATGCTAATCTAAATACTGTACCTGGACTGTTCTAAACTGTGTTCCTGCAAACTAAAAGGTACCTGTCATTACAACTAAACATGTGCTGTGTGAACTTAAGAGAAATTTAACAGATATTGGCACACTGAACAGATTCCAGAAATTAGCAAAATATTACAAAATAACAATCAGTATATCTACTGTAGTGCCAGTACATGTGGAATGTGTCCCTCTGGGTTGTTTCAATAAAATGCATTGTGCATGGGCAAGGACCCCGTCATAAATATTTGGAGTAGGGGAAAAAAAGTATTGGTTTTAACATATATAACAACAAAAACACTTGAACAGCAATAGCAACATAATGAATATAATAATCCTCAAACTAGAATAGCATGGGAGACACAGATGTGTTAAAGTAAAATTAAAAGAATACATTGAATACACTGCTAAAGGCTGATTTAGATCGAAGTATAAGCATCTTTCAAATGATCTTACATTGAAACTTGTGTTAAAACTCTGCAAATATTGGCCTCTGTTGTTCACCACCATCAATGACTTGATTATTATAAACATCAAATTCATTCTAGTTGCATTTTTAACACTGTGACTTTTCTCTATCTTGCTCCAGTATTTCAAACAATTTTCAAAAGGTAGTAAATAAATAAATCACTGGATGTGCATATAATTCTTAGGGTTCACACTTAGCCTGTTTGTTTTATTATTTTGTATTATTAAACAAAAAAAAGTACATGACAATGAGGGAATTGCCTCGTGCCTCATTTCATGCATTGGTCAGGCCTGACAGTGTGGGTGTGGGGGCTTAGCGCAGCTAAATGACCCCCTGGTGCCAGGCCTGCACTTATTCTGTCCTTGACAATTCTTAACTAATGTGGGCATAGGTAGTATTAACAGTATGCACGCTTTGATTAGTGCATCTATTTCTTACCCCTATTCAGCAGTCAGCTGAACAGATACCCGTCTAAAATGCTCACCAGTTACTATTAGTTGAGCTTCAAGGATTTATTAAGGGTCAGGGCTTGTCAGAACATGATAGAGTTTATGAGTTGCATTATTACATATAGACACAGATGCCATATATGGGGGTCAACTGTCTCCCCAATCCCAACATTGGAGATATTGCCCAAACTGATACTAGAAAGGAGTCTCGCTGGTAAAAAGTAATTTTATCAGCCCATAGCAGATGCTATACATTCATACAGGCTCCTTTAACAGGCAGTTGCGTATTTGAGTCTTCAGTCTAACCAGCAGCCTATGGAGATTGTGACATCAAAACGCTAATCTTACCAATGCAGCCTGATAAACAATAAACATATACATTTACTGATTGAGTAGAAGTTCTTTCTATTGAAAAATATAAAAACAAAATTTGGTGCAACTGAAGTATAATAATCACCCTTGCACACTGACCATGATTCCTGTTTATCAAGTTTATCATGTCCACACCAACATATGTTGAAAATGTAATGTCCATATCCGTTCAATGCTCAATGTCAGAGAGTTATTCAAATGATAAGCGGGCTATACAGAACTTTTTAGAGAGTCAAGAAGGTAGTAAACATTAGTTCACAACCATTTAGTCTTATTTTGTTGCGATTGTGGCTACTATGATAGTCCAGTTGGTGGATTATTATTATTATTACTATTTTTTACATTTTTATTGATGTTTTTGCTATGAACCACTACCAGTACACATTTCAAGCACAGAATTTACATCTACCTTGTTGTTATTTCAAATAGCATGAATATTTCCCGAAGCATGAATATTTCCATCCATCCATTTTCCAACCCTCTGAATCCAAACACAGGGTCACGGGGGTCTGCTGGAGCCAATCCCAGCCAACACAGGGCGCAAGGCAGGGAACCAATCCCGGGCAGGGCGCCAACCCACCGCAGAGGAATATTTTCTGAAAAATGAATATTAAAAAAAAAAAAAACCTACAATACCTTTAAACAAGTATTCTAACCATATATTACATATCTGCACTTGTACAGAATAAAATTTAGAGCAGACTGTAAGAGAGTGGAATGGATCAGAAGCTGAAATATAAATGAAAAAAAAAACAACAAAAAAAACAAAGCAAGAGTCAAAACTAAAATAAACCAATATTGTGCGTCAAAGCCAAAATGAAAACTAAAATCAGAAGTCAGAATTCCCTGGCAGAAAAAAGTCAGTCACCAGATGATCTTTAAGACAAGGACCTGCAAAAGAGTCATACTAATAACATCATGCAGTGCAACTTGCAGAGCCACACCCCCTATCAACAATATAATAAAATAACATATAACAATATAATATAAAATAACAAGTGTCAAAACAAAATACATGTGGAAAATGAAAGTAAAACTGAATTGTGCATGACTCAAAACCATTGAAAAAATTGTGAAGATTCACAGAAAAAATGATAAAATGCTAACTATCGTAAGAGCTGGGTATAAAGATCAGACTTTTCAAATGCATTGGATCATGTAATCCATCAATCCATCCATTATCCAACTCACTATATCCTAGCTACAGGGTCACGGGGGGATTGTGTAATGTTTTGTTTAAATAAAAGCATTCAGATAGTCCTCTGTTGCTTAATCCTTCAATATGAATTTATTACAGTATCTTACTGAAGCTACCTTGTGTTTACTGACACTAGCAATCAATAAGGATTTAAGGGTGTTACTGTCTAGCCCAGGTACTCCAAGGAAACATGGAGATGCCAGTGTTGAAGCAGGCCATGAAGTCTCAGAATCGTGCAGTCCATTGCTGAGGTTCCCATGAATAAGAATTGTGGGGTGTATATGTAAAACAACGTTAATAAGGTACAGGATAGGGGTGTTTCTTCTTGTTTACCACTAAAAAAGAACATAGGATGATGGTGTTTTGTAGTGAGGAAGCTAAATATAAATCGAGGTGGCCATATTTATAATAGAATAGCAGAGTGTTTAGCCTATGCTGATTACACTGTTCTCATTGATAGAAATCAAAATAGCCTCATGGAGAAAGCTAGAGAACTTGATAATGAATCTAAGAGAAAATGTCTACAAATCAGTCAGGACAACACAAAAATGCATGATAAGCAGAAGGTGTAGGGTAAGATTTAACCATGTAGAGACATTGAATTATGGTAATAAAAATATGAATTCAAATATTTGGGGGGTAATTTAAAACTATGAGATATATTCTAAAATTAAAGCATGACTAGCAGCAGTAAATGAGAGTTATTATGCTATACAAATGCTATTGAAATCAAGCCTGTTGACCACCTAAAGGTGTAGATTTATAAAGTCACAATGGAACTAGTATTGCTGTATGGGGCTGAATGTTTGTTATTAACAAAAAGTGAAGGAAACCTGAGTCTACAGGAAGATATTTAGGCCTATACATGAAAATGGCACATGGAGAATAAGAATTAATGTTGAAGTCATGGAGCTATTTAAGAACACAGATCTACTGACAGAAGTGAAAATCAGAAGGCTGCTGGAGCTGGGGACACATGAAAATGTTAGATGGAGAATGAACACCTAAGAAACTAACAAATAGCAACCCACAAGGCAGCAGAAGTGGACATTTATGAAAGTGGTGAAAGAAGGAAGTGATGGCTGATCTAAGGTAAGTCCAAGTGAAAGGATGGAGAAAAACAGCATGAGACACAAAGCAATGGGTCAGAATCATTAAGGCAGCAGAGTCTCTTCATGAACTGAATCACAACTTGGAATGGAATGGAAAGGAAGCTACAAATGATAGCAATTCTGTTCTCATTGTTTGATCCTGTTTAATTTATGTTTGAAGAAAGTAAAAAAAAAAGTAAACTAACTGGCTTTTATCTAAGACTGATCCCTACTTTGCTGCCTGGTGCTTCCAGATATGCTCAGGCTTTGTTATGATTGTGTATTAGATATAGTGTATCAAGTACATAGATACAACAACAAACATACACTAAATAAAATGATTTAATATTTAATAATATTTTAAAGATGTATAATTATTGAAATAAAAATCAACTTTGCGATAAGAACAAAGTTCAGCCTGACTTCTCTTGATAAGCAGATTTTTTTTTTATCTTGACACCAATGCATCATGAAGGTAGAAGGCTGTTAGTTACTTCCTTTATTTAAGTAAAATAAAACCTACAAAGTTGGAGAATGTGTCACTTGTGACTTCTGCGGTCATTCTGAATCTCCTGAAAGTGGGCCAGCATTGACCAGAGCAGGGCTCTTCTTGCTTCTTGTAAATTGAAACAGTCCCCTATTTATCAAAGGGTTCACTGCAGAAGGGAGTGCTCTATTTAGTCAACACTTTATAAATGTATCTGTCATTTCTCTAACAAATTGGACCCACTGCTCACTGTTACTGGTTCAGGTGGGCTCTGTTCCAAATTCTATGCACGCCTGCAAATAACTCACAGCTTATAGTGCACATGGAACCCAGTCAGGGAGAGCTATAACTTCATTATTTCTTTTTCTTATCAGCATCCCCTTCTGCTATGAGGGCATCTACTAGACAGACCATTCATACTTACTTTTGTAATTAAGTAATATTTTAATCATAAAACAATCAATAAAGTGTTATATCATCACCAAATTCACTTGGGAGAAATATGAAGGGTACTAAATATATCTTTCTTGTGTAAAGCTGGCTTGCATTATTTATGCCTTGCTATTCATTGGGAAATAAAAACATCGCTAGAAGGGGTTGTGTTTTACCTTGTAATGTTTAGAAAAATCTGAAATATTTTACCTTCATGCTCAGTTAACTTTTTCTACATTTTAAGCATTTTATCAAATGAGAAAGAAGATACTTTACTGCTTAAGAAAGATAAAAAATATCATTATATAACAAAAATTCTGAAAAGCAGTTTAAGAAACATTTTGAATAAATCATATAAGGAAAAACTAAAGGGATGCTGAGCAAGAATTCCAGGTACTGATTATGACAATGTGGCCCAGTGTGTAAGGCTTTAGACTTCCAGCCACAAAGCTTAATAATTCAATTTAAATGTCCAATTCAGTGTGAAGGTGAGACTAAGTCATTTAATCTGCCCATGCTCCAAGTTTATAAATATACATGTAGTACTAGGGTGTTGTACATCTTGCCTGAAGAAGGGGCCTGAGTTGCCTCGAAAGCTTGCATATTGTAATCTTTCTAGTTAGCCAATAAAAGGTGTCATTTTGCTTGGCTTTTCTCTAAATATACATGTAAACAGTTGTGTTATAACTCTCTGCTTACAAATGCACTTTGGTGTGGTGTTCACTTGTCCACAATGGCAACATGCACTTAAATAAAGGCTGTTAATGTTTGTTACCTTTCTGTCTTGTGAAATCTCTCAAATCTAATAAACTAAGGCAGGTAAGCACAGAAGCATGGATTCTGAATCTGGAAGGCATGAGAAGAAGATATCCTACAAATGAATTATCTTGTAAGAGCAGCACTTACTGTATAGTGAATTCATAGTCATGCATAGAATATATAATATAGAATAGTCATGAATTTCAGTTTTTATCATTTTTATTAATATTTATTTTATATTGAAAGCAATTGTTTACATTTATTGTTATTTTGGTAGTGTGTAATGTAATGTAATATACATTTGGAGACAACTATGTGTAAAATTTGTTTAAAACTGGGTGGAAACAGTTAGATGGCTCACTGACTGTCACATTTTTAACCCAGCCCAGTCTCATGAAGGTGGCACACAAAGTAGTGGTTGTAATTTTTAAATGCACAGATCAATGGTGCTCTCAATAACCTGATCTTACAGAGCACAAGCTTCTGATTACAATGAACTGTCTAAAGCTGAAAGTCTCCTACAAAGACCACCATTAAACATATAATTTGAGTCCCATGGGCACAGAGCACATTGCATATATTAAAAGTAAACATAACCTGTTGCAAGCAAAAAACCTTTCTGTAACATCAAATTATACATTGGTATTCATAGACATCAATGGACTAATGGTAAAAAAACAGTCACGGGTGCTGTGCATGCACTCTGTTTTTCACACTTATAATGATAATGTAGGAGTTGATGTAAGGCTGAAAGAATTGGCAGCTAAGTTTGTGAAAATATCCATCCATCCATCCATTTTCCAACCCACTGAATCCGAACACAGGGTCACGGGGATCTACTGGAGCCAATCCCAGCCAACACAGGGCACAAGGCAGGAACCAATCCCGGGCAGGGTGCCAACCCACCGCAGGACACACACAAACACACCCACACACCATGCACACACTAGGGCCAATTTAGAATCGCCAGTCCACATAACCTGCATGTCTTTGGACTGTGGGAGGAAACCGGAGCGCCTGGAGGAAACCCACACAGACACGGGGAGAACATGCAAACTCCACGCAGGGAGGACCCGGGAAGCAAACCTGGGTCTCCTAACTGCGAGGCAGCAGCGCTACCACTGCACCACCGTGCCGCCCTTGTGAAAATATGAATTGCAAAATATGTATTCAAAGTAAATGATACATCATGCTTTGTCAAAAGGACTGATGTTAAAAGAACTAATAACGAAGAGCTACAGGAAATGCAGATTGTTTCTTTTTACCCTGAAAATCTGCCTAATGCAACTGGTAAAACCACAGATGAGGCTGCACAGAATCCATCTTCTCACTGCACATCTAAATAAACAACTAAAGGAAGTTAACATTACTGTTTAATTGGACATGCAAATACGTCATGCCAGAATATAGCCGCAGTGTTTTACTCTCCACGCTAGTGTTTAGATCTGATGGTGTATGTGCACAAAAAAAGAAATCTGACTGTATTCTCTGTACAATTGCTCGTGTACTGCTCGTGTACTGAAGTGTCAGCATGGCACTGCCAGATCTAAACACTAGCGTGAAGATTCGCTTTCGTACTGAAGTGTCTATAGCTGCAGGTGGAAGCTGCCATTGCACTTCTCATAGCTGATCTTTTCCTGAATAAGAAGTGGGATTGCACATGTACTTTGCCCGTGTCGATCAAGCTCAGGAAGCTCTGCAGTCTACTTGTAACTTTACACTGTAGGAAGATAAGTAAATAAATACAGGTAAATAACATTCGATGTGGTGTTTATATAAGTAACATATAAATGTTTTTCATATAAGAACCATCAAGAAACATAATCGCAAACGGAACTTTGTACAATACCTTGGTGAGCTCTGTAAGCCCTTCTGCTTCATTGAAGGACATGCGTGTGGCAGATTCACTGGCAGGATGATGGCCAACCTGTTGCTGCATCCAAACTGTGCCATCTTTCACCTCTATGCCCGGTGCAGCTGTGTTGTTCTTATGTATGAGTGGACGTTTCTTGCGGGGAGGGTTTCTGTTCTCTTTCTCCAATGTAGAACCCTCATCCTCATCTGAGTTCACCTCTGTTATAGCACGTCTTTATTTGAAAACAGCTGTATCATATCAGGGGAAGCGTGAACATGACTGAGAGAATAAAACTGAATAAAACAAAAAAAAATGCTAACCTTTACAAATACCATAAATTTAAACCGGCTGTTAGAGACTTAAATCAAATAAATGTTTTTATTCTATAATAGTAACAATAAGAGCAGCTTACTACTCAAAACGGTAATTGTAGGAAGCACCCAGCATTGAACCCATGACCTCTTCATTATGAGTTAGCTGTTCTTACCGCTGCGCCATCCAAGTGGTCGTGTCAGTGTTGCACCCTAACCCAATTTCTTTTTCTTCAGTTATATTCTTGAATAAAAGCACACTTGTCTAGTTATACTTGTACCTTTTGTGAAAATGTTTATTTGATATTTGGACTTCAATCTTCACACATTATACATTTCATGTCAAAATTTTATCATTAATACTATAACGTGAAAAAAGATTCTGTTTTAGGTATGTATTCAACATTTCCTGTCATCCTACATTTACAAAAATTGTTGTAGACACAGAACACACATGAAATGCAAGTGTTCCAAATAATGATATGTTATTTACCCAATACAAGTCCAGGCACCTCACACCGATATAAACAAGACTTGAGCTGGGTTGAGCTTTTTGCTAGAGAGTTGAGCTGCAGTGGTGGGGGATTGAATATGTTTCAGAGATCCTAGTGTTAAGCCTCAGTTACATTGTGCTACTGAGCTCCCAAACTGATGACAACAGTTTTTGCTTAGCATCAACTCTTCAGCTGAGTTTCTTTTGCTCTCACCCTGAAACCGTTGCAGTTAAAAGTTCAGTGTAAGAGAAATTGGGAGGGTGTTTTAGTTAGAAGACTTGTGGGTGTAGCTTTTGCAGCAAAGGATGTCACTGCTATTAAATACAAACCATTTGACAAGTTGTCCCAGACATGTATTTTCATTTGAGAATCGTGTCTGTTCCTGTGAGAGTATTATTTTAGCAATACCATATTATGTGCTGTTTTTTGTATTATCATCATTTTATGAATGTCTTTACAAGGCCGTGACCATGTTGTTTACAGTTGATATGCCCTTTGCATAGCAGGCCAAACATTAAAAGAACTTGACATTGCAGTGTCAATTTCCTTGATTTGGAATTGTTGTGATTGTGTTCCATTTTTTATTTTTTCCTCATTATTGGATAAATTTTCTGAGAAGGAATTTGTCTTTTAATGTTTTCTGGATTGTTAAATCAGTCCAGGATTTATTTTTTATTTTGATTTTATTTTCATATAGTTATTATTTATTTGCATTTTTCCTTTATTAAATGTTGGTTTTCATTAGGTCACTTTGTTGTGGTGCAGTTGCCATCAGGTTGCTAGGGACTGGACCAGTGACACATAGCATGTGCATGTCATCGTAGCAGCTGGTGACAGAGGGCAGGTGTTCATACAGAATTTGTGGTGACAGAGCGAGCTGACTACGGACATGTAAAGCGTATGAAATATACTATATCATATATACTATATTCTTTGTGCTTGTTGTATATCAAGATGTAATTCAAACGCCTGAAATCGGAATTTGCTGCTCAACAAAACATTTATCTTATGGACAGAAAAATCACAAGTGAGTAACATTTCAGTTTATTTCTCAGGTGTCTGCATTTTGTTGACAATAATTCACCTGCCACCAGTGACGTGCAGTTAGGTTTATGGCTGGTGAGGCCCTGACTCCTTTAGAGTCAGATTTACAAATTCATGAACCCTAAAGAGTAGCATATTCACTGCTCAACTGGCAGCATGCACATTGACTGCTGGTTATGTTTCATATCTCATCAGCATTCTTTACACACACATAGGTAAGTTACAACAACAACAACAACATTTATTTATATAGCACATTTTCATACAAAAAGTAGCTCAAAGTGCTTTACATAATGAAGAAAAGAAAAATAAAAGACAAAATACAAAATTAAAATAAGACAACATTAGTTAACATAGAAAGGAGTAAGGTCCGATGGCCAGGGTGGACAGAAAAAACAAAAAAAAACTCCATATATGACTAAGAAAGAACGTTACATTTATAGCGCGGAGAGAGAACGGAGAGAGCGCATTTGCTCTGCACCCTCCATGTATTCTAAATTTGCCGTTGCAATTCCACAATTGGGGTGGCACAGTGGTAGCACTGCTGCCTCGTAGTAAGGAGACCTGGGTTCGCTTCTCGGGTCCTCCCTTCGTGGAGTTTGCATGTTCTCCCCGTGTCTGCATGGGTTTCCTCCGGGTGCTCCGGTTTCCTCCCACAGTCCAAAGACATGCAAGTTAGGCGCATTGGCGATCCTAAATTGTCCCTAGTGTGTGCTTGGTGTGTGGGTGCATGTGTGTGTGTGCCCTACAGTGGGCTTGTGACCTCCCCGGGATTTGTTCCTGCCTTGCACCCTGTGTTGGCTGGGATTGGCTCCAGCAGACCCCTGTGACCCTGTGTTAGGATGTAGCGGGTTGGAAAATGACTGACATGGCTGAATTCCACAATTCATACTCATTCAAAACAAATGAATGTATAGAGTGGTATACAAGAAAACGGATTTCAATTTTGACCTTAATTAAAATATTTAGATGTTTCTAAAAGCTTATAATTCTGATGCTTTAATCAATTTTAATACAACAAAAGGATAACAAGAAAAATAAAAGAATATTTTAAGGTCAAATTTTAGTTTTTATATATTGGATTGTTTTTTTCTTAGTCTGATCCCATTTTTTTATAAAACTGAAAACCGTTTATGGTCTTATCTTTATTTGTAAATGAAGTCAATGTGCCTATACTTCTCCACAAAAATCTCTATCACTTTCTTGTAAAAGTCCCCCTTATTTTCCTTTAGTTTTAAAAATCTTAATCTTCTATTTTGGCAGTCAGTCGGAAAAAAAATAAAAATAAATGGATTGCTGCAGTGCACTTGACTTTCTGGTAACTGTAACTTATTGGCGCCCAGAGCCTCTGCGTAGAAGAACAGCAGCAACAAGCACCTGTTAGGCTCACGTCTGCCCCCTTCAGTACAGCACGGTACTGTCTGCCTCACCTTGTGCCTTTTCACAGCGGTTTTATGTCTGATCAGCAAGACAACATATGTCACACACATTCATTAAAGATATTAGACAGACTGTGGAAAGTCATGGTGTATAATAAACGTGTCTACAAACCTTGTATTGGCAACATACAGAGAGACAGCAACAGGCATGTGCCAGTTGCATGCACCAACCCTGTGTGTGAGGGAGAGTGCAGTCCGAGGTAAAGTGAGGCTTGTTGCTGCCACACCTCGTGTTTCTCCACTGTATTTGAACAGGAGATGCGCCAGTTCCTCAATTTTGACAATAAAAATGATCAAAATGACTGGAATCATACAGAAAACAAATTTATACCACAGACCAGTGGACAAATTTATTTTATGTTATCATTATTAGCTTTTTTACTTCTCAGAGCCTCACCTGCATCGCATGACCACACGTCCCTGCCACTTTGCACAGGAGAGATCCTTTTTGAAAATAAAATGGCACTGATTAAGAGACTGACTGGGTCATCATACAAGATCAGCATATTGTTACTGACCAGTCACTTTTGCTTTAAAAATGTCGTTTAACAACAAAGCAATACAAACCTTGTAAAATTCCTGAGTTGGCAATGTCTCCACTGAACTACATGTAGGTAGGTGAAGAGAGTCTGCCAACTAGTGAAAAACTAAACATACAAAAGTGTTTTTGCATTTATTTTATATTTATTAATTTATCTTTTTATAGTTTATATTCACAGCTCAAAGTACCAGAACCAGTAGTGGAATTATGTTTTAAAATATTTGTCCCCTTTCTTTCAATTTTTCTCTCTATTTCTCAAAAGAGATAGTTGAAATATAATTTTCTTTTTGTTCTTAACATCAGCCATATCATACATATTGCATACCAGAGATTTTCCTGCCTTGTATCCAAAGCTGTTGGGTCCCAGGCTCCTGTGATCCTGCTCTGGATAAACAGGTTTAGATAATATATATATTGTTCTTAATCTCAGATACTGTCTCTGTCATTTTGTGCCTGTCCACACTCCTATTAATTACTCTTGCTCTGCTCATTAAGGGTTTACTGCTCTTATGTGTGGGCTATTGAAGTCTCACTGCCCCTAACCTTCACAATATATGCTTGTTGTCTTTGTTTCCCTTAGTAGAGCCAGGTGGGGTCTGCATACTGATTCAAGCCTAAGAGTCCTATTCTTTCTAAGCCCCCATGATTTTCATGATCACATCTGTCAGAATCGATTTTCTAATTCTGATATCTTTTCAGGCCTGCAGGTGGCAAAATTCTCTCTATAAATTGTATGTGCCTGAGACTGAATCAGAGATCAGTATGGGTGGTAGAAAATAACAAAGCCCAATATGGTAGATTTTTGAATGCAGTATTGAAGGCATTCATTATAAGCACATTGTCTTGGAGCAAGATATGTTGTAGACATTTTGAGTAAAAAAACCCTCAAACCTTAAAATTCACCTAAATTTCATTACAAATTGGCCCATTCTGGGCAATAAAAGAAAAAGATAAAAAAGTGCCAACATCCCGTTCATATTTGTTCAGCACAAATAACATAGAAAATATTTTAAAAATTAAAAAAATTGTATAAAATTGTTCATATTCAGCACTTGGTTCTGATTATGCTTGTTTTTATCAGACAAAAATAAAACCAGATACTAAACCATGTAGTGTAGTAAGCTTCCACTAACATTAAACTCATATTCAAACACATTAAGTGTACAATCCTGTGTGATTGTGACACAAATTAAACTCCGCAGGAGCTCAATACCATACTTACTAAAATTAAAACTGAAACTAATAGATATAAAAAAAAAATAGAAATGTCTTTGTGACATAAAAACTAATTTAAACTAACAATACACGATAAAGGAAAACTAAACACTAAACTGAATTTCCAAGTAAGGTCAAAAAAAATATAGAAATAAAAATTAACATAAAAAGACAAATCTATAATAACCTTGATCCAGACAGTGTGTAGAAGCAATTTGGAAAGCTAATAGAATGGTAGCTTATACCTCACAATGTGTGGAGTACAAGTCAAGGGAGGTGATAAGTATGTTATATAACACCCTAGTGAGACCTCTTCCTCATCTTGTACATATAGACAGTGAGGGTAGCTTTCCTAGTCATCATCACTGCTGCTGACAGAAGTTCTCGTTGCATGTTGTCTTTTGTGGAGGGAGGATCTCTTATCACATTTTTTTCACCGTACTGAGAAGGCTTGTTTTTTTTCCAATCTCAGAAAGCAATGTAAAAAAATGATCACACCAATATTTCTCCATTTGCTGTTAAAAGGTTCAACATGTCACATCATGAATTGCGTGGAATCTTTCTCCAGATATGGAATAACACTTAGCATGCACTTGCAAGTCACATCATTGGCTATTCACAATTTGATGTCAAACATTTTGGGTTTGTTTGCCATGTACTGGATAAGAGGGCACCATCATTTACTCAGGAATATTTGTTAATTAATTGTTGTGTTCTGCCCAGGCGTATAACATGCATATATATAAATAATATATATATATAATAAAATGAATATCTGCACAAAAGCACACCATGTTTTAGATAGAGAGGTGAATTTTCTACTCTGCAGACACTCCTGTCCTGTTCTCTTTTTTTGTCAAAATGAAGAAATTTCATTATTGGTCAATGCTGATTCCACTGAATGGTTTCATTATAAATGGCAATCCTTAACTTTTCTGACCATCAGCTCTGAGCATCCATGCTTTTTCCACCATATAGATAGATAGATAGATAGATAGATAGATAGATAGATAGATAGATAGATAGATAGATAGATAGATAGATAGATAGATAGATAGATAGATAGATAGATAGATAGATAGATAGATACTTTATTAATCCCGATGGGAAATTCACATTCTTCAGCAGCAGCATACTGATACAATAAATAATATTAAATTAAAGAATGATAATAATACAGGTGAAAAAAACAGACAATAACTATGTATAATGTTAAATATTAACGTTTACCCCCCCCTGGTGGAATTAAAGAGTCGCATAGTTTGGGGGAGGAACGATCTCCTCAATCTGTCTGTGGAGCAGGACAGTGACAGCAGTCTGTCGCTGAAGCTGCTCTTCTGTCTGGAGATGACATTATTTAGTGGATGCAGTGGATTCTCCATAATTGATAGGAGATAGGAGATACCCCTAGCACTTAGCAAATAACCCTAAATAACATCAGTTCATCTAATGGCGGTCAATTCCCCAATTGTATCTGTCAATTGAGGTTCAACCATGGTGCAGTCCTGGATGTGTCTCAGCATTTTCATGTTGGACTAGGCGAAAAAATTGTCAAGGTGACTGGTTATTCTTTCTTTTGCAGAAATTGTTGACCCTGGTTTATTAGTGAAAACATTGTATTTTTGGGTCACCTTCCAGCAGTTGTGCCAAATGCTAGCTTCATCCACTCTGTGCCATTACACGCCTTGTCCTTTATCCCTGAGGAAACCAATGCTGGCTCATTGGTGTCGACTCAAATCTTTTTGCTAGCTGGAGCCTGGAATGTCTCTGCACAGGACTCTGGCTCACCTCCCAGACTCCTTCTTTGGTGCACTATTCAGTGCATTCAGGCCTGTGAAAAAGGCAGATCTGGCTGTTTGTGTGTATTTTTGAGGCCTGCACTCCTTTTTGTAATATTAAAATGGCAGGACTACAACAATCTCTTTTGTAATTTTGGCTTTTTGACTTATGGTAACTTGTTTTTTTGAACTTGAATTTTTAGTTTAGTTTTGGCTCTGACCCTGGTATTTTTGTCTTCATGTGTTTCACAGACCTCTGCTTGTTATTTTGACTACATTTTAATCTGCTTCTTTTATTCGTCATACTCCTTGTCTTTTTACTCTCTTTTCACCTTGTCAACAGGTTTTCTTGTAAGGTGTCACATTACATCTACAGCAAGAAACTCTCATGCTATCAAAACAGAAAACTAGCAAGTCTATTCTTCTATGCGATTGAAGTTTAGTTAACAGGTGACTTTAAATCAGCCCCAAATGAGTCATGTGCCAAATGCTACATGAAATGCTTTGATCCAGATGGATCCCTGAAGCAGGTATAGCATGTAATAAATGAAATTACTTTGTAAAATATGCTTAGTTGCCAATAAAAATCAATGGCTTCAGTTGAATCTGTTACAGTATGGCTTATGTGGAGATTAGTAAAGCATAGGCTCACTGTTATAAATGATAGGCTTACACATATTCAGTGTCACATAAGCTGGCTAAAATAGTTAAAAACACCACAACCATTGCAAGCACTTTTAGGTTCTACCAAATGCTACTAAAAGTGGAACAGATTCCATGCAAAAATGTATTTTCATTGTGCGTATTCAATTAAGTATGCAGACTTCTTGCCTTGTTTTCAAGAAAAATGTGTTCCAGCTTTACCAAATTTTTAAGTGGCTATCACTACAGCATTAAGTCTTAAAGTTATGACGGGTGAAGCCCTTTGTTGCATCTCTCCACACTCAGAAGAATACACATGAGGCAAATCATCTTTATTGAACACAATAAACCAGTGGATTACAGAAAAGGGAGAATTCAAAGTATACATAAACAGAGAACAAAATAACTAAGCTGCTGTTCCCTTTGTGCCTAACTAAATGGGTTTGCACCTTCTCTATCTAGTGAAGAGACTGGCCCGCTTGCCCAAGTCACTACACCATGCACTTCCCTTACCTTTTGTCTCCTTCTGTGTCATTGTCTTTCCCTCCCTCTCTCTCTTTCTTTCTCATTCTCTTGGTCTAGATCTTGGCTTTTCTGCCTCCAGTCAGTTGACTGTTTGATTACTCTCTTCTCAACTGAAAAAAAAAATTGGATCAGAAAACCTTATGTATGCCAGGTTCCATACCAAGTTCCTTTATAAATATTAAATCAATGTAAAACTATGTGCATATGTGCATGCTTTTGGTGTCACCTCCCAACAGTAACCATGTATGGCTTGGAAAACAGCCTTTTTGAATATTCATGACCTAATCACCATATAAAATTGTGGCATCTTTATTTTCAAACCACGAGAAAATACAGTCCAAATGTCAATGAATGTGAACTCGAGGTATTACAGACATTTGGTGCAGTGTAAGGAGTGGATGTCCGGCATCCTCACTCCCATTCCTTACTAAAATAAGTTTCGAATAAAGGGTATTTGTTCCTCAATTTTTATAGTCAAAGTTAATGTAAATATGTTAATCAACAAAGTGGGTGCATGATGAAGCTGTGGGAGTCCTGCTGTCTTATAGTAATTAGTCTAATGAGTCTGGGCGTCATATCTCTGTGCTTAGTGCAGTTTGCGCATGGAATTCGTACATGGGTCCCTGTGGGTCTGTCACAATTTACTCCTACATTTCAAAGAAATGGTGGGGAGATGAGTTGGTGACACTAAATTTTTCCTTGATGTGTGTTTGTGTGCACGTGCACACCCTGTGATGAGCTGCTGTCCTGTCTGGGGATTGTTCCTGCCCTGTACCCAATACTAGCTGAAGTAAGGCTGTAGGCCTCTATGTATCTATTCACCCTGTGCTACACTAGAGCCCTGTCCAGGAATGATTTCTTTCTGCACCTAATGCTTGCTAGAATTGGCTTCAATTGTCCCCTGTCGTGGATAGGCAAGTTTAGAGAATGGATAGATCAATGAATACTATAATATGTCCTGCACAAAGCAACTCTCACTTGCGTCTCACCAGTCCTTAAAAAAGATAGAGAAATAATCTGTACAATATCAATTACAAGTTAGTTCACTTTTTAAGATTTAGCATGAGAGATGTTATTTCAACTTGAAGATGTTGTTTACATCTCTGCCATTTGGAAAAATGCCGGTCCCAAGCCCGGATAAAGGAGGAGGGTTGGGCGCTGGGCTAGCAACTCGGTTCCGTACAAAAAAGCTATTGCTACGGAAACAGCAAGCAGAAACCAAAGAAATCAAGAATCTCAGCCGGGACGTTCCGATTCTGCATGGATGACGACGATGGAGAAAAGCTGGCAGGCTGTCCAGAGTCCGATGAGAAGAGGAATCGTTTCAGCATCATCAACGACAAAACTCGCAACGTGGAATGTTCAGACGTTGTACCAATGCGGCAAATTGGGACAACTGCTTCGCGAGTTCAACAACTATGGTCTGGACATTTTGGGCATAAGCAAGATGCGATGGACAGGAAGTGGACGATTGGCCAGTGAGGGGAAGACCATCCTATACTCCGGCCATATTGAGCAGCATGCGGCTGGCGTTGGGCTCGTCCTGAACCAGCTGGCTGAACAAGCCTTGCTGGGATGGAAGCCAGTCAATGAACGAATCATCACCGCTCGGTTCCAATCGCGCCACTCGAAGGCAACCATGGTCCAAGTATATGCACCAATCGAGGATGCGAGCGACGAGAAGAAGTACGCTTTCTACGAACAACTGCATGACATACTGAATGGCATTCCGAAGCACGACGTCCTTATTCTGATGGGAGACCTCAACGCCCAGATCAGCAATGATCGGCGAGGATGGGAACATGCGGTCGGTCCGCATGGATCGGCGGTGGACACCAATGACAACGGAGATCGCCTGTTGTCCCTTTACAGCTTCCTCGATATCACCGTCGGGAACACGTATTTTGCCCATAAGACCATTCACAAGAAGACTTGGTGCTCACCTGACGGAAACAACAGCAACGAAATCGATTATATCTGCATCGGGAAAAGGTGGATATCATCACTCCGGGACGTGAGGGTCTATTGTGGCGCCGATATTGGATCGGACCACCATCTCTTATTGGCTGAGGTTCGGCTTAAACTGAAGAAGACACCGGCACAGAAACCCACCCGACCGTTCGCCATTGTGAAGTTCAAAGATCAAACTTCTAGCGACCTCTTCCAATTGGAATTGAGGAACCGATTCCAGTTGCTGCAAGACGATGTAGGCACCGACATCGAGGGCCAATGGACGCAGATTAGGGATGTCATAATTGAAAGTGCCGAGGATGTCATCGGACGCAGACGAGGGACGCAATGTGAACGCTAGATCCGGGACCACACATGGACGTTGATCGATGAGAGAAGACAGGCGAAGCACCACCGTGACCAAGCGAAGACCGCCAGTGAGAAAGAAGCGACCACCGTCAGATATCAAGATTTCGATCGTCAAGTCCAGTGGGCCTGTCGAGCAGACAAGAAAGCGTGGATGGAGAAGGAGAGCACCAAAGCCCAGGAGGCCGCCGACAGAAATGACGCAAAGACACTCTACCGCATTGTACGAGAATTGTCTGGCGCCAAGAGCAACACCAATGTGCCTATTAAGAGCAAGAACGGCGATATCCTCCTCAGCAAGGAGATCAGAATGCCCGTTGGATAGAGCATTTCCGCGAGACCCTCAACCAGCCAGCTCCGGACTCAACCCACGATTTCGATACAATTGTTCCTTCCAAGCCTCTGGAGGTGAGTGTGGACGGAATCACAACGGAGGAAGTCAAGAAGGCGATTTGAAGTCTTAAGAACAATAAGGCGTCGGGGTTAGATAGGATCTCAGCAGAAATACTGAAGCATGGTGGAGACGAGACGATCCGATGATTGACCCGACTGCTAGATAGAGTCTGGCAGGAAGAACGGGTCCTGGTGGACTGGAAACGAGGCGCTATTGTCAAGCTGCCAAAAAAAGGGGCCCTCTCTGACTGTAACAACTGGAGAGGAATCACGTTACTATCGGTGCCTGGAAAAGGGCTTGGCATCATTCTGCTAAACCGACTCCGTCGCGCTATAGACCAAATGCTGCAAGAAGAACAAGCAGGGTTCAGGCAAGAACGATCGTGTAGTGAGCAGATATTTTCGCTCAGGAACATTATCGAGCAATGCGGCGAATTCCAAAAACCGCTCCTGATAAATTTCATCGACTTCAAAAAAGCCTTTGACAGTATCCACCGTAAATTGTTGTGGTGCATAGCCGCACTCTATGGCATACCCCAGCGCTTCATCTCCATCTTCAAGCATCTGTATCAAGGCTCAAGCTGTTGTGTGAAGACCGAAGAGGGCCACATGGATTTCTTAGATATCGAGACGTGCGTCCGCCAAGGTTGCATCCTATCGCCTTTTCTCTTCCTCCTTGTGATTGACTTTGTCACCAAAGGCGCGATGGACAACGTGGGTTTTGGTATCAGCTGGAAAGACCAAAGTCGCCTCACCAACCTGGATTTTGCGGACGATGTAGTGCTACTAGCCTCGACCAAACCCTCCCTTTAACGAATGACCATCTCACTCAGTGGAGAAGCTTCGAAGGTGGGTCTTCACATCAGCACTGAAAAGTCGAAGATCATGACCATCAACCGAAGGACCAGCGCAGGAATCAAGATCGAGAATAAGCTGGCAGATGTGGTTGACCAGTTTACATACCTCGTGGCCAAGGACGGCGGCACTGACGTGGACGTCAGCTACAGAATTGGCAAGGCATCAGCAGTCTTCCAACGCCTCCGCCAAATTTGGGCATCAGCATCAAGATACGCCTCAACACCATTGTTATTCCGACGGCCATCTATGCTAGCGAGACGTGGAAACATATGAAGCGGGTCGCCGGAAAGCTGAACACATTCCAACAACACTGCCTGAGAAAAATTCTTCGAATCTCCTATCGCGACCGCATCACAAACGATGAAGTTCTAAGAAGAGCAAACACTCGCTGACTGGAAGCGATTGTTGCTGAGCGCCAAATGCGCCTTGCAGGGCATGTTCTCCGCTTACCAGAAAATCGGCACCCAAAGATCGCGATGTACTGGGTTCCCCCGGAGGAAAAAAGGAATGCTGGATGACCAAAGATCACCTGGAGAAGAACCCTGCATGAAGACCTCAAGAACATCGACGTCAGCTGGCAAAATATGAATGCTATCGCTGAGGATCGACCTCGTTGGTACACGCTTGTTGCCCGATGTGCGGAAATGCACAGGAGGAACTAAGTCTAAGTAAGTAAGATGTTGTTTACAGTATTCTCCTCTCCATCTGTATCTTTGATGAAGCAAGTAAGTAAAACACAATGTTTTCTGACATCTAAAAAGCGTTAAGAGTATTTGTGTCCTTTTTCATGATGATTTGACTTATAAGCCAATTTATATGTCCTAGAGCCATCCTCTTGGAATCGTGCACTGAATTGGAGCATATTTTACAGAGACCAACACACAAAAATCATGTGTTCCCTGTTCCATTACCAGGCTATATCCATTTTCTACTGGATTCAGAAAATGGATGAACGGATAGATGGATGAACATGAGAATATGACTGACATCTCAATGAAATACACAATGGTGATTTTCTGTTCACTTCATTATCCTGCTGCCTAAATTACTAAAATACCAACATTCTGTGTTGGACTGTGTCTGTGTAGGACTTATGGATGGTTGAAACTTTCTGTAACTTGAAGACAATTTCCACGCCAAGTTCATGTTTTATAAATCCCAACCTTTGCAAAAGAAATCGCTAACACATGTTTCCAAGCATAGGTAAGATTTATACACGAGTCCCTAGGTCTCTAGGGTGCAAGCTGACTGCTCTATTAGAGGAAATACACAGTCCCAACCTCCTATACTGTGAGTGTATGCTTTCTACTCGCATGGAGATATTGCCACCTCTGATGTCTCCTCCCTGACCTCAACCACTCAATAATTAGAGGGTCAGGCATCTTTGTTCACTGTTTTGTCACCTGCCCTCTAACATAACATCTTCTCTCTCTCACACACATTTGTGCTGGTCCTTCCTTAATGCAAAATCCAGTGCATAAATCAACATATACAGTATATGGCATTCCACTCCCAGTCCCTTATCTGCTTTCACTCTAGCATCTTCTCTCCTTAACTCTGCATCCACTACATTCTATACTACTTTTTTTACTTTGCAATTTCATTATTGTAATCATCATTGTTAATTGCTTAATATTTGTCTGTTTTTTATTCTCATTGCAGTCATCACTTAACTTTTCATGGGGCTATGATTTTGTGGTAATAATTAAATGTTATTTACTGGATTTGATTGGAGGGAGACTTTATGAAAATTTTTGGCAGGAAGTAATTTTTAATATTTGTCACTTTGTCATATGACGTGGATACAAACAGGTCACCTTTCACTGAATGATATTCTTGTAGCTCCGGCACTCAGTTAAGGTTGCTGGGCTACTATGGCCAAAGGATCTTTGATGCTAAGAGTAATTCAGTCCTCATGTTGTTCTTGTATTGTGGATTTTGTTGCTTATCTATGTGCCCCCAAACTCTCCCTGATCTAAGCCAAAAAAGTTTACAACCTTTTAGTATTCAGCTCTGTTCGGTTTACTTGATTCTTATACAGTATAGTTCTACTTACTGAATAAAGGGCTCACAGGCATTTACACAGACTTCCAAATATAAAATAGTAACAGAAATGAACACAAAAATATAACATTAACATTCAATTTAAATCAGCACTACTGATAAACAGTAACAGAGAAATCTTTGGACTTTGCCTAAAAGATGAAGGAAATCATTGCAACAGTATGTCTTGGAGGGCAACCAAAGTACTCAGAGAAAACCCTTACAAACATGGTTTAATTGTGCAAAATCCAAACTGACAATGACCAGGCCAGAATTTGACCCTACTCCGTAGAAGCTGTGAGACAATAGCCCAACTGTGTCACTCTGCTCCCCTTCATACGTCTGGCATATGAATGGTGGGTAGCATATGAGCTAATTTTTATACACAGTAAAATAGAACTTGGTAATGTAAATGCTGCATATAATATGCAAATGTGTTTTGTGTGTACAGTATAAGCTAATATGGGTAATGACCTCAGTCCCACGACATTGTGGAAACTTTATACATCTGTCTATGCAGATGTATACTTTATTAACTTTGTGAACTCACTTTAAATATATCATGTAAAATTATGCTGCAAATGGATGTTAAAGTGTGCCTATTTAGATTCTTACAATATAATATAATTTAGTATATCTACAGTATGTTATGTAAGCTCACATTGATATATTTTTGTCACTTTTTCTTTACTTTTCTTACATAATGTAATTTGTCTTTCTTTTCTTGTAACTATTTCCTTGACATCTTGTAGTACTAGGGTGTTGTACCGTGTTAGCCATTATGAATGTGGAGAAAAGCCAAGCAAAATGACACCTTTTATTGGCTAACTAAAAAGATTACAATATGCAAGCTTTCAAGGCAACTCAGGCCCCTTCTTCAGGCAAGATGGGGCCTGAGTTGCCTCGAAAGCTTGCATATTGTAATCTTTTTAGTTAGCCAATAAAAGGTGTCATTTTGCTTGACATCTTGTAAAGCACTTTGTGCTACATCCGGTGCATGAAAATGTGCTATAAAAATAAACATTATTATTGTTGTTGTTGCTATTTATTTTGATGTCTAGTCTTGATATTGTGCCATATGAAATAAGCTGGTCAAATAAGTTATTTAAAATGTTTCTTTTCAACTCACACACACAAAATCACATACAGCAGGCAGAACAATAGCATGTATGCTATGGTTGGGCTAATAATTAGAAAAAAAAACTTGTTTTAATATAAAAAGTCAACTTCAGCCTGTTTAAATGAACTGTATGTATATAGTATATGTATATTTTTAAATATTTGTTCATGTTGATCAACCAGTAAATCATCAATTACTATTTAATTAAGTTTTAGAATAACCCTATTTTTCCAGTTTTAAAGAATCATAAGCAGTTCAAATCCAGTGAACAGACTGAAATGGTATGAAGGTAAGCACTCCCAGAGGTTGAAAAAGAAAGTTTAGGTTACCAAAAACATTTTCAGCTGTGACCAGAAAACGTAGAAGCTGCAGCTTTGACAGATCAAGCAGCAGAAAGTATGCCATTATTAATATAGTCAGAAGTTTTAGAGCATCCCTGTTTTTCCAGTTTTTATTAAATTTATTCAGTTTAATATCTCAATGTACTTTAAAATTAAAACATTGGAACACTTGCTTATTTTGACTGTCGTTAAGCTGTGCTTGAAGTTGTTGAACTATGAGGCCCATATTAGACAATTTGTTGACTTTCAGTCTTCTGATTCTATTGTGGAATTGGGTCTGCCAGACTTTTTCCTGTCAGAGTTTCCAAGTTCCTTTTGATGGTGTAGGAATCTGTACTCGCTGACATTTGGTTTTCTTTGAAATTTCTCTAAAGAAAACATCAACATGATTAATATTACAATGGACGATCTGTCTTCATTTGTTAATATTTTCTCACAATTATATATACAGTGCAGTATTTTCCAAATCATGCTATGGAAAGTGTAGCAACACAGTTTGTTTCAGAACTATTTTTATACAGAAAAAGAATTTATAAGTAACCAACAAATAAGGACAACTGTAGAAATTGTTTGCATCAACTTTCAAGTCTTAATTATCTTCCATCCATGCAGGTGCTACAGTGGTAGTGCTGCTGCTTTTCAGTAAGGAGATTGTGGGTTTGCTTCCCAGGTCATTCCTGTGTGGAGAGTGCTTTGAGTAGTGAGAAGTTGTATACTCAATACAGGTAGTCCCCAGGTTACGGACATTCACCCTACGACATACGAACAGGGCCGCAGCTGCGACGCATGCGCCTCAGTAACTGCCGCTCCGTCATCTTCGGCCTGCAGATGCTGCAAGCAGTGGCTGGATGGAGGCTGGAGGGGGGCGATTTCGCTGCTTGCACAG